>NW_028289171.1:0-347999 GCF_059628265.1 Tinamus guttatus
CCTCATTGTCCAGCTGCTCTCTCACCTGTCTTTTTCCTTTCCACTGACTATAAAATGGAGGGGAGAAATGATATAACAGCAAATACTTCCCTGTGACTGAACACTTTGTGCTGAAACACAGGCTCTTCCTCCTCTGTTGCACAACGGCTAAACTCACAGCTTCTCCGAGGGTAAGCATGTCCCAGAGGAGGCTTTTACTTTTGCATTTGCAGGTAAGTATATATTAGCTTAAACCGAAATGATATAATCCAAACAAAGAAAGAATGACTGATTTACACTAAGTCTCAAGTCACGTGAATTACTGTAGGATGCTATCAAGTAGAGAGCCCCAAGGTGGCCTCACATCAGAACACCAGAAACAGGCTGATTGGAAATCCAAAAATTAGCAGTGAGGGACTCTTACCTAGAAATTTCTCGTGTGTTATATTTTATGATGATTTTATGATGATTTACCACATGATTTACCAAAGCTCAGCAGGCCCTAAAAATAACAGTCAGTCATGAGACAGAAAATTTTTCTTGTTTAAAACAAGAACACAGATTAGACTGACCAAGTAGCTTGCTAAAAGACAAAACATTATTCTTGCCCAAACAACTTGTTCCCATGCTCACTGTGAGCTAAATTATGAGATCTCTACCTGGATCCTACATAAGTCTCTCCTGAAAACTCATCTCCTGATTTAGTTACTTACACAATTAACACTGCAATATCACAAAGAAAGCTAATATAAATACTCCCGAGTAGTATTTCCGTTTCAGGAAGGGGCAATGTCTTTGTATTCCTACAAAATACCTACTTTTCTCCCTGACTGCATAAGAAATCAGGATCTGGCAGTTCTGGAGTGTATGAGGTCTGAACTGTTCATTATTGCCCTGAATTTAAGCACTGCAGTACGTACATACATCTGTCTGGCATCATATTAAACTGAATGCCTTCGCATCCTAACTTTCGCCATCCAGCCATCCCAAATGAGATAGATAAAAGAATCTCTAAACTGATCCTTCTAGTTTTCCTTCTGAACAAAAGCCTGCCCTTACTGGTTGAACTTGATGATCTTGAAAGTTTTTTCCAACCATAATGATTTTATGATTCTATGACAGTGCTGCTTTGTTGACAATGAACTTTTGGGGAAGAATTATCTTCCCAAATGTCAAGCTGATGATGTCAGGCCTTAGATGTCAGGCTCCTTGCCAACAGAAGCCCTGGTTTCGTCTCTTTTCTCTTTTTCCTTTTCTTTTTCCTTTTCTTTTTTCTTTTCTCCTTCTCTTTTTTTCTCTTTTCTCTTTTCTTTTCCTTTCTTTTCCTTTCTTTTCCTTTCTTTTCCTTTCTTTTCCTTTCTTTTCCTTTCTTTTCCTTTCTTTTCTTTTCTTTTCTTTTCTTTTCTTTTCTTTTCTTTTCTTTTCTTTTCTTTTCTTTTCTTTTCTTTTCTTTTCTTTTCTTTTCTTTTCTTTTCTCACTGTTCTCCCTCTGGTTATTCTAATACAGTGAATCTGTATTTTAGTCTCTCTTTGTGGTAGGAAGAGCTCTCAGCTGTGCCTCTGCGATGGGAATTCCTAGCCCTCAAGCTCATCTCACAAAAACTCTCTGAAGATTTTGCCCTACGTTGTTGTTTGCTGTAGGATAACAGAATTCATTGCTTAATTATTGCTTTCATGAACAATTCTTTCTGTGCTGTCGAATTCTAATACTGTATCTGTGGTTGTATAATACTGTATTTATGGTTGTAGAATATGCAACATGAAGAAAAGAGTGAAAAGCACACCGAAGTCTCTTATGAAATAACAAATTGCTTAAGCATCATGCTGAGATTTAAGCCTACCACAAAAAGTTTGAAAATGGAAACTATGGTCTTTGACTATCTTGTTTCTGAATTAGTTGTGTCAGGGTTGCCTAGCAGAATAAAATATGAAAATGAAGTTTCAATTTTCACATATATCTGTGATATTATTTATCATTTGGCATTTCATCATATTGTCTTTCCTGAGTGTGAAAGAACAAGGTATATAATGCAGGAAAGGGTTACATGCATGTGTGTCCTCATAGCCCCATGGAAAGATAGGGTTCTCCAGACATACAGGCATGGATAAATGATTTGCCTAGGAACAAAGTCATTTAAAAATGATGTACTACAGCAAGATTCAAAATAGGCACACACAAGGATTAGAGCGCCAGATTTTTTCCATATGAGCAGTAAGGAAATGTTGTTAAGTCTTCATACTTTGAAAGAGATAGACTTTCATCAGAGAGTGAAGCTGAGATTGGGCAACTTGTGATCATTATTAGTCTCATAGTGATCTATCATATATGGAGCCTCACTGAGCTAAAACCCTGATACCCAGTTGAGAGATACACTTTTTACTGCCTAAAATTCCCACTGCAACTTCCAATGGAGGTATTGGATATGCCTTCATCTCACATCAATAAAACTTCTCATCATATTAGAAAAGAATAAAGAAGAAGAATTTATTGTTCTAAATATGACCCTCCATATGGAATGAAGATTTTTAGTTTCAGTTGTGTTCAAGCATCAAACCAGGGAAGCTCCAGAGCTGGATTTCACTATAGGTTATGAATTAAAGTTTAAGGTGGTTCAGCTACAAGGTTTTAGCTTTATAGAGTGAGCAGTATAGTGTGGTAATTTGGCAAGAGTTACTGTCTTAAAACCTTGGAACTGAGATCTTGATTCTTTTTAAATCAAATCATCAAATCAATTCAAATCACAAATGTGAGGTGTTGAAGTAAACAAAGATTTTGGAAATGATCAAGCTGGAAAGGGTATAATAAATGTGACAAGATCACACAACAGCTCAGTCAGATGCCTACTTCTTTCATACCCTTTCAAACCCTTGTGCTATTGATAGCAGTCTGTTTAGGAATAAGTTCTAACAAATGCCTCTGAGGGACAGACAATATCTAAAGAAGAAATGGATATCAAGTTACAATGTACAATACACAATACTGGGATGATATGTTGATCTATAGATCCAACATACAAGATGATCTTACACTGGAGCGAAATTCATGAGAATTTTAGGAGAGTTGAAAATCCATTTTGTTAAAGCATTCTCTGAATTTCTTTGCTGACATCACCTATGATCCAGCAGCCGAGTCACTCAGCAGAAATAAGTCCTTTTTCCAATGAGTGAGTATTTCTTTATAAAGATCAGAGCCATTCCAGTAGAAAAGATCAAAAGATCAGCCCCTCCAGCACCCCCTGGCCCAAGGCATGCTCTCTTGAGCGAGGGAAGACCTGGACCCAAGTCCTAGGTTCAAATTTGGCTCCAAGATTTCTTACACTCTATCTGGAAGCTGAAGCTGGAACTTCAAGCTGTAACAACAAAAAGAAACGAGTCAAATCTAATCAGAGAGGCCCTCGGTTTATCTTAGCATTTTGACAGTTAAGCAGTGTCTGATTCATGTTCATGCCAGTTACATTAATTTACTACTGACATCCTCTTTCTAATCAATTTGTATGAGAAACTAATCCAACCCAGATTTCATATACAGGAAGTCCCTTTAATTTATATAAGATTAGCTGCAACGTAAACTGACCTAGAATGCCGCCTGATGTGTCTTTTACAGTCTTTCTTGCAAACCTTCTTGAATTTTCATGAAATTTATTAGGCCATACACTTGCTTATGTATATGTCATGGAGAATATCCTGGGAATTATTAGTCCATATTAGTCACACAGACTCAGGTTTAGATCCTAATGAAAATGGGGAAAAAAACAAACGAGCAACCAGTGGGATATAGAGGTGAAAGCTAATTTGACCAAGGTCATAATCTTTCCAAGTTTGCTTTTCTCAGATTTTTTAAGCAGTGAAACATCATGAGTACATATATTTGCAAATATTATTTCCAATCTTGTACTCTTAAAGATTTACAAGACAATGAATATCAAGTTTATGTATGGGTGTACCAGTAACTTTTGTTTATTGCTTGTATGAACCACAAGATATATGTACCTAGTTTATTTACACATCATTTATATCACAGGAATGTCAGGACCTGGACCCAGTTCAAAGCACCACAGATTCACAGGATGGTTGAGGTTGGAAGGGACCTCTGAAGATCATCTAGTCTAACCCCTTACTTAAGCAGGAACACCAGAGCACGTGGCACAGGGCTGTGTCCAGGCGGGTTTTGAAGATCTCCAGAGAAGGAGACTCCACAGCCTTTCTGGGCAACCTGGTCCAGTGCTCTGTCACCCTCACAGTGAGGAAGTTTTTCCTCATGTTCAGTTGAGACTTCGTGTGCTTCAGTTTGTGCCCACTGACTCTTGTCCTGTTGCCGGCCACCACTAAAAATAGCCTGGCCTCATTCCCTTGAAACCCTCCCTTAAGATACTTGTCTACATTGACAAGATCCTCTCTCATTCTTTCCTTCTCCAGGCTAAACAGGCCCAGATCTCTCTGCCTTCCTCACTGGTTTGATAGGTATTATTTATACACCTTTACCAAGCAATCACTTCTCCTAACAAGTCATAGTATGAAAAAACAGCACAGAGTTATTTGCACATTCTGATTATCCTTGGCTGAATGGCTGAATTTGATATGGCTTACAAATAGTTTGTGGACAGAAAGGGAGAAGGAACGCATTTCTGTGAAACTATTTTTGCACTCTGTTCCACTTTGTGCTGTACTGCCGGGCTGCTATCAGAGGCAGCACCAAATGCTAATTTCTAACAAGCATAAACTACTTCAAAGGTGTTTTTCTAAATGATTGTATGCTTTGACACTTATTGTATTTTCCATTTCTCACTAGGCTGACTTAATTTTACTTCCAGTGAGTTTAAAGCTGTGATTTATGCTACTGTTAGACTTAGGAAACCAATTGCCTCGAACCGAATATCTAAAAACAAAGTGTTGTAAATTCTAAGTGAACGTTTGCAATTGTTTTCTTTTTATTAGCTGCACAAACCTAGGTTTCTCCTGGCACACAAATCATTTGTAGTGGGCTGCTAAATGTGTTTGCTAATGCGTTCACCCTCAGCTTAAACAATGATCTTCAGCAAATCCAATAGATGAAGCATTAAAAATAAATAGAAAAGGCCTTCTATAGCACTGACTTGGGTCTCATATAAAAACAATTTGGATACTTCAGGCTGGAAACAAGCATTTTGTTACAGAAGCTGATCATTCCCTGCTGCAACTCATGCTTACAGTTTCTTTCAGATGTGTCCTCCCTCAACTGCGCTCCTCAATCATATCGCCGCTTCACGAAGCCCACGTTGCCTCCTGAAAGGCATTTCTCTCTGAGACCCTTCCATGCATTAGGTATCAGGAAGCTATTTGAGATCATGTGCTTTACACATGCTCATAATGATATGCCCCAAGTGTGTCAGCTGGTACCATCTGTGGTGCCTGGAGCAGTGTCTGGGAGGCTGTGACAACTCAATTGCAGGCCGGAGGTTTTGAAAAACACTGGATAATTGCTATTCCCTCCTAGGCATGAAGACTTCTGTGTGCAGTGCTAGGGAGGACGCATCTGTTACAGCTATTACTAAGTCTCTGCTGATCATCAATATTACAATAAAAATAGTCATCAATCTGGATAAAAATCACAATTTATTTTCAGTTCCAGCCCACCAAGTGATTGAATTGTAAGTAATAAATTGATGCTGTGTCGGCCTCTTGCTTTGTGTGCTTTCATTGCACTCCAGTTGTTTTGGAAGCTATGCAGGAGCCTATCCCAAACAGGGATAAAAAAATCCAACTGGCAAAAGAAATCTACCTGGCAGTACAGTAGGAAGGCAAGAAACAGAGCTGGGATTAGTCTAGCAGTGAGTATTTGAGTATTTAAGAAGCATACTGAATTCTGAAATTCTAGTTCAAGAAATTTCATGGAAGCCACTTCTTTTAACTAAGCTGCTTTTTACTTATCAAAAATATTAATTATCAGGGTGATAATGGCTAGTCTGCATTTTTAGAACACCTATACGCTGTCATCTAACTCAAAACTACGGAAGCTTTTGCTCAGTCAGATTAGCTGTGTATTAGTTGTGCAAATTCAATGATGATTTTACTCAGCTTCACTGTATTCTAAGCTAAGTCCTTACTGGCGATTCAAACCTCTGTCTGTGTTTTTTTTCAGTTTTAACAACAATATTTTGACAAACCAAATAGTGACCATGCCACTTCATTGCATTTTTTGTCCAGCATAAGTATATGGTGAATTGGATATTGAAAGCACTAGAATAACAAGAACCAAATATTCTCACTCTGAAAATTAAAATACTGGATGTGAGAAGATATGCATTTCTTAACAGTGAGTTCAGCTGTCCCTTCAGTTTATGTTGGAGTTAGAAGAAATAAAATGAGAGGGAACAAACCTAACTTTCCAGCCACCAAGATTAAAAGCTGAGCTCTTGGGACAGCGAAAGGAGGTCTACCTTGAAATGGCCAGTGATGTAAAACATGCAAAGGAACTTACATGATATGATTTTGCATTTCCTCAAACTGGTAATTGCTGAAGAAGCCTCAGTGCCATATCAGATATCATGAAATTATAGTTGCTGCAGTGTTCCAACCTTTGTTTTCTTCATACAGTCTAACAACAGACAAAACAACAGATAAATATCAAGACAAATTTGTTAATATTGCATTATTGGCAGACAAAAAAAGATCACTTTACATTGGAACGCTGAGCTCCTGCCAACCACCAACAAGTGGATAGCTCTGTTTTAGAACTTATTGCTAATGGAAAAAAATATATGTACTGCACAAAAATAGAATTAATCTGAAGGCGTTTGAAAAGGTTTAGGTTTCATTCTGAGAGTTCCTCTATAACCAGCCTTGCTGACAGAAATTTGAAAACGCCAGCTTGTGTAAAGCTAGTAGCATTAAACTTTTGCATAGTTCTGTACATCTCTGAAGTGTTCTAAGAAAAGGAAGCACAGTGAAGCAGGTAAATATTACTGATCCTACTTAGACATGGAGAAGCAGATGTATACAGAGGAAAAACTGATCATCCAAGGCAACTCAGAAGATGGTCATATATTAAAAAATATTTAGTGGAGGAGGAAGAGGGAACATAAGGTAGCAGGGCTGTTTTGGGAAATCTGGGTCTGGGACGGAAAAATGTGTATAATTAAACTGAAAAACATGTAAATATGTCCTTAGTGTAATCAAATGTTATAGGAGTCTGATTTTTATGTTGCTAGGGGCAGAGAATATGAGGTGTTAACTGCAGGGGCATTCCACCAGCATGTGAACTTTCCACAGATAAGAGTCTGGATATACACACCCACGATGCCTCCATGAAGCCTGATCCTCTCAGGATGCTGATGGTGATCACTGAAGTCAAAAGATTTGGGGTCTGTGACATCTTATTTAAGACGAGATCTTGGGGTCTCAGGTAAGACTGATGCTGGAAGGGGAGGACAGCCTCTGTCAAGAGTGTACGGGTTGTGTGTGTTTGTTCTCTCTCCACAAGACAGGCTTGTGATTTAGAAGCATTGACCAAAAAAAGCTGATGAGATTATGCACCAAATGCAGGTGCCTACATACACAAACAGGAATAAGCTCACTTCCCTGCCTCACAGATATGGGTAAGATTATGGGTAAGGCTGCCAGTTGGGAACCATTTAAAAGTATCCAATGGCTCATACATACACACATGCACAGACACACACACACAAATGATAAAATGGATGCATTTAAAAGGAACAAATGTACAGTCCAAATCACAAAGAGCCCGAGCTACTGCCCACTTGTTCCCTGGGAACTTCAGCCAGGAGATTGGAACAGCTGCCTCAGAGTGAGCTGATCGTATGGAGTGAATAATACATCCTGTAAATGATTAGATGTTGACTGTTCCTAGTTTTGTTTTCCTCAAGTCATCGAGGGGAAAAATGAAACAAAAGGCAGATTTTGATTGATCTGGTAAATATGGATACGGCTGGAGCCAGGAAGAATATATTAGAGAAGTGATTGATGGACTTGATTATGGTCAGCGTAGTGCGAACACTGGTTTTTGCTGTCGCTGCAGACTAGAGCTTGTTATTCCCTTGCTTTCTGTCTGGCCCTGCTTGTGCTATTTTCTGAACAGGGCCATGGAGACAACCAACAATGGGACTGCGATCAGACTGCTTCAGCTAATGGTCAGCTGGCATTTGCATTGTCAAATCCTTCTGTCAGGAGGCAACTCTACTGGCCACAAAATACATGCTCACATGGTGGACCCAGATGGCCATATTTGTTTTACCATTTATTTTTCAATTGTTGCAGAGAAAAAAAGTCAAGATTAATTTGCATAGTTTCAAGGGATGATGTTTTCTGTTCCAGTGTTATTACAAAATTTGATTTGCTTTAAATTTGTTTGCCTTACCATTTCCTCTAGGTTTTCAGTTAGCATGACTCTAAAAAAGCATCTCCAGAATACAGCTGGTCATTTCTTACTGTAACCAAAACGCTTGTCTACTGCAGCTCTGTGCCACAGGAGAATATTACTATACAACATGAATTCTCCCATGGGCATGTCTGGCCAGTCAGCTTGGCACACTAGAGAATACAGCCTATCTCCTCCAGAAAATGAATCTGTCTAACACACACAATTCAGTGCAGGTCACAGACAGGCAGGAAAGCTCAAGGGTAACAATAGCAAGAACATGTGGTGTCAGTAAGGTGCACATAGACATATAGATGGCTCTTTTTTTGCTCTTTTTCTTCAAGCCCTTTCTGTGGGCAAAATGCCAAAGGGAGGTAGCTGCAGGAGCAGCTTTGGTGAGGACAGTGAAAGAAGAAGAAGATGGGACGTGGATTTTTGTGGGAGAAGGGAGACAGCCAGGATGACTGAGCAGAAATAACAGGGTAAAGAAACCAGGTTAGATTTTGGGAGAGGAACTGCACAACAGAAGGTCTATCAGACTAGAACATTAGATTTCTTCAGAGAGCAACGAGGAAACAGGCCAACATCCAGGGAGGCAGATGTCCTGACCAGCGCAAGAAAGATGACTTTGGCAAAGGGAGAAGCAGTGCTGCGACAGGCAGCAGGAGCTGCGGAGGGACGTGATTAGGTGTGTGTGAGGGCTTGGCTGTGCGGATGGAAAGGCAAGGCTGGATGGCTGAAATGCTGTAGCAGATGGGGCTCATTTAGTGTGCCCGGCACACAGGAGGTGGGCTAGGTGATCACAGAAAAGGAATGAAGCTCATTAGGGTCAGGACTGTCAAACACACTGTGGGAGGCTTACGCTAACCCTTGCTAGCGTGAGCATTGCACTGCTCTGTGCTATTGCTGTCTGCAAAGAGCAGCCCCCGGGAAGGAGTCCTTTGGGATATGCACCAGACTTGGCACACTCCACCAAGGACGGCGCACAGGCTCCATCATTTACCAGTCTCGTCCACTGCCTTCATCCTGTTACTGCAACGCCACGCTCACCACATTGCTCTGCAGAATAACCTCGTCATTATTAGTGCAGAACATGTACAAGTTAACCATGCAGTGGCACAGGCGGTATCTGATATTTGCACGTAATTGCTGTGACCTGATACTTGTGTAACTAGAGGATGAAAATGCTTTGCTTTATCTGAAGAGGATTTTCCATGTAATGACCATATAACTAAATTAGAGATGGATAAACTTGCTAAGATTTAATATGAGGTCATAGCAAAAAAATGCATTTAAACAAACTTTATGTTCAGATAGGTCTTGATAACCAGTAAAAATGCTATTTCTTGTTCTTTGCTATGATATGATCTCATTACACAGGAACAATCACTGCAGCACATGCAGAAAATGGCATAAGTAAAAACTCTTTCTGATATTATCTCTGGTTGTCAAGTGTTAGATGCAGCTCTACTGAGCTTTGATCTAAGTGCCAGCCAATTTAATTCTTCCCATTATTGTGGCTGAATAGGGGTATTCATTAGGTTTCCTCACACGTGCTTGCTGTGGCACAAAGGCAATGAATCATTCTTATGCCACAGTAACAAAGCTGGGCCTTACTCAGTCCACCAAAGAGCAAAGCTTTGATTCTTGCTCAGCAGGAAGAACTCAGAACGTGTTGTTTCTCACAAGCAGGTGTCCAGTGAGGGCCACACCTGCCTTGAGGGTATTTGTGTAGGTAGTGGTCTGGTTCAGGGAGAGGAAGAAACTTTATTTGCTGAGGTTACTAGTATTGCTATTTCTTTTTCTTGGTAGGGAGGAAGATGCATTGAAACCCAACCTTGCGTTTGAATCACATTTTTGCCTGGGTATGGGTCTAACATCTTAGGCAGGTCTGCTCTGTGATCCACGCTGCAGATTCACTACCTGTAGCACCAATTTCTACTGCACTGTGCGGGTGATGTAAACAGAGCTCCCAATGATGGAAACGGAGCAATCCAAGCCCACAGGGAGGGAAAAAGATGTAAAGAGACTGTTACCTGGTGCTTCCCAGGAGGAAGAGCCAGGAGTGACTAGTGTACTCCAAGACCTCGTTTGAGAGGTTAGAGAGGACCTCAGATTAGAGTATTACGAACCACCCTAACAACTAAAGAGTCACAAACTTAATTCTGTCATGGCCTCCTGAAGTATTTGTGCCTGCTGGAAATTACTTGGTATCTGTAAGCCACGACTATATGAGGCCACCCCATGAGCAGGTTCATTTTCGCAGTAAGAATTTCAGAATAAAGACCTTGGCAGCAAGCACAGTTTCTAGCTTACACGAATTGACCTATAATTTTGGTTTTGTAAAGCAAGGCAGCTGAAGTCAGAGTCTAGGACACGCAAAATTAGCAAACTGACCTTCCCTTACTTGAATGACTGCCTTTTTATTAATTTTCATAGAGCGATGTGAGGTCTGAGGGGTGGAATGCCAGCCCCAACCTTGAATCTCCCTGCTTTTGTCAGCTTCTGTCAACTGTGTTTCCTTAACATTATTTCAAGACAATTCGGGCATTTAATTCATTAGACCACAAAATCCTGCTAGTCTAGCAGGGCATTTCCCAAGCCATTAAGCACGTCCATATGTAAGTTCACACCCATTTGATGTGCCAGCTACAGTACACAAAGATAAAGGTTTGTTGGAGACTTTTCAAATATATCACATTAGTCAAATTCAAGGCAAAAAAAATAGCCTATCTCAAGCTGACTTTATAAACAGCACGTACCTTGCAGCATTGTTCTCTGCCAGGTAGAAAACATCTGATATTAAAAAAAAAACCTCATCAGCAAACCATGTGGTTAAAGATATTTCTTCTCTAGCCTGAAGAGAGAATAAAGCAAACTCTTGGGGTTTTCAGAACCAGCCCATCTCACTGTACAATCTCTAGCATCTGCTTTTTCACAGTATTTCATGAATTTTTATCAGTAGACTATGACTTAATCAATCTGACCTTTAATAAGAGTCATAAAGCTAAAAGTCTGTGAAATTCTTCAACAATTTATCAGCAAAAATCAAATGAGAGAGACAGAATAATAAATTGTAACAGGCCAAATATAAAGGAAGCTGACATTTTTTTTCATTTGGGAAATTCCTCTAGAGGAGGCAGGTAAAAAGATTACACAGCCATGGAGGGAAAGCTGCCATATCTTTCCACATACCTAAGATCTTCCTAAGACCGCAGACTAGACACCTCTTTAATATCCTAAGCTTGACAGCAGATCTAATGTCTTCGATACTAAAATACTGGGTAAAAAAAAATGAATCTTTGCAAAAAATAAAAGCAGAGGACTGTAGAGCTTACTCATTAATTTTATGAAATATACTGCTTTCCAAAGATCATTGCTTAGGGTTTTGTATGGAGACAAGGGAGAGACTTAATTGTCTCTCATCCATCCTTATCAGACTGCAAACAGAACAAGCCAAGTTTTGGTCACTGAAAGGACTCCGATTTGAAAAATGCCCTCTCTGAATGATGGTTCGAATTTTCCATTTCAATGTACTGCGAATCTTCAGAGTTTTATGTGAGACTGCTTCAGATTGCAGGAAACCAAAGCCAGGAACGGGGAGACACTGAAACTCAGTGAGACTTGGCAGCGCGCTGACTCTGCCGGGGCAGGAACAAAGGCCCGGCACAGAGCATATGCTATCTATTAAACTTTGTTCTTTGTGTGTGGAAGCAGAGAGGGACGGAGGTAAGAAGTCAAGCTTTCTCTTGATTTCAGACAGAGCTTTTGCCCAGATTATATGATAGCTAAAGGAGTCTGGGGAGAGCTGGACATTTTTAGAGAATCATTTCACAGAACAAAGTTTTAATTTGGTGCTCTTTGCTTTGTAGGAAATAAATGCATTGACCACAGTCTATGCAATTTCATTTAGGAATACAAGAAAGCAAGCCCTGCTGCAACTATCATCTGCTTTGTTATTGATAAACACCTTTCTTTTTTTTTCCAACTGGGAAAGGAAAAGGAGACACAAGACATTTCTAATTAAGCAGTTCACGTGAATTTTGGAAATATATAGATAATTTAAGTGGGAATGACAGTAGTTCCTCTGAGGAAAACATAATACATGAGTGAATTGCTGGAAGAAAGCTCTTGAACTCAACAGTACTATAGCCAAGGTTTGCCCAGCAACCATGGAGATTTGACCCAGTGTCCTTTTCCCAGGGACCAGGGGCTTCCAAAAGCCAAAAAAAAAAAAAAAAAAGAGAGTTTAAGATATATGTGAAGAAAGCAAAAAGCAAGTACAGTTTTGAAAAGAAGACCAGAAAGCCTGACCCACTAGGAGTCAATGGTAAACACCATCTGTGATTTCAACATCAAACGCTTAGTTTCAGAGGTTTAGCTCTTAGGCAGTGGAGTAGTGTGGCTGGCCTTGGCCTGTCTGACTTTTGAGGCCTACCTCAAAACCTTCCTTTCTTTACCATTGTCCCTTGTCCCCTGCCCACTGGCTGCCTGAGAAATCCCAAGGACACCCATATAGCTACAACAAAATTGGAAGAGTGGTTGACGAACACGGGCCAGCAACATGTTCCTGCAGCCATGACAACCATCCTGGAGCTGCAGGAGGCAGAGTGTTGTAAGCAGGTTGAGGAAAGTGATCCTGCCCCTCCACTCAGCACTGGTGAGATGCATGTGGACTGCTGCGTCCAGTGCTGGATTCCTCAGTACAGCAAGGATTCGAACATACTGGAATGAGTCCTGCAGATGGACAAAAAAAATGAGTGAGGGACTGGAGCATCTGATGTACAAGGAGAGGCTGAAAAAGCTGGTGAGGAGAAGGCTCAGGATGATCATATCAGGAAAATGAAGCCAGACTCTCTCTCAGTAGTGCTCAGTGAAAGAAAAAGAGGCAGGAAATTCATTTTTAACATAATAGAAAAAGAAAATGTAATCTATTGATTATTGCAGCTGACCAGAGAGGTTGTGGAGTCTCCATCCTTGGAGATATTCAAAACTTTAAGAGAGATGGTCCTGAGCAACTGGCTGTAGGCTACCCTAGTTTGAACCAGGTGTTGGACTATATAATATTCAGTCTCAGTGATTCTGTGAACCCTTGAGAATTCAAAAGCTGCACAATGATACCCAGGGCATCTCTAGGCTTGCAGAATTGGAGAGATATAACACTCATGCAAGAGCTCTATGGATTTCTCTTGTAAAGGGAATTTGGGAGCAAGAGTTCTGGCTGCTGTCAAGCTCAGTGGACCAGATATGCAGACGACACCTATACTATACTTAGGTGAGTGGTAAATAGCAAGAAATCATCCAGAGCACCCAGAGAAGTACTGTTCCATTTATTTGGCCACTTCTATGATTTATGAAATATGCTTTTAATGCTGGAGTGAAAATGAAACTTTTGACGCCATGTGCATACTTTATGTGGCATTGCTGGCTATCGGAGGCACAAAAGAGGAGACAGCCCTTGACTCACAATGAAACAGTTCAGCCACTTCATTTTGAGTGAAACAATACATCTTGGGCAGATAAAGGACTTATAATTTGGGTTTCCTACAGGTCTGAACAATATTCTGAAGAGTGCAGGTAGAAAGCATGTCCTCTGATTTTTTATAGATCTTGCATATACAAATTTTTTGGAAACACCAAAATACCATTTTGTTGGGGCTAAAAAAGTTCTAATCAAATCAGTTAACAAATAACTGTACCTCAGAAAAGGAGATAAGATCGACGAGCAACTGTACAACTTCCTGTCTAGAGTAAGACAAAATATACACATCATTTCCAGTTATTGAACAAAATTACTTCACCAGCGTGTCATCAAGAAATGCTTCTAGGTTTTTCATATAAACAAGTGCATGTAGTTTATACAAGGACGTCAGACATGGTAAAGTGATCTTGAACAATTACTTGCTGTGCTACATCTGTTAGAAATTTTTGTCCTTACTCACACAGAAAAATCTGAGGATGCATCTCCACAGATGTCTGCTCTCAGTAGAGTCCCTTAGCTCCCACAACACTCTACACAGCCAAGTCTTGATAAGGCTACCACACATCCTGGCTTCCCCAGACTTGGCTCCTTTTTCCATCCAGAGCTGATTTTTTTTTCTAGACTCCTTATTGTCTGCTGGGATCAGAGGCCACTGCAGAGCTGAAAATCTTGCTGAGACTGAACCTACTGCCTTTGCTGTGTGGAAAACTTGTCTATCAGTCATTGCTCCAAGCAAAATATGCACACCAAGGCCTCTTGGCATCACTGCAGTCACCAAGTGCATCCACAAGTATTTGTACCATAAAAATTCTAGCTATGGCACCCTGATATCTAATCTATTTCCAATGATTCAGTTACTCTGTTTATATACGGTTCATGTCTTGCTGTTCCCCATGACAGCGGCTAATGTGGACATATCTACCTTCAGTAGTGATGGAGGCCTATCCAAAGAATGATGTAGCTAATCCATTACTGTACCTTACTTCAAAAGGTGCCCAAATTCTTCTCAGAAAAGCTGCTCCAAAAGAATTTTAAGAGTATAACCTGCCTATAAGGGTTTATTTGTCCTTACCACTATCAGTCTATGGTTGGTCTATGTCTTGAATCACAAAGATTTCAGCCCCTTTATATTTCTTTCCTTTACTAACAGAACCTAGCTGTTCCAATTGCTTGTACAGATGCCTAAGTCATCAATTATTCATTAGATGAACAGTATTGTTTTATCCATTTTAAATGTCTTGTTATTCAGTTTCATGTCTCCATGTTTTTATTTAATGAGAAAGGTTACCTTTCTTACAGCATTAATTATTTTGTAAGCCTCTGTCATGCTGTCACTTACTTTCCTCTCTAATCTAAGCATTACTGAACATTCCAGGCTCTCCTTACATAAAAGACGTTTCCATTCCTCTAACCATTTTTGTCACGTATTTCTCTGGGCTCTTCCTACCTTTGCCCTAATATTTTAAAGCTGGGTGACCAGGAACAAAGACAGAGGACAGGGTACTGGTTTATTTAATTATATTATATTATTTTCATTATTGTTTTCTATCCTTTTCCTGCTAACTATTAATAGTTTGCCAACACTTTTGATGCACGTAGAGCAGATGGTTTGGCTAAAATGTCTGCTGTGACACTCTTTTTTTCTGTGTGTTTATGAGTAATTTAGTGCCAAGAAATATGTCATTCTGATTTTTCTTTCCAACATTAACTTGCCTTCATCTGCAGTGAATTTTGTCTGCCATAAAGCCACCTAGCTTTAGCCACCTCTACTGCTGTGGACGTTCTTCAGAGACTTCTCCTACTTGAACTATCTTACGTCATTTCCAAATGTAACCTCATTATTGTGCTGCTTGTTTTCTAGGATCATTCCTAGCAAAGCTCTTTTACTGTCTTGAAAATCAAAAGTTTTAACTGACCCTCTCTTCACACAGTTTCTTTGGAATTGACTGAATTAGTAAGAGCACTTGTTCCAGGGTCACAGAAAGAGTAATTTAATATAATAACCTTCTACCTAATGGTAGAATGAAAGACAAATTCAACATTTATGATACGCTGTCCATCCCAATACACACAGTCCATCCTACTGCCAGTGCTCTCTCTCTTAGTCTAGATAGAGACTGAGGAGGCAAATTCTAGGGAAGCTTGCTCCTCATACAGCTCTAGCTGCCCATGTGCTCCTTTCCCTGCTCCGTGAATACCCACATTAACCTTTCCCTCCATATTCCAAGAGCTCCAATGTCTCTGTGCAGGTATTCCCAAACAGGACTGGCCAGAAGCAAAGACAGAGAGCAACAAGGGCAGGTAAGGAGCAAGTCTTGGTACAGGTGTTGCAAGGAGTGGATATAAGGAAGGGAACACAAGACAGACCTTTTTACTCCATGTGACAAGTAAAATATTCATTGCCATCCAGGCTTCCAGGATAACAGCCATCTTTCATTACGTCTTGGTTAGGATTTTTCAAAATACACAGCATCAACCTATTTCTGCCACAGAGTAACCAGTAACTTTTGACTTCACCAGAGCAAACCTGCCCCTATCACTGAACATTTTGCAAATCTACCTATTGCATCTGTTATTGCTACAGGTTCAGTCACATCATTCCCTAATTCCTTCCAAACTCTTGGATGTCTCCAGTCTCACTCTGGAGACTTTGCTGCTATTTCGCACAGCAGTTTCTTGCATTTTTACATATTCACATCTCGGATTCCAATGTAATATTGTTACTTGAAAATAGCAAGTATTTCCCTGGTATGTCAATCACTGACTTAAGCAAATGTTTTATCAGAGCTAAAATGAGAATAGAAAAATTGCACTCTGCAAATACTGAGCTTGGTTGCTTCTGCACAAAACTCTTTAGCATCTGGGAGCAAAATACGTCTGCGTGTGATCTGTTTCCCATTGCAAGTTTAAAGGTCTGCAACAATTTTACAGGCTCAAGGACCAAAGTAACTCAAGACTAAACTGCACTGGCTCACCCTGTGGTAACCCCTATAAATGACAAACAAGTCAGCATTTCACAATTAAAAAACAACACCAAGTGTTCTACAAAATCCCCAAGAAGTTTACTGCAGTGATGCTAACAATGCTAGACATTAAGGCAAGGAATTTCCTTTTTGCATTTCAAGAGAAAAAACACCCCAGCTGTTTCTCAGTGGATTTCCAGCCAAGTTGAAAAGGTCAGTGACCCAGCCGTGATGTAACATCCAGTACTGGAAACCATGACTCCCCCATGCAGTGCTTCTCCACAGTGCCCTCCAATAATAATTTTCACCCTACGAAGAAGCTATTTATCTAGCGCAGACATCACACTAAAGCCTCACCTAGACAGGGAGGCTTCCTTGCGCTTCTGTGGAGTGAACTAGCTGCAGCAAGTATTTTTAACTGACTGTCAGGGCTGGAAAAAGTCCTGTCCTGCAAACGAGGTGCTTTGCCTTTAAATACTGTGAAATGTGGGTGATTAAAGAGAAAATTGAAACAGTCTCTGTGCTCACTGCATGGTGTGCTTGATCGGAAACTGCACGGGTAGTAGTTTCCTCTTCCCAGCAAGGCACCCCTTGTTACTGCATAGTCTAAACAAGAAAGGCCCAAGCTGAGGGGCTCTGGAGCCCCTCACATGCTGGGCCTTCGTGGCAGCCCTGCGAACGGCTGCGTGGGCGGCCGCCCGCTGCCCTGGAGCAGAGCAGAGCTGCACCCGGACGCCCATCTGCCTCTCCTCCCCGAGCTGCAGGGCTCTCGGCCTCCAGAGGGCAGGCCGGGCAGCATGGCGGCCCCCAGCGCACTCATGCTTGCCCTGATGGCTATGGTTTCTTCTAGCTTCCTGAGGCTGTGCTGCTGGAAAGTCATAAATCAACACTGATTTAATGCTACTTGGATCCAAAATCATATGCAGACGGCACCGTGACAGTAGCCCTGAGGTTTCTTGGCCTCCTTAGGCAAGGCAGAAGTTGTTCTTGGCCTTCTCAGACAACCTACAAGACCTATGTCTGAGTTCCTAAGTGGACAGATCCCATCCACGGGGAAAACATAGGGCATTTGTGAGGGGAAAGGAGAATCCTGTAGACAGAGTCATATGGAGATCTGAGGCCCAAATATGCATTTTAACATGTGAAATATTTAAAGTAAGCATATTTTGCCCTCTTAGCTGGTTACAGGCATGAGATGAATTTCACTAGCTTAAAAATCTTTCATTTGGAACTAAATGAGTATATTTTACCTCATGCTTACCCTGGGCAGAGAGCACACACAGGCACATGCTCAGAGGCAGATCTGACACTCACTCATCTGCTAACCCCCAGGAACACCATGGCACGCCTGTGCTGTGCTAGCAGTTTGCAGTATCTACATTCAGGCTGTTCAACTGTACCACATACTTAACCTTAACTAGTTGCATGTGGCAGTACTTACCTGTGCTGCACTGGCCCTGTGTGCACCCAGGTGCAGGGGGGCCAGCAAAGCAAAATAGCCATTAAAAGGTTCACGTTTGCATACAGGGAGGGAGACAAAATGTAAACCAAATTATGTTTGCCGTCTTGAAGGGTTATTTCCAACCGTTCCTTCTCTGCTTCGAACAAAACAAAGCTCGTGTACCTTTGCACTCACTTCAGGTGTTCCCCAACAGCTTTTATTTTAAGTGCAGTCACACCAGCTTCCCTTCTTCCTTATTCAAATTACAAAGCATTTAGAGGGGAAAGTGTGAGTTGCTAAGAGGAATATCAAAAGCAAGAAGAAAAGGGGCACTGTATGTCATTGCTTCTGCCCTTCCTCTGGGTGCGAAACACCTCGCCTGCTCTGAGCACGGCTCCGAGGGGGAGGAAGCAGCTCCCCTCATCCTCCTCATTTACGACGTATGAAGAAAGCCCGGAAGACATTTTTTACAAAATGTCTATGTTAGAAATTCACATTTACTTCTCCCACATAAACTCTATGGAGGCTGAAACACAAACTACACACTAAGAAGCCTGATAAAAGTGCTGGGGAGAAGTTTACAGAGAAATGTCTTTAAAGGTTAGCTGGCTAAGAATCTAAATCAAATTTTTGACAGGTCCTGGGAAGTCAGGAGCGATTTTCACAGCCCAGCACAGGGCCAAAGAGAGATGGCAGGGCAGGCGTCACCAGCCTGCATGGGCAGCAGCAGTGATAAGGCCTGGCAAACCCCAGACGGACACAGGCATCTCATCCTGTCAGGCCCATGCAGAATGCAGGTACAAAGCCTCACATCTGTGCACACCCGCTGCATACAGGTAGCTCAAATCACATAAGTGCCTTGGATGCGACATCCACTGCTTGTGAAAAACGCTACATATAGATGTATGCATATGCGGGAAGCAGCCAGTAACTTAGGAATACTGCTGGACAGAGAGCACCATGGTTAAGTATTTAGGTCACCTGCTTCATAGGTCAGCAGAAAATGATAGAATACTTTCTTCATCTTTCTCAGACAAAATCCGAGCATATAAAAAACAGTTGAAACCAGGCAGAAATAAACCTTCAGCACTTCATATGTATGTCAGTGAAAGAAAAAAAAAAAAAAAACAAGGCACAGTTCCAGCAGAAAAAAAATCAATTTCATGCCGTTTAATGACTAACTTGTCACTTAACTGTGAAATTGTATTTTATTCTGTTTGCTAGCTGCCCTCCTTTCTCAGGTACTTAGCTTTTCTGAAGTTTACCTTTCCCACAGTTTTCCTGTTAATAAACCTTGCTTAGTGACTGATTAGGAGCCACTTTATCATCATTCATGTTTCTGTGTTTGATGTTGGGAATATAAAAGGAATCCATGTACATGTTCCTCTTTACGTTTTATTTCATACTGACAACAAATTTAAGAAGGAAAGACCAATAAATATCCATCTAATTGTTAATTTGTGTTACAGAGAGATAGAGAGAAGAAAAAGAATATCCATCACCATGAGCACATCTATGATAAGAAGGGTTCTCAGCTTTGGTTCTTCACCCCTTCACCCCTTGCAATCTTTCTACGTTCTTTAGGCCCTGAGCTCAGTCTTCTACATAAGTATCAATCTCATTGCTCTTTTCACCAAGAAGTCAGAACCAATTTCTGGGAAAGAGCGTTCTTGCCACTTTGGATGTGTTATGCAGACCACAGAGTGCCAAGAGGTACCAGAACTAGCCCCTGAGTGAGCTCACAATCTGAGCAAACAGAATGGTATGAGGAAGAGTTGAGGATTTTTATGCTTCCACTTGTTGATTTGCATTTGAGTCTTAATCTTTTCAGCAACTACAGAAAAAAAACGCTTTTGCCCAGATGCCAATTTTTATAGGAATCTAGAGAAAGCAACAACAACAACAAACCTTTTTGCAGTTCCTAGTCTCCCCAGTTGCGCAGGGGGTGGCCATGGAAAGCAGCAGACAAGCCTAGTGATGGTGGTACAGATCTGTGGATGCCATTTCTGCCCAGGTGCCAGGCTAGGGAGGACAAGCCAGTGTCTTCCCTGCAAGCCAGGCAGCCAGGTGAGCCTCACACGGTCCTGATGTCGTATTTCTACTGCATGCTCGCATGGCCACTGTTTCTAAGTATCTGTGAAAATGAAATTTCAAGCTCAGAAGCTGCTGACTGTGCTTGGTCTGTACCTGATACTATCATACCTTCTCAGTTCTTCAACCTCACACACCCAAAACAAAAATTTGACAGATGTCCCTTTCGCCTGCCCAGATTCCAGCCACAGGCTGAATATTCCCTGGAACTGCCCAAGTGTCAGATACTGCTGTGCATGGATAGAAAGTCATGTTTGGATTGAAACATGGTGGCCATTTAAGGTTACACAGCAATAGTACAAAATAATTTGCCAAAGGAGATTGGAAGAAATGCTACATTCAACTGAAATGTCAGGAACATTCACAGGTAGGAAGAATGCAATTATCCAGGCTGGAAGCAGGCCAGGATGCCATTCATCCTTGCAGACTTGGCATTTCTCAAAATGAAATAACAGATGTTTTTGTGAACTTCTGTCAGGCATATGTTTTATTAATTAAATCTATAAGATCTATGCCTTTGGCTCTTTTTTCTTCCTAGAAACAAATGTGAGAAACCTGAAATATCATATATAAACATATAGATATATAATTATACACACACATGTTTTGGTAAAGAGCAGATGAATTTCTGGAGTAGATGAAAGCTGCTCTCTGGGGCATCAGAATAATCTCTAGCCTCCAAATGCAAGGTTTGTGAGACCCCAGACAGACAAAACATGAGAAAGTATGCTGGAAGAAGCAATTCTAAACAGCAGAGTAATAGACTAGGTAATCATATAGATTTTTGCTACTTCTCATCTCTCAGATGCAGCAAACCTACTCCAAGGAGGGGGAAGTTCCTGGAAAGAAGAAAGGTGAAGAAATACAACCAATACGCTGAGCAGAGGTGTACAGATGGGTTTCCTGCAGGGAAAATACTTGTTTCCCCACCCTGCTGCTGTCTTTGGAAGTGTAGCTGCTGACCCCAGATACCCACCACTGGTGCTGCCTGGAGATCTGCAGCAGGTACACATATGCACAGAAAAACCTCCCTCCCTATTCTAAATTCCTCTACCACCCACCTCTTTAAAAGCCATAACAATGGAAATTAGGGTGAAACAGAATTGCTGCACTGCCAAAAAAAACAGGAAGTTATTATTATTATTATTACTATTGGCAAGAAGTGAATAGAAACCACCTACATAGTAGAATATTGACTTTCTTGGATACTAAGCAACAGACCTGTCCTGTCCCTGGTTGGAGTGGTTATGTTTGCGTAAGAATGAGGTGCCATGAGACACTATAGCAACAGGAACCAGAAGTTGAATGCTTTAGTATAAGTCTTCCTCCAGGGCTCAATAATTATGTTAATGGGTCTTCCTCCAAGAACACAGGAAACCCAGGTGATCCTTTGCCATCTGGCAGCTCTGTCCCGTCTGCTGATCGCAACTGATCGGGAAGTTCTCCTTTGCAAAGCTGTGGTGCTTAAGACAACAGAAATCTCTCTCTGAGGCTATCACTTTCTTGCACTTGAAAAGAGAATCCTCTGAGCAGGAGGAAAAGTCACCATGCAAGGTCTCATATTTTAGACCTCACTTCTCTAATTAAGATTTCCTGCCTTGAAGAGCAAACACAGACAGACATCTAAATTTTCTTGATGGAGAATGAACTTTTTTGAACCAGAACAACTGAGCCAGAACATTTATCTTTTTTTTCTTATTTATACAGGTGTCTAAAAGTTGACGTGTTCTTTGGTAAATAAAAATAAATGAAATTAAATACCAGTAACAGCCTTATTATTTCAGGCAGGGTCATTACTGTGATTAGGTTGAACATGAACATATGGAAAAAGCAGATATTTTATCTCTACTAAACCACTCAAGCTAGCCCAGTTACTCTTATAACTTGACCTGAACAAATGCAATACTATATCCAAATCTGATGTTCCCACATAAAATTGGTGTTGAAAAATGGGGAATAGTTCAAAAGAGCTACATGACTCAGTGAATGAATGATCCATAAAACATGCCTGGTGGTGGGAAACCCGATACACTCAATCTATCTCCTTTATCTGAAAGCAACTCAAAAGGGAAAAGTCTGCTGATAGCAAGTGACTCTTTAGTGACACGGAAGGCAGAACATGATGTAGCAGCTGGAAGCTCATCGTGGCTGTAACACACAGAAGATGAGCACGATTTTTCACAGTAACGGTGACTAGCACTGAGGCATCTTCCTGGATGTGTTTATGTGGCACAGTGCAGAGCCAGGAGGACTCCCCCAGCAAGCTCCTCGCCCCTCTCAGTGCCAGCCACTACCAGGATGGTCCTGCAGGTCCTGGCACACACTAGGGTGACGCCGGAGCTTGGGAGTATGGCCCCTCCTGGCAGGCAGCACCTCGGATGCATTGCAGCCTTTCTGCCCCACTGCTGAGTCTGTCTCTCTGCTCAACTCTGTTTTGCACCACGCAGGCATAGCCTGAAGTTTTCATGTCAAGCTAGATACTCTTTGAAATGATACCAATACACAAGTGAGCTTTGGGTTTGTGCTGAAGTAGCTTTCAGTTCATGTTCATTTTGAAAAATAATGGTTCAAATTAATTCTTGGTTCAAGCTCAGGCAAGCTTCCCCAGAGGATCTGACTCACAGTCTTTTCTGGACTGAACGGAGGCACTGGAGATCATCTAATCCACCCATCTGCAGCAGATATTGTCTTTGTAACAGAGGCAGCATAGCAGGACATATGGTCTCCTCTGGCACTGTCAGACTAGTTTGAACCTTTGCAGAAGGTGGATCTGGCCTCATACTGGGCAGAGGAGGGAAGAACTTGTGCTTGTTTCTTTCGGTGCTGCTGGGAGCACCATATCCAGCAAACTGTACCACTGAGCATGGCAGCGCTTCAAACGGCCAAGGCCAAAGCCAATGGAAATGGGGAGCTACAGCCCCTGGACAAAATGAGAAGGGAGGGAGAGCCTCCCTTCTAACACTGTACAGGAAAATAAAGTAGGGCCTCAAGCGCTATGATGTTTTTTATCTGGCTCCCTCCCAAAGTGGGGAAAAATATTTGTGTCCACCATCAAAATATAATGTAATCTCTAAGTGCTGGGTAGATGTAGGTCTTTAATATTAACTAAACAGGAAGAAAATTGCTTGGAAACTATTGAGAAACTTCAAGTGGTTATTTGAGTCAGGAACACTTTCCTGGAGGTACCCTGGTGATTAACCACAGGGTAAATTCTGTGTATATATCTCAGGGTATATAACTAGTCCGAAAACTCCTATTCATGTTTGTTTACCTTTAGAAATGTTAATGTATTAAGATACCTAATTGCTGAACAGTCACTGTTGGGTTCTGATTATCTTCAAATTGGATTATCTTCAAATTATCTTCAAATTGTGGACCCAGCAGTTGCACAACACGTCTCTCTCCCAGATATGTGGTTGCTTTCTTTGGAAGCACAATGGCAAACAAACTGCTTCAGTTGCACGCCCCATTAATAGGAATTTTTTCAATGAGATAAGCGACTGGGACAGATTACAAATCACAGAATCACTGAAGTTGGCAGGGACCTCTGGAGAGGGGAGCCCCTCTGTTCCCCCTGGTCCCCTAGGGCAGGTTGCTCTGGACCTGTCAAGTCAGGTTTCAGATATCAAGGATGGAGACTTGACTATCCCTTTGGGCAACCTGTTCCAGTGTTAAACCATCTGCACGTTAAAAGAGCTTTTTCTTATGTGTAAATGGATTTTTTTTGTTAGTACCCTTTACTCTTGTCATTTCACTGGATAGCAAAAAGAAGAGTCCAGCTCTCATCAAAGTCAGTAAGGAGAGCGCTGAGGTTCAGGGCAGTGCCTGTGCAATATCTGCTCTATGTTAATGTGAGGGAAAGCCTAGGGGAGAAGGTGATGATTTGTATTAACCCAGCAGACATAGTGGGGAGAAAAACAAACTTCTGGGCCACCAGCCCTTTTCACAGGGCTGTTTGTTTTCATTGGAACTGGAGTGGGATATTTTGTCCTTACTAGATGTTGCAACTGTTTAATTCATATACCTGAGTCATTTACTGTAAAAAAAATAGTTTCTTTTTTTGACATAAAATGAGCAAAATAATCTACTGTAGAAAAGCGTAAAAGGTATATCTGAAACAAGAATAAAGATACCATCATGTTATTGAAAAAAAAGTCTTTGATCAGACATGCAAGATCTAACTCCACTTCAGTCCTATGCACAATCTCCGTTTGCCAGTGCAATGTCTGTCCTTATGAATGCTGCTATCTAGTAGTTTTTGTCTCTGATGGCTAAGACTCCTTGATTGCCTCAGTGTTAGAAAGACGTTAGAATTAGTTCATTTTCACTGTTGTTTTTTTATCGCGTTTTTAAGTCAGAAATCAACTTAGAACACTGACATAGTCTTTAGTCTTATTAAACACTGAGAATATTCCCCTGTTTGTTCCAGCTATTGAAATTTAGATCTGTGTGTTATACTGGCCCAGTCCTGTAGTGCTTGTTGAGGTAAATGGTATTGATTTCAATGAGAATTTTGTTTGAGTTTTATCTTGAAGCAGAAAGACTTTAATTCTGAATAGATGCAACCTAATGTAAAATAACCCATGGTTGAGCAGAAGTCAGGTTAAGTTTCAGTCATGTTGAATGCTTTGGCACGATAACAGAACTTCCTGTTGGTATCAGCACAAATCATGTTCAGATCTGACACACTAGCATTAAGGGGGGTTCAAGCTTAAGAAGAAACATATGTCTCTGAAAGAAGGTGATTCCAGAATCCTGCAGTGACTGAGTTTATTCTTTTTTGTCTTTTAACTTAACCCTCTATCTTCATACACCTCTTCTTGGCCTGAACTATACCAGAAGTACCCTGTTGGGTAACCGCTCACTAATTCAGTTCTTCAATACGAGAAGTCATCAGCAGAAAGCTTTTCAATCATATTTATCATTGCTACCAAACATCTAACAATGCAATTTCAGTTCAACCTAAGATGAACTGCGCTGACGACTCCAGCTTTTAGTCTGATTTGAGGTATACTGCGTGGATCTTAAACAACTTCAGTCAACTCAGAGAAGCAGACGAAACAGAAATGTCTTGGACCTTTCTAAGAATGTGTCAGTTTGCTACCTGGCCTATAAAAAAATCAGGAGAGCAAGTTTGCATATTAATCTTTTGACGGCAGTCTAGCAGAAAGATGCTAAGAAAACTGCCTCCGATGTGGCAATTCAGCATTTCCACTTCCCATCTTCAAAAGGGCTAAGATGCCCAGAAGTGCTAAAACGGAGAGACCAGCCTTGGTTTTCCCAACATGTGCAGCCCCTGTAGCCATCTGATATCCTCAGCCTGCAAAAACTGTCTTATTCTATAAAGGTGAGGAGTCTCATTGAATGCAAGATTGTTCATGTGAAAACTGTTCATCAAGAGTGAAGCATGAACACCTGACCTTATCAATTGCTCCACACTAGCTTGAACATCTTGACTTCAGTCAGCTGGGATCAGAGATTTAACTTATAGGGTAAAGGTTCCCACGTTTAAACAGAATATAACATACTTCAATATTGCAATCAGGGATCTCAGGCACAGAAGTTAATAGAAGATAGATAAATCAGTACAACAGGTAAGGAGGATGTGGTACTAAGTGTACAAAAGGAGTCTGGCTTCTGCAGGTCGGTGCCTTCCCAGGCCACCTGTCCTCGGTGGACGTCTCGGCCTCAGCCCCATGGCACCTAGGCAGAAAGCGATACAGAAGAGTGGCATTCCCAGAAGTTGGGGGCCCTAAGCTAAGCATAAAATACTACAGCCTGAGAGCAATTCCTCAAGAGCAGGTAGGTATCTGAGCCCTTCACTTTCAATTCAGGGTCAGAAAATGAGCCCAGAACCTAAACCAGACTGCTCATTTTCAGCAAATACAAGAAAAGACATGACTGGAGACCCACTGCTACTGCCAGTTTTCCTGGTGGTTTAATGCCCTCATTGTGGGGAAGTTGGTTTAAATCTTACTCTGCCTACAGGAAGCAGGAATACGGACCCAGGTTTCCCTCCTCCCGCCGTGGCTTTTCTATTTACTGCACTGTGTTCCATGGCCTTCTGGCTCCCTTGTGCGAGGGCCAGTGCAGACGCAGGCAGTGTGGCCCGAGCGGTGGGTACCTGGCAGCGGGGGACGCCACGCGCACCCACCCTGGAAATCGTATTGGGAGCAAATACCGAGCAGAAGAAATTTGGCTTATTCTCAAGTTAAGCAGCAGCTGAGGCTGGAGGATCCAAGTTTCAGACAGAGGCAATTAAAGCATCAGTCTCTGCAGATGTAGCTGCTAGTGCCTAGAAAGAGATTAATCTGAATCTGTGTACCAGACCTATACCAGAACAGAGAAACATCTAGGGACTGAGCACGGTCTAAGATGTCTTAAAGACTGCAAACATTTTTTGAATTGCATTTTACTTATACTGGCGATGCTACTGTAGATATTAATGAAAATGCAAAGGATATGGTTTGGAGCAACATTAAAATTGTTGTCCAATGAGTGAGACAGGGTCACATTCTATCAGTAAAAGTACAAACAGGGGTATTTTGGGAGAGTCAGAAAAAGCTGGGATTTTTGATACTGAAAAAAAAAAAAGCTTGCATTGGAAATATGTTTGGAACAAAAGAGAGAAAATGTTTTACATATTTTATATTCTTTCTGTGAGCAGATTACAATACTGTGAACCTTTTAATAGTTTTAGGATAAACTAATCAAGTTATTTTTACAGTTTGCACATGATGCTAATCATGTTTGTAGCTCTGTCATGCTGTGATACCCAGTACAATGACTTTTTTATTTCTAGAATTTAAGCAATGCTTTTATAAACTTGTCTCATGCTTATTTTTTATAAAGCTGCCCAGAAAGGTCAGAGAAAGGGTTTTCTTTTATATTATGACAGCCCCTAGTGGGTTAAAGAATAAAAGTGGTTTATAAATAAAAGTCTCTTTCATCTGTCCTTTGATCACCCCCATAAGAAAACCTCCTTCCAAGTATTTTGCTTGACATAGTCATCATTTCTTATTAGTTTCAAAATATCAGCAAAACAACATTTTGAACTTTAGTTCTGGGTAAACTCGGCTGGGTCTGGACTCTTGGCTCCCCAAGCCTTGATAAACTGGTTCAATCCCA
Organism: Tinamus guttatus; assembly: GCF_059628265.1. NCBI lineage: Eukaryota > Metazoa > Chordata > Aves > Tinamiformes > Tinamidae > Tinamus > Tinamus guttatus. The sequence goes on from NW_028289171.1 coordinate 27,438, forward strand.
TACATTTCAGGGAAGCTCAGTTGGAATTACCCCCAAAAGTCATGTTTTAACCACATTGCTCTGATCAAGCTGCTTACACATCCCTGTACTAAGAGTCATGAAAACAGAAATGCTTCAGGTCAGTGTGGCCGTGTCACGGTGATTTAGGAAGTTTCTACTGCCAGTCAGGGGCAGGAGGAAAAGACGGAGTCTCATATGCTGAAATACATGAAAATAGAGATGAATAATATGGACCATTTTTCACTCTGTCAATAATTTCCTTTTTTTAGAATTTGATATTTTAATCTGCTTTGGGCTTGTAATTTATGTCCAAACTATATAGCATTTGTTTAGTCCATTTTCTCTTATAAAATTAAACCTTACAAATGTATTGTTAATTTTCATCTATTAAAAACAATTTTCCTGCATAAAAGTAATTCCAGCTGATCATTAAAAACATATTTCAAGAAGCACAGAAAATATATTGATTGTATGGAATTTGACTGTAAGAAATATGTCTTTAATTATTGTTATTTTATTAACAGACAAGTACTATCTTATTAAATCTAAATTGAATGTGTACCAAGGAATACTAATGCAAATCATTCCAAAGGCAAAAATTCAATACATATTGGTACAAAATAAAGTCCTCATGTACAATAGAAGTGTTTTACAAAAAAAAATTCAACTTTTGAACAGACCAACCTGCAAGTTGGTCTGACCATCTGAATTCACAATAAGGATCCTAGCATGAAGTATATTGCTTAGAAGAGCATGATGTGTCTTTCCATGGGTATCATGTATTTGCTTAGCTCCATTAGTTTCTAGGGTACTACTGCTAATTTATAACAATTCAAAACAACAATTGATCTGGAAAAGTTGCAACCATTAAATTAAATGTTTTTCATGCAGCCTGGGTAGAGATGAGCTATCAAATACGGTCCCTGAACATGCATTTCAATGCAATTAAATTCCTAACTGCCCCAGAACGCTCCTCATCTTCCCTTCCTCCCTCTCCCCTCCCCAGACAGCTGCTGGGTCCTCGACGGGGCTCGGAGCAGCTGGAGATGGTTGTGGTCAGTGTCACTGGCCAAAGCGTCCTCTCTGCCCCCATTATATGTGAATGGAAAGAGGGGTTTCCAGTACACAGAAAATGTTGCTTCCTCTCAAACTTGTTTTTGGTCCAACAACATAATAGGCTGCTTGGAAGGAGCCCAGGCCTATTCCAGCTGTTCGGATACTCTCACACTGATAAGCACATTTGCAAATCCCATCTTTCACCAGAAACCTAGCAGAGCTGCAATGCCCGCATGTGTTGCATGTTCCTTTGTTTCGAGCAGCAACAGTTGTGTTCTCAGTGCAAGTCCTCTATTGTTTCACTTATCTAGTTCCAGAAAAGAACAAGCTTAATGGGTTATTGCTTAATTATGGGAGTTTGTTAGATCACCAATCTGAGCACAAACACTCCAGCCCACAGCAGCGTGGGCTTGTCTGAGACATACTGGAATACCAAAAAGGAATTTCCTGTATTTACTTGGAATAAACTATTTCTACAAGAAGTATTAAGATTATGAATAGTGTTTAGAGGGAGAAGTTGAAGGCACGTAGACACAACAAAGCTGATTTTTTTTGTTCAAAAAGGAAGTTAATGACTTCCAGTTGTTCTGTTTCACAGCCACCTCCTTCAAAACTCTTAGCTGAAAGTTCAATCCTTCTGCTGGTGAGCTTTGAGATACCAGCATCAGGGCACTTGTGTGGTCCTGTGAGAAGATCTGTTAAATTCTCCTAGCTTCCTGTTGGCTGCGAGCATAGAGATACCTCACTGTGCTTGGCCCACACGCCGCAGGATCAAGGGGGCACTCCCAGGCCCGGCCTGCTCGTCATGAAGGTGGCAATGTGCACCATGGTGAGGGCTGCTTCAGCGTGGAAAGGAGTGGGAGGCAGTGGCAGCCCTTCATGGCTCCGCAATTAGTCACTCCTTTGGCAGCCTTTTCTGTAGCTGCTGATGGGGCTGGAAGGCAGCCGGGCAGGCGCCCTGGGCAGCACGTTTGTGAGCTGTGAGGAGGCTGGACAGGTGACAGCACGTTGCTGCAGCTCCTCTGCCACAGCAGAACCGCACCGCGGGCCAAATCTGATTCATGGACTGGAAACTTGGCAGCACTGCATAATGTGCTGGAAAAATCCCTAACTCCAATGCACAGCCTACATTTCCCAAGATATTTGGAGAATAGTTTGCTTTGTATCTTTTTTCTTTAGGTATATTTGACAAAACACGACTGTTACACTAAAGAAGCCAAATCATGATGATTTCATGTTTCAAAGCATCCTGGTGATATCAGTGAGAGCTTTTCCCAAGTTAAGGCCTGGAGGATTTGGCCTCAATGTGGAAAAAGAGGAGCGCAAAGTAATAAACCTTTCCAAATTGCCAGTTGACTAGCTAGAGCAGCACACGAAGCAAACTGTCTCCAGAGCTTCTTCTTTAAACAATCCAGCTGGATAAGAATTTAGAAGAAGTCCAATTGCATTTATGATGCTTGTGTACAATTGATTTTTCTATTTATAAAATGAAAAATCTTTCAATAATTGATGACCACCAAGTGCACAGTTTAAAGAGGAGAAAATTATGTGATCAGCAGTGAGAAAAAAACAGTCATTTCCTTGCTGCTGGCCTTCACACCGTAGCAAAAAAATATGCCAGACACAGATGACATGCTATAACACATCTGAATCCCCCAAGAATAGTATGCAAAGCTATAACTTGAGAAGTTTTGGACTGCCTGCCTGGAGAAACTGAACTAAACTTTACAGAAGGTCTTCTGCCAGTAATTACAGAGCATAGTTTAGGTAGTGAGGTTAAAACAGATAATGTTTTCAGGGCTTTGCCTAAAAAAGCTAATTAGCAATGCAGAGTTAGACTCCACTGCCACTACTCATCAGCTAACAAAGTCCCCCAAAATCTGCCCCCCAGACTTACAACGTTCGGTGCTCATAAGGACAAGTGTTTTCCAGTATCAAGAACACTTTGTCAGCTAAGTAAGAATGTGTCAAATTTTTATTCATTTATTTGTTTAGTATTTTTCTGTCAGGAGCACAGTTTAGTCTCCCAAATTTACCATGCCCAGCAGAGAAAAAGGGAGGCAGAGCAGATGAGATCTGCATGCAAGTACACATATATCCATCTGAATTTTTGAAACCACTGCTGTGTACAGGACTACTTCAATGAACAAGTACCTACATCAGTAGATTCCCAAGATGGGTTTATACAAAGATTAAGTAGCTACATGCTGGAGCTACATAAGAAAGCCTCTCCAGCATATGTACTTCTGAAACTTTTTCATAAAAGCTGGTTAAATAGATTGCTGTGGCCTGTGTTAGGCTATTGAAATGCTCCTCAGAATGAGGCCGCTGTCAGGCTCCAAGTGCACAATGAAAGACGCGGAGTCCCAAAGGTAACACTGACTAAAGAAATCCTGCGTGGAAGATGACGCAGTGAAGAGACCAACCGGCATTGAAGGTGTGGAGACAAACAAGGCTACTTCAGGCCATGGATTGTTCATTTCGCATGTTCAGGCTCCCATTAGCTTAAAAAAGCTTAACTAATCATCACGCCTTAGCTGAGCTCTGGTAAGCGTCTGCTCCCAGGAAAGGGCAGAAGAGCGCACAAGCCGCCTCCTCCTCCTCCTCTTTCTCCTCCTTCTCCTCCTCCTCCTCCTCCTCCTCCTCCTCCTCCTCCTCCTTCTCCTCCTTCTCCTCCTTCTCCTCCTCCTCTTCCTCCTTCTCCTCCTCCTCGCATCCGCAGGCAGCAGTTGGCAGCAGGGAGGGAGGCAGGTGGCTCCTATCTTCATGGGAGATAATAGCTGTGCCCAGGGCACGTGGAGTTTTTAATACTGTTGGTTTCAGACAGGAAAAGGTTAATTAATCTAGAAATCCGAGATGTACAAATAGAGGAACACAATGCTTTTAAGGCACAGAAAAAAAGAAAGATGAGGACTGTGAACTGGAGTGAGGATTCAAAGCAAAGCTCCAGGGATTCCCAGACCTGGTCTTTGATGGAGTACTGGAGAGCACAACCAGAGGCATTGGTCAGTTGAGAAAGGATCTTTGCTGCTAAGCTAAAGCCAAACAAAGGAAGATGATAACAGGGTGTCATGCAAAGGGGCAAGGGTGGGAGAGACAAGAGCCCAGCTAAGATCACAGTAATGCTATGGCCATCATTCCATAATGCTTGAGCAAAGAAAGAAGGGTGTGATGATTACTTGGACCCGGGGTTTACACAGAAAAATTTATGACTAAGCTAGTTGTCTGACCTAGCAGCCTCAGAGCACAATGGCTCAAAACTGCTCAAAGAACAGAGGCAAATCTTAGGAGAAAGCTTGAGAAATTGAAGGATTTTAATGAAAGAGGCCCCAGTTCCGAACCCTGTGACAACACGCACAAAAGTAACTGTGCGAAGACACATCCCAGGAGAGCACTGACTGGCATAATACTCTCAATACGCAGTTGAAGCTGGAGACAAGTGGCTAATGCTTCATGGCCACTAACAACTGCATGTAAATATGCTGAAAGAAGGAAGGAGGTTTTGGCCTTAAGCCATGACAGTTAAAAAAAAAAAAAAGTCTTTCTTTATGGGAGACCAGCGTCAGCTGATACTTACTGAATCACACACCACTATTGCCAACACACCTCCAAGAAACATCTCCTGGAGAATACAGAGATTGTTTTTCAGCTATAAACGAGCTACAAATGTATGTTTTACAAATTGAGTAAGCCTGGGCGAGATCTGGTGTCGCAGGCAAACTCCAGTGCTTTTCAAAAAACTTCCAGACAGTGATCATGCATGTGCCAAGCCTACTACAGAAATAAAACCCACTCTATTTGCAAGCAGCATGTGGACTCTGACTGCCAGGATTGTTAATGAGTTTGAGCTAATGGAAGAGGTAATTAATGCTTTGGCACAGAGCTGCCAGGGCCATATTCTAGTCCCTATTATCTATCTGTGGAAAGACCTGAACAGCAGATGCAGATTTTTAAAGAAACTAGGATGAAAAATCCTAAATATATTGGAAACAGGTACATGAAAATTCTTATGGGATGAAAATCCTGGAAGAATAGCCAGAGGTTGTTGAAAAATCAACAGTGACATTAAAGAAATTCAGTACCATTAAGTCGCTTAGTTTATGCTAACAATACAGGACAAGCCCCCAGAAAAGGACTCATGCTGATGGCCAAGAAAAAGTAAGAAGTGAGCATAAATTTACCTATTATTTATTTTTAATAGTAATTGAAATATATTGTTGGTACGAATCTCCCAGCATAGCCTTTCAGAAGTTACTGCAGCCAAAGAGATTACTCTGTACACCACATACATTTAACCAAACAGAACATGGCAGACACAGTAACGTGTGTTTCACTGAAAGCAGTCACTGAAATACAGATTTTGGCTGCATCACAGCTAAATCCTGGTGCCTTCAAACTTGCAAGTCTAAACAAAAAGCATCAGAAGCACAAAGCACTGTCTGTAGGATACATGAGTGTCAAGGTGAGACTCGGAGCCCTATTTCTTGTGGGCCAGGGAGCTCTGGGGTCCTTGTGAGCAGGGTGCAGGGGCATGTGGAGTGGGATGCGCTGCCTGGGGTACATGCTTTGCCAGTGCAACTGCAAAGCAACAAATATCAGTAAGCTACAAAGCACTGGGAAAAATATTTTATGACAGTTTCAACTGCATCTATGCTGGAGTGTTTGCTGAGACAGAAAAAGAAAAGAAAAGAAAAGAAAAGAAAAAAAGGCACATTTAAAAGCTTGCTGACCTTTACTGTACCAGTAAATATGTCTGAAGCAGACGCTCCCTAAGGGATCCTTTCTGAAGATGCCAGTTAATTCTTTGCTAGCAAACCTCATGACTTTTACCACTATTGCTTCTGAAGTCCTGTCACTACTGAAACATCTGCTTTCACATTTAAAATGGACTTTTAACTCTCTCTCTGGAAAAAAGTTTGAAAACATTAAGGCCAGTGACAAGTATACAGATCACCACATGCGTAATTTTTTCAACTTCTTCATTTGGGGATGGAAAGAGCTCTGGAGTCTGGGGCTTTTCTTATTGTGCAGACTGGCATTTCAGACTTCTCAATTAACAGAAATCGGGAGCAAATTTCTTCTCTGTGGTGGGGGGAAGCTGCGAGGTTCAGTAAAAGCCTCATCCAAGACGCTGGCTTCAGCGGCTGTGCCCGGAGAGCTCGGAAGGGAGGAGGACCTGCTGAGCTGGAGCGTCTCCCACCGCAGCTGCAATGCCGGAGACTATCAGCAGGTCCTGCTCCATGGCTAGGATGCCACCATGCACATGGGACAGGGGAGTAGCTGTAGTCAGTTCTTTTCTTAGAGCGTTTGAAGCCTCAAGGATCATGGCCTGCCCTTCTCAAACCTCCCAAACTGCTCCCAGCAATGTGCTTTTGGGAAACTAGAAATAAGCCAGCAAAATCAGGGCACCCTTCTGAAGAACACTGCCTGCAAAATCAGGACTAGATGAATACATCTTCACAGCGCTAGGCGTTCTCCTTGACTTGTTTGTTTTTTGTGTGAGCGAGGAAAGTAAGTATTTAAGGTATGAGATTACTATTTGTTTTACTACTATGAAACTGCAAAATGTTTGGGCAAGATTAATTTCATGTTGAAAGATAAGATTCAGTATTTTTTATTTTATTTTTGAAAGGGGATGATGGTTTGAGCCTGCAGGAGATAAAACGGACTGCTGTATTTCCTTTCTCTGGCGTTTTATTTTTCCCCTCTGAATTTATCTCACTACTTATTCTTAAATATGCATTTTTTCCTAGGGTGTTAGCAAATTCATACGGTAAGCAATTAAAAATGATATGAAGTGTACTCATTACACTAATAGATTAACATACAATCTTATTCTCTATTATGGGGCTAATCTTAAAAAAGGCAATTTTGAACTTTCTTCTATAAAGTGGCGTGGAGAATGGAAACAGCATCTTTTATCCTTTCTTCCTGTCTGCACTTAGTTTATTTATAGCTTTAGACCTAAAATAAAATTGGGCATGGCTGTCATTCATGAAAACATGAAAATCTGACATTCAGACTAGCACACAAAACCAACTGCAAAATGAAGAAAGCTCTGTAAAAATCTCACGAGTCTCCCGTGTCTCATATTAATAGTAGAAGCAAATGGACTTCTGGTAAGCCACAGGAAAAGACAATAAAATCAAAGCTAACAATTCTTGAGCATCTTGAGCAAGCAGGAGGTTTGAGACTCCTTAAGCCCTGAGCAGAGTGAGAGGAAAGCCAAACTGCGTTGCAGCAGAGTGGAAGGCAAATGGTCTGTACGTGCTTGCACCTCAAATCCTCCTTAGTCCTGCAATCAAGCGGGGACAGAAGAAACAGGAATACAAACTTTCTTTCTATGCACAGTGGGTCATATCTGTCTTTGGTGCAACCCAAGAACAGTGCGAAGTTTACTTCTTTGTTACAGTAAATACATAAAATTTAAAAAAGGTTTTCTTTAGCATTTCCCTTGAAAGAATTTATCTGCTGGCAACAATTCAAAAGCTAAGGAAGATTTATACACCAGAGTCCCATTCTGTGTTCCTTGGGTAGTATCCCAAATTCCCTCCACTTTCACCTCCAAGGAGTCATTAGCATTTATCAGGTAAATAATCTATAAAAGACAGATTATATCCCTATAAATCCATTATAATTGCACTGATTTCAAAAGTGTTACCAGAGATTTATGCCGATGTAACTGAGCTCACAGTGGGTAAGCTTTCTGAGGAAGATTCTAAATGTTTCCTCAAGAGAAAACAGCCCTTTCTGTGTGCTATTTTTTCCCTGTTCTGAATGTCCTCACCTTTCATCATAATGAAATATTTTATATAAACACAACATGAGGTAATGACACTAACTGAGAAGGAAAATAAATTCACAGTAGAATATCAATCTGAACTCCTCCCACCTGTTTTTCATTAACATCAGCCATCATCTTAACGTTATTTAGTGCGGAATTTTTATTTAACACAGACTGTCTAGTTCTTCCTTACCTTACCTACACAGAATTAATTAAGAAATCTTTCTTCTTAAAAGATCTTTCTTCTTAAGAGCTTTTTAAGAACAGGTATATAAGTTTCAGCCTGCATCTTCACGGATTCTTCAGACTAAACACTCTTAGAGACCTTAAAAAGTGCATTCATCAGCTACTTGCTGCTGCATAACCAGACAGTAACTCACACTTTCAATGGCTGTGAACCCTCTGAAGTATTAACTTAGCCTTCACTGAAGCTAAACTGAAGCCTGCAGTGCAGAGGACAGTGATGTGTAGTGACTTGCAGGAGTCTGGACTGAGGACCCCACTGTGCTTCTCTTCTGCTGACACCATCAAGTCCATTATTTCTTACATAAAACACACACAGACAATGTATTGTAACAACATAAATACTGTCAATTAATGAAGACTGCAAAAACTCAGTCCTTCAGCTCCTTCATACACAAGATGAAGTGATCCTGAACATCAGTCTCAGCAATGTTTTAAAAAGTTCTTTCACTTGTAGCTTTACGTCATCTAAGATTCTGTTTGCAAAGAAGCAAAGAATTAATGATGATTAGTATGTTCCTTTTAGTTGAGAGTGAGCATCACTGTATCTTTTGTCAGAGGAAGTAAGATCCAATTTTCTATAATTCAGGTTATTTATTCACATATCAGAGACATGCATGAAGATCCAGGCACATGGAGAATCCATGCTCCGGACAGAGAGCTGACGGATGTAGGAAGCAAGTGCATGATATGTACGAACTTGATTACTAGGGATGCCTAATATTGAACCTCAGATCACCAGCCTATCTTAAAGTGCCAAAGTCCTTAAAATTGTCACTAATGAAAAAGGCTCAGCATCTGGGGAAAAATAAATGGTTGCAGAAGAAGTATAACAGAAACAAGCAGAAACCATTTGATCTAGTATGTGAAACATCTGCACAAAGAGATGGTTCCCAAGCCATTATCAACAGATTACTATGTAAATATGGATCTTCTTTTCTCGCATGTCAGTATCATTATCTGGTACATTTCTTGTATATATCACAGTTTTTTTTAAATGGCCTCTTTTTTTTTTAACCTAAAGCAGTTAAAATAGTTGACAAAAATGTTGTTTCCTTCTTTGAAACAGGTCTCAAGACAGGGAGTAGGGGGCAAGGTGTGTTCTGGTCTTGTTGACCAGTCAGGAAGAAGACTGGTTGCAACTCGTATCATTAACGGATCTTAGGGGATCTTAGGGAGTAAGGGCAGATAATGAGAGCCCTTTTTCTTACCTAGCAGCTGGTTTCCTGGTTAACACCTCCTTTAGATTCAGCTCTACAGCACAACGGGATGGGTTTGTGTGAATGTTCTCCTTTAAATTATCCCACAGTCAACCTACAGTACCCTTCCTCACCATGTGGCTTTCCTCATCCACTCCCTCTAACAATTTCCATCTTCTCGTACAAACATAAACGTAATCTCTCACTTACTATGAAGTAATGCAAACGTTGGGCTCCCAGTGTCTGTTAATGCCTCCAGATGTTCTCCTGTTTGCACTGCAGGATGATATGGCATGAACACTAAGTGCGGCTGGTTGTGCTCCTCTTCTCACACAGACCTCATTGCTCAAATTCCTTCTTGGTTCCCACAGGAAAACCTTCTGAAAAAAACTTTCCAAAAAGCTTTTCAGCGCCTTTCTAGCTCATCTTTAAGAACACTCAGGCTTTTTAAAATACACTGGATTCACATCCCAGACTGTTCACTTTTGAACTTGCAGATGCTAATAAGTGGATCCAGGATGTTGTTATTAGCTTTAAGTTTGCTACAGAGACTCTTTTCTGTGCAGGTGTCCCGGAGGAGCAGCTCAAGTATGACAAAGAAGGAGCTTTGTGTTTTGGCTGCCATTCCTACTTGGAAGCTCATACAAGTGGAATTATTATTAGAAGTTACTAATGGCTATTGAGTTACTGCATTATGGTTTAGATAAAGAATAAGACCCATTTCAGTAGCAAAACATATGGTCATGAACCTGTGCACACCTGCACAATAACAGGAAGCACTGGTTTTAGCCTGACTCCAGCCCTGGTTTGGGAACACTGATCAATGTGTTTGATTCCATAATGTCTGGATTTGCTTCATAGCATTTCCTAATTACCTACACTTTGTTCTTCAGTTTGCTATAGTGCACCTCTTGCCTCAAACAACAAGAGACTTTGGGGATGGTTATAGCATAAATTTGCTATAGTGACAGTGGCCCAGCAACAATTAAAACACCTAACAAATTTATGCAGTAGATGCAAGGGAATAGACCGGAGATGCACCCGACAGTAGCATATCTAGGGCATGGAGCTCTTCACTACTAGTAGCTGTAACTGTTTACATTTCCAAAGTTTGCCCTTCTGGTGGCTCTCTAAGCTTGGCACAAATTATGTACATGAAGTGTCATGAAAATGCAGCTGCCTGCGTCCTACTGGGAAGTGACCAACTAAAGCAAGACAGGAAAGAGAATGAGAAAATTCATCTAAAAAGTTTAGGACTAACAAAATGAGAAGAGTGTTCTTGGGTATTTCTGACCATGCCCTAATTCCAGTGGATGTGACGCTGGCTGATCACACTAGAAAGCCACCAACAGACCAGCCCTGCAGCTTCCAGAGGAAGCTGATAGGAGTGCAGGGCACTGGACTTGTGCTGATGCAACAGCTCACAGTTCCAGCTTTCATCTCAGAGTCTGCAACCTTGTAGCTAAAATCCAGCATTTGTAGCCTACTGAAACCAGACTGTGTCTTTCCTGGCTTATTTTGCATTCTTTCCCCGAGTTCTTGTGATTTTGCAGGAGATATTCATGCTCTTCAGGGACGGCTGGACTGACAGCACTGCTTTGATGCACTAAGCAATCATGAAAAAATTCTGAGACAACAGCATTATCCTTGTTCTATGTATTTACATGAGTTTATTGGTGATTTTCTTCCTGGCTGAATGCACTAGATAGTGCTTCCTGCAGGATCTGAAGGTACGGGTGAGTATTTAGCTTCGATCCCTCGTAATAAAACAAGACAAATAACCTTTTGAAGCTTCACCCTCTGCCAAGACTCATACAATCTGATTTCATCATGTTCAAAAGGTTTGATGAGACAAGGGTACCATGTGCGTGTTTGTGGAAAGACAAGAGAGGCGGAAGGGGGGAATGTCAAGCGTTGGGAAGCACAAGACTGAGAACCAAACTAGGCTTCGTGGGCTGCCCTCATGTATTCCTCACCTCCTGGGACTCCAGGTGGAGAAAAAGTGGAGCCAGAAATAGGTAAATATTCGGAAAGGTTTGTGTGCCTCCAAGCTTCTCTGTGGTCTGTGGCCAGAAAGCACTAACTCTCCTTACTAACTTTGCTCTGCTTATGAGTGCTTATTGCTGGAGGCAACTGGAGGGGCAAGACCTAGCTAGGAAAGACCTGGTTCTGCAGAGGCCTATATCCCAGCGAAACTCAGCTGATGCAAGAACAGTGAGGGCTTCTGTCTGCTTATTTTCAAGTTATCTATGTACCCATGAAGGAGCTTCAAGAGCATCTAAAATACTAATTAATAATGCCTTGTCTCAGACTTTGCTCAACAATCTACCCAGTTCCCCCTCTACTGGATTTCCACCATTAGACAGGCTATTGCAATTCCTTCTCCCTTACACAGTTAAGTAACAGCAAGTGCCGCTAAATGAAGAGTGATTCAACAGGGCCATTACTGAGTAACCACATCTCTCCTAATACTGATAGACTTCTTTAGTTGTGGTATTCCAGACAACCACATGCTTAACCAATGGTTAATGCTGCCCTGGCCAATAATAAATCTTTCCTCTGGATTTGCAGACATTTCTTCCTTGCTTCAGCTCACTGAAATCTTTTTCTAACATCTTCACCATAGCTAATTAGAAATGTGTTAAAAAACTGCTCTCCTTCCAAGTCATTTAAATGAGGTTACCTCTAGTTTCAGTGAGTTATTCAGACAAGAGCTGCAGATCCCATCTGCTCATACACAGGGTATATTCTCGAAGTCCTGGAAAGAGACCTGTCACAGTGATGCCAGCTCAAATCAGAAATTCATGATCACAAGAGAGATTCACTACATAGAGGCAAACACTATCTCTTTCAAGAAATGGGATATTAGAGTTCCAAACAAAGTGAAAAGAAAACTTAGATATTTACTTTTCAGAATTCATTACAAGAGTTATTGGAATCTCCAGAGCTGGACAAGTAAATAATAATAATAAATAATAAAAATAATAATAATTTTAAAGTCTCTTTTTAATCACAGTCATCTTCCTCACTGTTTAAAACTACTTGCTATATAACTCGGTAAGGCAATTCTTCTGTTGCAAGCTGGGAGCAAGCAATTGGATATGAACATTCAATATTCAAGATTCACTTTCCTGAGCATCAAAGTTTGTTTCTGTGCTCTGACCAGATAAACAAAACTTTTCTGATGAGCTTTCTTTTGCAGATACTCCTAAACCTGAGTTAGATTTCCACTTCATTTCTTGAGTCTACAGTACTTGTTTAGATTTTGCTGTTCTGACAAATAGTTTTGAAAGTACTTTTATTTGTTACAAGAGGCACTGCAAATGAAAATGAGATATAAAACCATTTTAAACAATTGAAAAAATTTGAATAATTCCTCTTGGATCATCTTCACAGTATGTTTCTGTATGATAATTTTAGTGAAAAATAAGGGAATATAGACTGGCAAAAACTCAGAAAACAAACTGGCCCTTTTGGACATACCAGAACAGTTCTGATATATTTCTAACAACCAGCAAGTATGACGGTACCAAGGCTTGGTACCTTTTTACCCATTGCTAGGATCTTTTTTGCATCACCTTGATTACAAGCATAGAAAAGCAATGCTGCAAGCTTGCCTTCAAATTTCTACCAGTTTGAACTCTGGTGTCTCTGCTCCATCTGTTAACAGCTCCACCTTCATTCAAGGGATTTCTTTCATTTATTTTACTCCTGCCATCACGATTTGTTCACTCTTCCCTCAGAGCCAAGGAGTCCCAGGTCTTTTGCATTTCTTTTTAATCAAGTTCTACTTAGTGGGGATCAATGAGCAGAGACATCTGCACAGGCACCACAGTTTCCTTAGCTTTCATGTTGAAAATGTTTTTTCAAACTCTGCTGTAAAGAGAAGCACTTTCAACCACAATCCACGGCCACTCAAACTGAAAATGTCCAACCTGATTTAGAGGTAGAAAAATGGTTTTAGAGGATTATGTTTTTCCTCCACTACAATATGGAGATCTATCTGTATGCCACTAGTACATAGCAACCTCACACCCCATGTAGGGCATATGAATTTGCATATTCCATTTTGACAGTGTTAATTATTCCACATATTATAATGCTTAAAGCACTGTCATAATCGGCTTGATAACTGCTCTTGGAGATAAGTAGCAAAGGTGACAAAGGAACACAGTGTTGCCTCCCTGCCAGATAAAGTACATATTTTCCTACCTTTTACTGAACCAGACAAAAATCCCACATCCTACAGACATTCCTAAAGAGACAGGTGCCTCACAGCTGAATACACATGCTGTGAAATGCTATTTCACACACAGAAGCTTTAAGTCCCCTCTCAGTCCCAACTCTCCTTTACCCTTCATGCATTTTGCCAGGATAAAACAGCAGAAGTTTCCTTTCTCATTCTCCTTCCCTAACGTGTTCTGCCATGGAAATACATTTTCTTCTAACTACAGGATAGCAGTAGAAGTGCAGTAGAAAACACTGGCAGGCCTTTGACAGCTGTTTAGTTCCTTTCAGACGTTAAGTTTCCTATGCTGCCTCGTATAACATATATACATATATATATATACACATACACATACACACACACATATGTACACATGCGTACAGACACAGATGCAATTCTGTAAAACAGGAGACCTCAAGCACATCCTTACCTGGGCAAGGCATTTAACTGAGATATTTAGTAATAGAGATCATCCAGGCAGCCTTAACAGACAGCAGAAGGTTGCTCCTGGAAGCTCTGCAGCAGACCTAGGGCTAATCAAGTAAGAAATACAATTCGGCTATTTTGCAAAGACTTGTCTCAGTTCTTAGATCACTCTTGATCATTTCCTTCAGTGCTAATGTAAAGGCATTTTTTTCATTTGCAAGTTTCCTGCCCTGCTTACAATGAGACATTTTATGCAGTACCTAAAAATAACTTGTGCTTTAGCCCTTAATTTTCCAGCTGTCCCACAGGAGAACAGAAACAGGGTTACAAGATTTCGCCTCAAGTAAAATGGATAATTGTGAGAAAGGCTGTAAGAGCTGCCAGGATCTCTTTCTAGTAATTGGGCAAAGTGGGAAGAAGCTGCAGGCAAAACACTCTGCAAGTTCCATTAAGTGAGTTAATAGAAAATGTCAGCAACTTTCACGGTGAAGAGGTTATGCTTTGTTTCATTATGTCTTTACTGCAGCTAATAGAACAGAATGTAGTTGACATACAACATGGTGTAATCTGGTGGTCTATATTATATTGGTGGATCTGTCAAAGGAAAAATGAAAAACAAAACAAAACGCCTTACTTTCACAGAATTAGTTCCTTTTAGAGCAGATAAAGATTGATTTGTGCAACACAGACCAAGGATATTCACCTGGAATCCTCTGTCAAATTTGTATCTTGTGGATGAAATACAGTACAGTTTTTAGAATCCCACACATTGTTGAAATAACAACTTTGAATCCCTATATTAACAGCCCCTGCAGGTAACCACTGTCATAATAGCTCTGCGAATTTATCCAGTATTGGTCTCTCATTGCTGAACATTGTTTTGTCTTTGACAAAAGACCACATTTCTATCCGAAATTTGTTTTTTTCTGTGTAATCACGCATCAAGTGTTATAAGTCACCTCTTAACTCTCTGATAAGCTAAGTAGATTTGCTCATATTTTTGACTATAAGGCGGGCCTGCAAGGGTTTTGGGTATTCTTGTCAGTCATCTGTGGTCCCTTTCCAAATTTCCAGTGCTGCCCCGAAAGGCAGCTAACAGACAGGACACAGCATTCCACAAACAGCCCTGTTACATTTCTGTATAGAGAAGTAACATCATCTTTACATCCCTGCTCAATATTTTTATATTTACATATCCCCTGTTCTCCCAGCAAGATATTACGGAGGGATCTGATGCTCCCCGGTAAGTGTGGACACAGAGTCAGTGTTTTGCAGAGCAGAGCTCTCTGCCCGGCATGACCGAGCTCCAGCTTCTCTTGCTAGACCCTTGCTGCCTCCCTAGATGAACAGTAGTGCCGGCTTGTCCCTGGCATTGAGATGTAAATTGATAAATTTACATCTAATTTACATTTACTGAATTGCTACTCTGCATGTCAGTATACTAAAGCTCATTAAAATAATGTATATTTTATGAAAGCAAAACAATCTGGTCCTAGTCTGTGAACACAAGTGCAAACAAAAGCCCCAATCCTGCATACTTTTCCCTAGAGAAGGATGCTCATCATTTTCCATAGTGCAATATGAAGCTGAATGGAGCTCCAAGTGTAGAGCACTTGGAAAATCCAGGATTTGTGACCATAGTTTTACCTCATAGAATTGCCATTGAAGTCAAAGAGACTTCTGACACAGGTAGAATTATATACATGCTTAATTGCTTGCAAAATCAAAGTCCACAGTTCTCATCCTAACTAAGCACAAAAACACAAAAAATCCAGGCCCTGGTAGATTTTGTATCAGGGAAATCTCTTTTTTTTTTTTTCGTCAGTAGAAGGGTTGTGTGCAAAGATCCGCCCATGCAAAGCCAATTCCAGGATTGAAACAGGAGCCAATAAACTAGATCAGAATATAAAAAGGAGAAATCCCCTCTTTGCCGTTCAGGGCCTTGGTTGTGACTGCAGCCTGACTAGGACAGGGAAACAGAAGCCTGTGAAGGGATTCCCCTTAGATTGTCACTTAGATGTATATGGATCCACCACAAGGAGGAAACACCATCTAGGCTGGGATTCAAAATGTAAAAAAGTGGGAAAAAAATCAGACCCTGAATTAGACCTTTGAAATATTGCAACCTAAAAACGTTAGAACTGATAAGACGCTTTTAATGACTTGAGCAATGCAGTAAGATAGGTGTTTCACAACAGTGCTGGGATTGTTTGGCAGATTCCCCCAAGTGCCTTTCAGCAAATGTTTTCTTGGGTAGAGTAGACCCTGAAGTTCTACGTCCCATTTTCCTGTGGGAGAGTGATCACAGTATAGCTCACTCGGAGGCCTGGTGAGGCATCAAAGGCCGCAGAGCCCAGCAGTGACAGTTCGCGGCTGGGAAAGCACACAGCAGGACAGCACTGTATGAAAATAGCTGCCATTTCCAAAGCATGTACTGCCAGTATAAGAAAAGACATTTGTAAAGACTCTGTCACGCATGTCATAGAGACTGCGTTATGTGTAAAATCAAAAGTTCATCCCATACATAGCATCTTCTGAAAAACCGAAAACTCATTTCCAAAAGAAAACCCATGTCTGGCTGAATTACCCAAGTCCCCAAGTCAGTTTATATCCATATAGGACCCAGGATATAGCAAGGCTCTCACTGATAGTATAACTTCTTGGATCAGATTCTAAATGTGAGTATCCCAGGCTGGGCTGTTCCCAAACAGACCTGTCTGCATCCTGCCACTCCATATTTCACTGTAGGAAATTCTTATGATAATGGAATAACATGCCACCGCTGCTACCCAACATCTCTTTCAAGCTCTTACCATTTTCCACAAAGAAAATAATTCTTTGTTGAAATAATTGGTGTAATCCAATTCTAAGATGAAAAATGCTACCTATTCTTCTCAAACTTCACAGCCTGGGAATTTCCTTCTAGCACTGAAATTCTTGAAAATCCTTGGGCTTTGACAACACGTTTCCTTTCACTATTCGCACATGTCAGTGCTTCAGGATAATGACCTGTGAAATCGTTATTCTGAGAATGTAGAAGTGTTGACATCTACCTAGGAGGCAGCATGTATGATATACAAAGTCACCTCCTCCTTGCTTCCAAATCTGTGCTTCTGTGTGTGTAGGACAGCAACTCACAGAGGTCTCAGACATGATCAGGACCCCTTCGGGCTGGGTGCTGCAGGTGAGTACATGAGGGCTCCAGGTTGCTGCAGGTCCAGTGCCTGCCCAGACAATACAGTTAGCGCGGCACCGCAACCTCTTAGACTGCGAACTATCACCTCTTGAGGCATCAAGAGGTGCGTGCTTTGGTATGGTGAGGCACCTCTCAGGAAAGCAGGAAGGAGTTTGTTACCCTGTCCTCAGACTCTGAAGGTCACTTGTCAAAACGGCAAGTAGAAGGGGAAAGAAAGAACATGATATTCGCTTTGTTACTGCGGAAACAGATCAGTCCGGGTAACTGCCTGCTGTTTCTCTCACCTCGCAGGTGTCCCTGTCAGTGCTGAGGCTGAGGCACCAGCAGAGATGACAGGCCAGAGTCAGATGACAGTGGCCCACACCCCGGCCCCCATGTGCTCCTTACCTCATGTGCCAGTTGGGGTACTCGCATGGACCAGAGGCACCCGTGGGTGCAGCCTGTGCAGATCCACAGAGTGCTCCGAGCAGACACGGCCTTCCGCTCCCTTCACAGTGTAGCTTCATCCTAAAGAAACACTCTGGCAAAGCTCAGGGACAGATGCCAACTTTCTGAAAACTCTTGAGATGCATCTCCAGCAGAAACTTGCAAAGAGCAAAACAAGCCTTCATACTATTTCCATCTGAAAAGATGCACAGAGCCGGCCAACATCCCAGGCATTTGCTGCATAGGAGTACTGCACACTATATGACATTTCAGTCTCTCAAACATGTACCCCACAGCCATCTTTCCTTAAGGTACTAGTTAGTTCCAAATGCTCTGGGAAATACTTTACTCTTCATGGCAGTAGCAGATATGGAAACGATTTTACATCAATGTGTAAAAAAAAAAAAAAACCTAGGGAAATACAGAGAAAATTGTAACACAGTGAATTTTCCACAATTCCACAAATTTCCACAATATAAAGAAACTCACAGCAATGTGGGATAATGTAGGCTATGCTAGCCTGACCTTGGGGCAGGGCACAGCAGATAAGTGATACTTCCTAACGATAAGCTCTAAGGCCACATATACAGTGTAAGTGATAAGACTGTCATTTGTGCCTGTGCCATCAGGAAGTACTACACATGGAAAGACATTGTTAACCTCTGAAGATTTAATGAATTAGTGAGCAACAGCACTTTTGAAATAGGGGAAGGTGCCCCATCCACAATGCTCAGCATATTCTTTCAAGGAATGCCTTAGAGCAATGTCTTGGAGTAAAATAAAAGCCTTCTCTTCATTCAGATAGATCTGAGCTGATGAAGTGACATTGAAAAATGTTTTTGATGCAGCTTGCATCATCTTAATTCTCCTTGCGTGACAAGCTCAGAAAAAAAAAAGGAGGGGGGGGGGACCCAGAAGGAGGAATAAGCAAGGGAGCATTTGTGAGACTGAACACAATTGCTGAGGTCTAAATTCACTAGAATATTCTTCCAAAGCAGCTGTGCAGCATGGATTTTTTTAGTGACAACTTATCCTTTCAAAATACTAGATACATAATAATCTAAATAAAACAGTCCATTTTACCTGGCTAGTAAATCACTCAGCCAACAGCAGCTCACAGTGAATTTGCTGATTTTTGCTACCTCTATGGAGGGAGGAATTAAAGGGGCATGAAGGGGAAGCTGTGCTGCAGCAGCAAGGTGGATTCTGCTCACATGATCTTCCACCCCTGCGATGCAGAGAGCTGGGTCAATTGCGCTGCTGCCTTCAGCCCCAAGAGTCCCATTAAAATCAGTTGTTACTGATTTTGTTCCTGAGTCAAAGGGATGTGTTGCTGTTGTGAAAGAAAAGGTCCTTGTTTGACTAAGTGGAGTACCCAACAATCCCCAATGATCTGAGGCAGATGAGTTCAGACCCCAGAAATGTGTTCCCAGCCTGGCAGCACACAGGAAACCACTGTCACTGGCCCTTCAGTTAGACACTTTTTCCCCTCTCATTTTACAAAACATGTATCTTCTCTTAAAACTTGAAAAGTTAAAATGTCTGCTATTTTATGTTGATAATATCAAAAGATATTTAAGAATTATTTTAAAAAATGCAATAGATGGCACTGTGCAAAAGGTCTGTATTTGGTAATCTCTTTCATTACCTTTCATAGGAATGACATCTTTCAAAATCTTACACTGCACTTGGACCTGTTCATCTGGACACTGACTTGGAAGCCTATTAACATATATCAGACTACAGGAATATTAATTGCGAGCAGTGTCCTCTTTCAAAGGGGTTCATGTATCAACTTTCAGCTTCCCATATTACCTCAATGTACTTAAGATTAATAACCATTCCTTTCAGAATTCAACACCACATTGCTGGCACGCCTGTGCCAGAGAACATACTGGATTTGCAAGTCTTGTGGGGATTTTAAGATCATTTACCCTGTCAATCTACCGCAATCTAAATATTTTACGCTGTATTCTTGAGTTAGCATTTTGAACATTTCCCCTTTCTGTGGCTGTATGTCTTGACCTTTGGCATCTTCATATGGAAGAGAACAATGGGAGATGAAGCAGTGATTTCTTAACTGCTCTAGGCAAAGGTCAGGTAGGGCAATAAGCTGAGAGTCAAGGTAACAATGCAGTGAAAGGTCCCACTGCGAGCGCTCTTTGTGTGTCAGTGAACTTGAGTCATACTTAGTGTGAACAGAGAAACTGTCAGCTATTTCAGGAATGTCAGCAATTTTGTCGTAAAGCAACTTTGATCTCGCTCCAATTTCCCAGGCTCATTCATTAGCTGAAAATGCGGAGCGTAAGATAGGCTCTCTCTTCTCTGAGACTGACTGCTTGCTACTTAAATAAATCACCTACTTTTTCTCCCTGTCCTTCTCATAATAAAACAGTCCTTCACAGGTCCCCTTGTCATAGGATGAAACTTTTGACTCTGAGGAAATCTTTCTCTGATGCATGGGCCACAAGGAATGCCTTTGAATTTTGAAACTGAGGGTCAGACTCTATAAACATACCACCCCAAAGCTGATCAGCCCCCATCTGCCATCAAAGTAACACCAGACATTCTGGCGACCTTTTGATACCTCTGACAACGTGGAAGTCAAAGATGTTTTTAGCCCTCAAAAAACAGCTCTTGTCTTTGTCTTCTCATTCTGTGCATTTTGAAATGTGGAGCACTCTGCTCGTTCTCCCTGCACAGGGTCTCTCGTACCAGCACTCTGAGGATAGTCTTGGAGCATCTCCTAGGAACGCAAGCACCAGCCTGCCCAGACTTCCACACGCTGTCGTTGCTCTCACCCTCTCCTCAGGGGAAGGAACATGTGTACTGAAATGTCTGCTTTGGGAGAGTTTGCAGATATTTCTTTTTTTCTTGTCTGACTGGGAAAAAAATAAATATTCCTTCAACATTCTAACCTCTCTGGTTTTCATCAACATTATAATAATACTTTAAAAAGAGAACACTCTTAGCTAAGGATCTTATCTTTTTCAAATAATTAAAGCTTATTTCCCACCTCATTTTCTCCCCTGCCCCTGCTGTGAAGCAGGAAGTTACCTTTTAAGAAAATGTTAAGTGAAGTACAGAGAAGCTAATTGATTCATCCAAAGGTCAGAAGGTGCCAGCAGCAGAAAAGAAGCAGAAAGCCTCCCAAGCCTCCTATGCTAGCACTTAGAAAACATGCTCTTCCTCAGGTTTCTTCTATGACACCAGCTATACTTCTCACCAGATCTTGGTTTTTCACTCTCCCTAAGTTCCTGGCTTTGCAAGCAATGTGTTCCTGTTCTCAAACAAACAACACTCAGGACTCCACCAGCACAGTTGTTAAGCCTCCTAATCTTACACTTAGTTACCTTAGGAAAAGAAATCACAAGCACACTTGTTCAAACAACCTTTGTGCCAGCTTTCCCCACATTTTAATCTTATAAAAATGTTTCAATTACATAAAGGGATTCAGAAACATGTTTATGAACATTTTTCAAAACATTTTTTTAAGATTACAGTTAAAAGCATTATAATTATCAAGTGATGAGATTTCTGGAAGCAGCATGGTGCAGGGGTATCCTGTGCCTCTTTCTCCTCCTTGCCCTTTCTTAGCATCTCCTCCCATTGTCAGCAAAGGCTTGGAGGTGAATCGGGTGTGAGGACCTTTTATAAGTGCTATCATCTATGAGGTGTAAGACATGCTCTAAATCAGGGCCATTATAATCCCCATCTACAAGAACGCAGCAAGAGGGACTGTGGAATTATTCAGGTATGTGCAACAGGAAAAAAAACTCCCTTTACCCCTCAGCTCCTTGGGCAAAATCATCCTTGTAAATGCCCAAAAGACTATCTTTTGTTGTTCTTTTTATTGTCCTGCAGTAAAAAACACGATTTATTTGCTTTCAAGACCAAAATGCTGTAGTAGCAGAAAGCCGAAATGCTACTTCATGCTTCTTAAAAGAGCCTCTCGCAGTGCTTTGTGTGTGCGGGGAGAGGTGCTATAGCGAGGAACAGGGTTCTCATCTGCAGCCTGCTTTTAAAGCTACTTAACATGCAGCTTCCTTGGACAAGGACTGCGCTTCACCCTGTGAGGCAGGAAGATCTGCTCCAGCCTTGCTCTGCTACACAATAAATCAAACAGTGCAAGTATGCTATAATAAAAATACTTGCTTTGAAGTACAACCTTAAATGTCTAATTTTGTACTGGTAACAAGGATGCCTTATCGTGCCTCCCCCCGCCCCGCTTCAGCTTGTTTTCTCTGACCGGTTGTTTTGTTAACATGTGCGGCTGTCTAATGACTGGATTTTTGGATTCCAGATGTTTTGGCAAGAGAAAGCAGTAAACGTCCATATACATCCCAGGAACCTCATACCACCCAAGTAGCTGTTATGTCAACTGGCTAATGTAAGTCTACCCAGATAATTCCCCCCCTCTTTTCCCCCTGGATGCCTGCTAACCCTTTAGTCATCAATACAAAATGACAGAAATTCTTCTCTGCAGCTACTATTACAGACACATCCAGTGTGGGGGAAATAAAGCCACATGCAAGCAAGATCCATGTGGTTTTGATGGAGAGAAAAGGTATTTTAATTAAATTACGAGCCCAGGCTCTTAGCTGGTGAACAGCATGATCTACTCAAAGATTAAATGTAAATTTACATGCACACACACACATACATGAATGCATGCAGACATTACATGCAAAAGATACCTCTTTCACAAGCTCTTTTATGATGCTAGTGTTTTTGATCTAGGCATTTTCTGCAGGAAAACAAAGGTAATAAGGAAGAGGCAGTCACTAATTTTATGTGTGAGTTGATAAGAGAGATGTCCTCTTTGAAGAGGACAGGGCTCTGATTTACCACTTACTATACAACATCATTAGCACTCGGTATGGACTTTACTAAAGTTCCTTCTCTCCTGGTGGTCATGAGTTAAAAGAACAGTAAATTGAGAGATCCTAAACTGTACCCTGACAGAGAGTAAGCCCTGGAGCCAGCCATTAAAAATTGAAGGAAGAAAAGTGCAGAAGAAAGCAGAGAAGTAAAGCATTACAAATTCTAAATATATAGCTATGTCTCCTCTCTCATGGGAAATCCTGGCATGTAAATTGCCAGCCTATTTTCATGCGTCCTCCTCCATTTTCACTCTCTCTGAAACTGTACATAAATTTTCCTTCTAGTACTGAAAAACCAGGGTTCGGTCACAGTACCAATGCCTTTGATTCAGTCTCACCATAGCCAGGCTTTCTGCTCTGTGTTTTCCAAAGAATGTATCAGTTTGACTCTGGGCGGCAACCACAAGAGAGAAATCAAAGAAGTTTACTCCTTAAAAGGGTTGAGCATAATGGATGAGTGGATAAGCACCTCTGCCGTTTCCTGAAGGAATCTGCAAAGGCAGAATTCTTCCTCTCATCTGGCCGTGTTCCACCAACACTAAACTCTTTGAGATCCTAGTGACAGATCAAAGGCTAAGCCTGGTGATGAGGTGGGAGAGAAAGAATTAGTTCCTTGATATTAGTTACTGATTGTATGGGACTTTACAGGGAGATTATTTGAAGAGATGGAAGTGCTGCAGGGTACCGTGGGTGGCGTGGAGACAAAACTGAAAGACGGATTGCAACGGCCAGAGAAACAGTAGAGTAGGAGAGAGACAAACAATGGAAGCAGAGAACTGGTAGACAACTTGGAAGTAGGGGTTGTAATCCGAAATCTGCTCCAGAAGACTTGCATTCAATGAGGAGTGACTAAATCCAAATTATGGACAAGTCATTTTGACTTGAGCTATTGTTTCTGACTGGAATAGAGGAGAACAAAATAGAGATCATCTGCAGAAGGGAAAAAACCATTACAAGAGATGAGAGACAACAGAAACTGTGGACAAAATATGGGTAGACACTTAACCATAGAGACAGAAACAGAAAAAAAGGTGGTTCTAGACATGATTGTGTCTAGCACTGAACAGCCTAGCTGGGTGGTTTGGAAGCTGCCAGAACTGTGGGCAAGTTGAGCAACAGAGCTGCTTCCTGCTCCCGCAGATGTGCCCTGCTTTCTGCCTGTTCGAATCTCAGCGGACCTCCTCAGCCCCAAAGGCCATGCTCCTCTGCACTCACTATCCCCCAACCACTGCACAGAGCTGGTAGAGCTTTCCAAGAAGAATTCCCCCAAGTTATTCAATAAAGCTACCAAGTAGAAAATGTTGAAAATGGGACAAGCAAAACATAGCAAGTTACACTGCCTTTATTTATTATACTGAGCAAAAAAAAAAAAAAAGAAAAAAAATAGACTGGGTTTTCACAGGTCCCTTCCCTACCTACTACCTACCATAATGACCACCACATATTGCCTCTATAATAAAAAGCACAGAGGATCTGTAAGTGGCTGGCTCACTAAAATTTATCCAGCTGCAAAGCTGGATCCAGCTCTCAAAGAGCCAAACTACTGTCAAACAATACTGTCTTTTTGACTTAATTCGAATAATATTTGAAGTCAAATTCACCATTGTTACATATAGTTTACAGATGAAGATAGAAGTAGCAAGAAGGTACCATTCTTGGACAACCACCCAAAATCTTGAACTCAGTTGCACTTACACAATTTAAGGCTTAATCCTGTGTCTCACTGGATATCAATCTTTCTGGTTATAAAAGGGCATGAGTCCTTTATATGAATCATATATACTCAATACGAATCATGAGAACAGTGATATGGTGCCATAACTGGGAGCCTATATGATAATAATCATATCCAAGGCTAGAAAGACCTCTTCTCTACCTGATGGAGTCTATACACAGGGGTCTCTTTTAAGGTCAAAAGGGTCTTTTTAAGGTCCTTTCAGTTTTTTTGACCATATATTGAACTCTCATCAAAGTGAGTAGTGTAAAACTACGTGTCTCTGGTCTTCTGCACTGAATATCCTAGGACACAGTGCTCTAGTTATAGCAGTGATGTTTCAAGATCCCAATTTAGTTCCCCATTGTCAAATTTATTAATCTACCTTCTTCAGTGTCTTTTTTTTTTTAATCTCCTTCAGATTCAATCCCTGTCTCTGGAAGCTTTCAAACCTTCTGTAACTGAAACTCTACTATTTTCTTTAGTAAGGGAGACCGACATGAGCGCAACAGGTCTCTGAAGTTCATTAAAAGCAAGTCATGTGAATAAGAACACACAAAGGCGGCTATTAATAACGTCTAAGAAACCAACAGGGCTTCAGGATCCGGCCAACTTGTACAGCTTTCTCATTAAATCATAAAAGACTGAGCTTTCTGAACGAAGGCCAACTCCAGGGAGAAAAGTAATGGTATAGGACAGGCTATTATCTCATTACTTCAGCTTGTACAGATGCCATCCTATTTGTTTTAAACAGATACGACTTCTACTGTCTGGTGGCAAAACAAATGGGAATAAGTGTTTTATTTCTAAGTAAAATAAAACTGAGGTGCTGATAGCAGGGTAAATTGTAATTTTTCATGTCAATATTTACAGAAGTAGCATAGCTCAGAGTACCAAACTCTGCTGGCAGGGTACCACATCTCAGACATATTCAGAGGTACCTTTTTCTTTTATTTTCTTAGAAAAGGACTATATTTTTATTAGGCTAAAATTGAAAAAGAAAATCTAGTCTTTTATTTATTGCTACACTTCTCCTTATGATTGAAATGCTAAGCCAAGAGAATAAATTATCTCTCTCTACAGATATGTAAGCATGTATCTGTGCACATATGCATACATATATATATATATTTAGATACATAATGTAGTTTAATGTACTTCAAAATTCTGCTCATGCTCTTGAGTTTTACAATGCTATTAGAATGAACTGTAAAATGCTGATAGGAAGGTTTAACACAGTTCTGTGTGCAAGTTTTAAATAGCTCTTTTTTCAGTTTGTCAGTAAGTGATGGTTCGGTAATTTTTATATGGAGAATATTCCATTTTATTCACTGCATTCAGAGAGCAGGTTTGTGATTCCCCTGTAACATCCAGCAACAGACTGTTCGTGCAGCTGAAAATGAGGAGAGAACAGAGCAAATCACTGCAAACAGAGGTTCCAGTTGGCAGCACACCTGGGCCTGGGCTCAGACCCAAGCCTCTCTTTCATTCTGAAACAGAAGACACCACCTAACCTGGCACTAAGGAGGACCTCAAAATTTCTCCACAGAAACTCCATAGCAAACTGACCCAGCACAGTATGAAGAGTCAATGAAATGTTTGCAAAAGCCATGAGCATGGAGGAAGCTTCTAAACCACAGGCTGCTGGAAGAAGATATTGGGGAAGTTTTATCCTGTATGTCTTTTGCATCTATAGAACATCTGTTACTGGCCACTGTCAGTGACAAGGCACCGGAAAAGACTGACTTCCTTTCCGGACTAGCTGGTCTGCTTTACATGCTTGTGCTGAGAGAGGACCAACTGCGAGGCGAAAAAAAGAATCGAATGATACTGATATCTGATTTCCCTCTGGAAAGAGGCACCTGCCATTCTTATCATCAGTAGTTGTCATCTACAAATCTGCCTAAAATTACTCTGAAGTAAAGAAATGTTGGTGATGGTATCAGTGACAGCTACATATTCCTTCAGCAAAACAGTCACTCAACAGAAAGCGAGACTGGATTTAGCTTTGCTGTACGGATAGACATTGCTTCCTGTGCCCAGCAACTTCCCTGCCAACAACTGCCATTGCTCTCCTTCACTGCTCCCTGGGTCCTCCCTCACTTTTTTACTTGCCCCACTGATATTAGTTACTGATCCTGTGGAATTTGGGCCTGTGTAATGAACAAAAGCTTACGTGTAGAAAAACAAGAGTTGGGGGGGTGCAAATGCCTTGAGCAAGTCCATTTAAGTGGACTGAATGCACATAAATATGTACATATACTTAACCTTCCCTTTTCCACATCCATTCTGTTTTTGCAACAAATATTGGAACTGACTCTGGACAGATCACAGTGAGGCCAGACCTGAAACTAAGCAGAAGTATCGTCCTGTACAGGAGACTATACTGAGAATCACTAGGGAGTTAAATACCTAAATGGACGTGTAAGGCAGAAAACTAGACGGTCCACTTATGGGCAACTGTATTTCCCTTTGTTGGGATGTACCTAAGGCATTTCATTTCATTTCACTCTTGACAGGAGATGTCACTATTTAAGGTTTCCTGCTTACTCTGCCAATATTGGAAGTCAGACCCCACTAACTCCTTGCTTGCTCTGGGTGCAACATTCATCTCACTTTTTCTGAAGAGAAATGGATGTCTACTTTATCCTGAGTTTTTCTTTTCTTTTAAATTATTTTGCTTCAGAGGAACATTAGGAAGCTCTGATTGCAGCTCTGATTGCCATCAAGCAATTTTAAACAATGTGATTTGGACTCCATGTCCAATCTTTTGCCTACAAATCAAAATATTTTAAGTGTCGCTATTCATTTTCCACTCTTCCCCCAGCTTGTTAAAAACAGCATCATTAACTTGCTTCTCTAATTAGCTGGCTACATCCATTGCCAAAACAGATTGCTATGGACTATGTCCTCTTACATGGTTTGCTTATTAGCAGAGCCCACTGTAGAAAAATATAAACAGCTAAGGGATTATCATTTGCTCCAGAGCTGTCAGAGCACTTCTAGAACTGGCTCCTAGTGCTAATCCACACGCATTGACTACTGACGTCTATACCTACCAGACAGTGCATGCTTTACCCACTTGGATAACTAAGAGTTACACTGCAGAATTTCATTGAAAAAGTCATGGGGCTTGAATGCCTTTCGTTTAGAAACCAAAATTTTTGGAAAGCATCAGAAAAAGACTTTCTGTTTATATGAATGGCTAACATCAATAAGAGATCTTAAACTATAAGTACATCTCCAAGTTGGTGAAATAACTAGAAAAAGGAAAAAAAATCAAGTAAACTGCCCCTGCCCTGTATTTTAACCTCTCAATGCAATAACCGAACAGACTGCAGAATTTCTTATGACTCTGACAGGGCCCCCTCTTCTCCTGAGATAGAATTATACCTCTTATTAAATGATAGTATGTTTTCATCTTGATTTTTTTTAATACTCATCTTGCTCCTATGATCATCCAGTGTTCTAGATCCCTGGTGTCTAAATAAGACAGCCTAGTTCCTTTCGTGCTTCCTCATTTTCTGTAGCCATTCCTGACCATTACTATCAATAGTCCTATCAGATATTCATCTTCCTTGTACAATAAGCCCGAGGGAAGTTTGAAATCTATCCTAGATTTTGAGGATATAATTTGAACGCAGAGTGCTAATTTATGCAGCCAACAATACTTAAAAGTGTCAGTAAGGTAAAGCTTTTATTCAGACATTAACCACTACAGGATCAACCCCAAAATGACCAGAGCACATTTCTAGAAAAGCAGCACTAAGAAGAAGCTTGTGGAAGTAGATCACATCACAGAAACATGTGGTAGAATAATGTCTAGAGCAAACAGTGGCAAATGTCAGAAAGGCCACTGAATGCTTTAAGTCTAAATCCAGTGGGGCAACTTTTCAAAGCCCTGACTTAGGATTTTGCTCTGTAACTCCTGCTACAGTTTGTGGAAATCATGAAGCTAAAGTTTTCAAGCCATGTTTAAAATTTCCTGCTGAAATCTTTGTTAACACCTCAAAAGTTCTCATTTTTTTCCCTCATTTTTTAGATCTCAGCAAAAAAAATCTGCTTTGCATGTTTTTCTTTTACAGTTGTAAGCAATAGCTATGGAATTAGCATCATGGAAATTACAGTTTTCATTTGTTTCTGTTCTACAGCCATCAAATGGTAAGGGAGGGAGCTACACAACAAATGTCAGGATGAGTTCATCTTCACTGCAAGTCCACTGGCTTTGGAGGCAGCAGAAGCGTGCAGCTAGGATGCAAACACAAGCCATCCATACGGAGCAGTGGGCTATACCATGGACAGGGCTAGTCCCTTCCTTCGCTATTTGGCATACTTTGGAAGACTCAGGAAACTTCCATGCTGCTGGTTTGATCCTCACTGGACTATTTGCTTGGGAACAAGGTAACTGTGGGCCAGCAGCAGCACAGGCACAAGATGAGGTCAGCAGGATCTCAGGGACAGCCTCACTGATGTAATCTTTCACCCCTGTCCCCAAGTATACTTTCACAGTTCAGTTCAAATGGATGCCTTTTTACTGAAGTGCCTGGAGCTCCATCTCTACGCAACTGGCTGATTTTTTTAGTTCTTGCAATAAGAATGAAAAACAGCCTTTGAAGATCAAGATGCTGTTTTGTACTCTGAATGCACTTCCTTTGGGAAACTCTGCATGTTAACACAATGCAGCTGGATGAACAGCTTCCTTTCCATCCTAAGACAAATGGAAACAGAAGGCCAATGCAGTGCCTTCCCCAGCAGAATGTGCCTCCTATAGAAATCCCGGTGCATTCTGATGCCTTTACAACCAAGGACCCTAACACAAGGGTCACAAAGGAGGTACAAGCTGCTCCTTAACAGCAGCCTGATGCATCAACCATATGTACAGAGAGTGCTACTGGTGGGGCAATATTTGGAGCTGTCCATGTCAGGCCGCTCTCAGCTGTGCTGCAAATGATGTCCCTACTACTGATTTCATAGGCTAAACCAGGGGTAGCCTGTGTGCCAGAAAACTTCAAAAGGTGGGAGCTACAAGGGGCACACCATTTGCTTTAAAGAGCTAGAAGGGTGGTGGTCCTTTGGGAATAACTCCCAAACAACCGATAAAAGCTCGCATTGCAGCAAAAGGCTAGGCTGAGTAAGCAACTAAGACGTGGGACTGCCTTGTTCCCACATTCCCTGGGTAAGTAATACCACAACCTGCCATAGCGCAGGGACCACAACAGCTTGCAAGCTGCCATGCCAGAGCAGCCCTTTGCCAGCAGGATGAACTCCCCTCCATCACCAGCACAGCTCCTGAGCAGGGAACTCTGCTCAGCTTGAGGAAGTCCTTGCCTGTATGAAAAGATTCCACAGTACTCCGAATTTACATAAAGCATAAGCAACTTCTCAAAATCTCTCCCAAACCATTTACTGGGTAGATACTAGACAGCAGCACAAATGAAGGGAAATGAAAAAAAAATGCTCCTGTGGGCTGCAGGGAGAAAACAGAATTTTTCAGCAAGCAGATCAGCAGAACAGACGTTATTGTGCCTGGCTAATAAGCCTGGCTCACGCCATGTGGGCCCTGGATCAGAAAGGAGATTCATCCTACAGAGGCTTCAACTCTTTAGTTTCTGAGGTTAATCAATTCCTACATATTAAACTTGGTTGTATTCATTAACCACAGTTGAAATACTCAACTTTTTATACAAGGCGCAGTAATGTCAAAGGAAGTGGCATTGCCACATCGTGATGGTAGGAAAGCCTGAATGCCTGGGAGAAAGGGGGTCTCATGAGAAGGGGAGAGAGTGGGGGGTTCTCTGTTGCCTTTCACGCTATCTTATGACAATCCAGTATGCTTTAATTTGAGTCAAAATAATTCATGGAAGAATTTTAGCAACCAACCTCCCTTTACCAGCACTGTAATATGAGACTAGGTAGAAAGAGAAAAGTAGATTTCTGTATGACATCTCCCCATCCCTGATAATAATTTGTCCCCAAATGACAACAAAGTTTTGAATTTTTTACTTTAACACCCACATGTGAGTACTTAAAGCCTAGCATTTCATATGCAAAGCAGAAAAATAAGATTTTTTTTTTTCTTTTTTAAAATGTAGACTATAAATATGCTTCAGGGCTTAAATAATGAGACCAACTTTGAACTGTCTTTGTTCTTCTGTAGGAATCCAAAAGAAAAAAAAAATGGCCTTTGAGGTTGTAGGAAGTGTTGTCTTAAGTTCTCCTGCAAAACCCATAATTTAATTATAAAAATGCTTTGGGCTCCAGAACAATTCAAAGGTGAGAAATGAGAGAGAAGTTGTATTCCATTGAAATCCTAAGATAGAGCAGACTTTCCAAGGAAATATAATTCAGACAGCTGTGGCTTTATAACAATTAGACACACCTATAAGATCAAACCCAGATGCCAAGAAAATGTTCCCAGGACTGAAATGATAAACACACTGACATCATAGCCATTGATTTGTTTTTAAAATGCAAAGACCTTCATAGAAAGATTATGATCTGATAAAAGTCCCATCATTTGAAACATATACATGTTTTCTATGGATTGCTTTTCTGAGCAGCTGGAAAAATCTGATCTACTAAAGATAAAACTGTCCCTACAAGCACAGTAGAAAACACTATAGAGTGAACTGAATAACAAAACACTGAATTTACAAAAAGATGTCATTTGTTATAGTAGTAAGAGAATATTGTTCCATCCCTACCAAAGACAGTGTCCCCAGGTTATAAGTATAGGCTGAAACTAAACACTAAACCTGGATGACCTCTCATGTTTCTTTTTTAGGAGCTCTTAAATTCAGAACCAGATCTGAATCCAGATTTCCCATTTCTCTTTTGACTAAATCAAATATAGTATGTGAAAAACCACATGAAAATGAAATGAAAATGAAATTTGGATTCACAGAGTAGCACAAAAAATTTGCTTACCAGAATCAGCAATATGGTTTATAAAAGCATGGGGAACAACATGCCACAATGAAGCTTACATAAAACCGAATATAATGGGATTTATTTGCAGGAAAGGCTAGGATATATTTGTTGGACAGGAACTTCCCATTCATTTTCGTTCCCCCTTAAGAACTAAATTCACACCAGGGCATGGTACCTAGACTGTAGAACAAACTTAAGTAAATCTTGGAACATTTTGTAGCAGATACTGAAATCAGTTTGCTGCTTCTATAGAATTAGGCTAGGCTATTCTTCACGCCTCAGGTGATGCTTATTTTCATTTCAAAGACCAAAATTAAGTGCATCAAATCAATCAAATGGAAAAAAAAGCACTTGTTTAAGTGTACTTTACTCTTTAATGATTGAATTATAAGAGATAAAAATATCTGCACACTGCAATAAATAAATAAGGGATAATGGTTACAGTATATTATAATAATATATGCTGTAAGGTCAATTAAGAAGCACTATATTTATACAGAGTATAAATATTTTATGTGAGCAAACAGGAAGAGAGTGTCTCAAGGTCATTGGATGAGCCTTCCAATAACATTAATGCAAAAGTGGCAATAGAGAAGACATGACATTTTAGCTAAACAAATACTTTGTATGAGCCCAGTTGAATAAACTGTTTTGCAAAGGGTACTTTAGTTGGGTAATGCTGTGGTAATAAAGAAGGGTAATAACTTTTTTTACAATATACAGAGCTCCATTATCTACTCTGCGGTCTTCTTTCCCTGCCTCTTTTTCCCAGACGGTAAGGTGTGAGGAGTAGAGTCAGTCACCATCCTGAAGAAGAGGCTCATAAAATTTAAAGAGATTATCTGGCATTAATTCATAGTAAAGAATTACAGTGACTGACAGACTACATAAGGGAAATGAGCTCAGAAGCCTTTTTCTGAACAATACTAGACCTCAACCATTGCTGGTCAAACGGCTGCCTTACAAGGAAACCCCAAGTCATTTATACTTGGGATTTGAGCATCATTCCCCCTACTAAGGAAGCTTCCTTTGCCACTGTCAATAAAAAATAATGTGAACTAATTTGACTGAGTGTTTATAAATTACTAGATATTCTTCTGTACAAACAAGACGCACTCCAAACATATCTCAAAATATTCCCCAGTGACCTCAACCTACTTCTGGAAATCCAAAAGTGATTTTGAAACCCTCCTAATATTTGCAAACACAGGCCCAGACTCACTGAGACACAGTATGTGAGGGCTCGGGCCCCTTCTGTGCGCATGAGACGCTTCCCCTCCTCACCTCACCCTCACCGAGAAGCCAGGCCAGGTCTGATCACATGCACACAACTGCTGACAGGAATAACCAAGCACAGGGTAACTCAGAAGTCTGTCAATCTGCTGACAGTATATACATAGAGCATGATACCCAATGTGCAAACCAGCCCATTCAAACCCTTTCTGCAATCTTGCATTCAGCCGTGAGGGCCTTGGGAACTGCTGGCTCTTGTGCTATTAGAGCTGTGGAGCACATAGGAGGTCCAAGCTATGGGTTGGTTCAAAAACTGTTCAGATACGTTTATAGCATCATGAGCTTGTACATACGACATCGTACGAGCCTCTGAATCAGGAAGTCCTTAGCCCATAGACGGAAAATTCAGAGAATATCAAAATGAAAGTATTCCCTAGTGCCTGCTCCCTGTCCTACTCTTCCGAAGCTTCTCCTACTGCTCACTTCCAGGGTGGGATAGGAGGCCAAACAGATCATTGGACCTAGCTGGTACAGCTACACAGGTGAGCAGGGACATGGAGACTGAGCTTGCTACAGAAATAAAGCCCAGAGCAGATGCCAGGTGAACAGTTCTTGCACTTTGGGCCTGAGGAACACTTGCTGGAGTTCTCCAGCTTGTTATAAGCAGGATTTATTTATCTTGCCAGGTTATTCTATCGTTCTTTATTCTATTCTTTTATATTGCATAATAGTTTAAAAACCACCAAATACAAAACATCTGAATTTCATTCCCTAAATGTTTCTTTCTTCCTTTCATTTACTTATTTTTTGACAATGTATTCATACCATCTCTCAGATCAAGGTAAATCACAAATAGTCCTACAGACACACAAACTGAGTATGGTAGTAGGTTTCAGTCATTACCATGACAATTTATATCTTCAAAGTGCTTCCACTTGGTGCTTTCTTACTGAAATATTCAGCAACAGAAGAGAATACTTCACACGCAAGTATCTCAGATTAAAAAAAAAATCAGAAAAGATGAAAACATGCTTATCTCCCACAAGAACTTTTGAGCTCTATGAATATAAGCAAAGAAATGCAAATTAAAGCTACTGGGAAAATTAAATTTATATTTCAGAGGAAATATCTTTCCTATTTCCTTCAGCAGATAGGCCAAGGCACCAACACATTGATGATCACAAGCAGCCAGCTTTATTTTGCGAAAGCTTTTCAAGGGATTTCATTTGTTAACCTCTGAGCAAAAAGAAAACGCTTCTGAGCACAATCATGCAAAGAAACCTGGCACTGATTGTGTGCTACCAGTTGACTGAAAGGGCTGCAGCTTTCTATTTCACCTCCTCTGAGTCTGCAAGTGAGCACGGAGGTCATTCTGGCTCTCAGAAATCTTCCTATCAATATTCAAGCAATTCTGTGTAGTAGGGTTTCTTTCAGTGGAGTAGCACATCTCAGAGTTATTATTTCTTACATAAATCAACGGAAGAGTTGCAAGTGTGCAACAGCACACTTTGCTTTGGCAATCATTTGCTCTGAATGTCTCTAATGAGCAATTTTAGAAGGAGGCCCTTCCTCCCCTCCCTGCCTCCAAGCTTATCTTTGCCTCATAAAATTAAATTTGCTCATTTCGGATGTGCTTATGAAAGACCTAACTGCTATAAATAAACAAGCATCTAATACAACCCAAACAAAAGCTGAGCCTGCCAAGCCCCAACAAGTACAAGAGATGATACTGTTTGTACATGCTTTAAACCACGGCGCAATGGATGGTTCCAACCCTAGGCCAACACGCTGTGCCAGCACAAACAAGAAGAGGTATGTGCACATTTCTGATATGCCTCATCTACGCAAGTCTATAGTGGGCCATCACACAAATTTACTTAGCACATGGGTCAGGTGCTTGATCAAATGTGGAAAATGAACTGTGTAATGAAGCTGAACTGGGCATAGGTTCAAGACCTTTTATTAAGTGGGATGATTCTTTGTCATTCTTTGCAAGTTACACCTTTGTGTTGCTGAGAACACTGTCTTGTTGGGGAATATTGGGGCCACTTTGTGGTTACAATACAATGCAGACAGTCGTCGTGAACAGGATGCAACCTGCATTCCCTGCTAGGCCCCTTTCAGTTCCAAGACGTATATAGGAATCTTTCCACTCACCTCCGTGGCTTTTGGATCACAACTGTGAAGGTAAGCTTTGTCATTTTTGTCTTTTCCTCAAAATCAAAGGTCTGCCAGAATTTTCTGATTCTTTTGCAGTAAAATCATTTCAGATTCCTCAGTGTTCTCATGGGCATGTCGAACATACTATTTCCTGGTGTCTTGAAGAAATGCTAAGTACCATAATATTTACTGACGAGTCAGTGCAGTAGATGTTTTCTCATTTAATTCACAGTGAGTGATCTGTAGAAAGGGAGAGGATTGCGGTTCACTGGAGAGTCTTTTGCTCTAGAAACCTTACTGATTATTATTAACTAACTTTTATAAAGAAAAATGACCCTGCTTATAACAGAGAAGGACGAGAAAGCTCAGTATATCAGCAGGAACCAGAGAAGGTGTTTCCAGAATAAA
The DNA here is from genome assembly GCF_059628265.1 of Tinamus guttatus. NCBI lineage: Eukaryota > Metazoa > Chordata > Aves > Tinamiformes > Tinamidae > Tinamus > Tinamus guttatus. The sequence goes on from NW_028289171.1 coordinate 62,324, forward strand.
ATTCATGCAATATCATGAGCCCCTAGAGTTGGTGAGAGCTTCTGTAAAGGGATAGAGAGCTCTAGTTTCTAAAGCTGACATTTTTCTGTGCAACTTTTATGGAATGTTATAAGTGAATCAAAGACACCAAGTTTGGTAGGATTCCTGTGCAGTGAGAACACTTCCTGATACACAATTATTTCATAATCTGTGGCTCATGCCCTTATGACAGACAGACATGTACATTGTCTTATACATTGTCACCATTTTGAAATTGCTGGATCAGGAGGACTTTTTACTAAAGGGAACACTACTGTTTCAATCGTGCATATGAAAGGCGTAACATAAGTTCTGAGAAAGGGACAAGGGGACCTACTTGCTACATTTGGGTTTTATATCTCACAGTGCATGAGAAAAGAGGAGAAAATGGCTTTTTTTTTTTCCTGTGGCTATATTGTATAAATACTCTTGTGCAAGTCCAAATCCATGCCTGTTACGTATAGGAAGCAAAGTGAGTTGTGACATCAAGAAAATCAAATAAACAGAAAACCTGCTTTTAACATTTCTCTTGTTCTGTTTCTTTGCAATTGTATCTTCATATTTTGCCTGGTCAGGATAACCTTGTGTTCACAGACTGTATTATTTTCTGAAAACCAGTGAAACATACGAAATGGTCTGTGCAGGCAACGCTTGGCAAGCCTCTTAGCAGTGAGAAGGTTAGCCTGAAGGTTGACTCTGCCAACTGCTAAGTCTCAGAACAGAGAGACACTAATGCCTTTTTTCCACAGAAAAATCAGTGTAGGGACACTCCTGACAGGGAGTAATCCAAAGGAATCGAAGACAGTAGCTATTAAAACTGGAAAAGAGAAACAGCATTTTCTTGGGTTTTACTGTTGTGAAATCTGGATGTTTGCCAGCAAAACAGGACAGGTTGCTGCCTTTTTTTTTTTTTTTCCCCAGAATAGGAAGCTATTGTGGGTAATTTGAAGATGAACACGCAAGAACTGTACATTCACTCATCCAGGGTGGCCGTGGGATTCTGGAGAAGCCTCTTTCTTTCTGGACTCCTGATTAGCAGTTACAAAATCTTCTGAGAGCAGTTACAAAATCTTCCCATCTGTAACTGAGATGAGGAAACAGCAAAACACACCTACAGGGCTGTATTTATAAACAGGCATTTTTTTGTCACTAGATGCATATCGGTCCATTTAAAATAGAAACATAATTAGTGTAGAGCATAAATATGTTGCTAAGATGACTAAAGATCCTGTTTGGAAATCAGCTTCAGATGTTCCAGTGCACCCAAGCTGGAAGATCCAAAAATTTCTACAGAATGTTTACTAGAAGTTTTTGTTTCACCTTTGATAGGTAAGATCAGAGACTTCTCGCTTTTTCTTTTGCCTTCCTTTGGTTATGGCTTTCGCTTACATATAGCCTTTTGTTGTTGTTTAAACCACCAGCTTAGTGTCACTACAAAACCGCAACAAAAAGAAAAAAAATATATATATATACATATATAAAGAGCATGGACAAGAATTTGTAATAAATGGAAGTGACATCAAGGTCATCAAGCAAGGTGACATTAAATCCTGCACATCCTCCTGACCTGATAGGATTACTATCTCCAGAGGCCAGAAAGCAATTCAGCCTTAATACTCACTGAATAATTGTCTGTTCTGCTGGAGACAGTCACCAAGGTGACAACTAGACTGTGCCACCACATTCTAACTTTGCTCTTACTTCATGTTTTTTACCTGTGTGATAATCTGAGGTAAACCAACCATCTGAGGTAAACCAACCCATAATAACAGCATCGCTTTGTTTTGCTCCTGGTTTGAAACATCAATCAAAATTTAACCTGGATTTGCATGTCCAACTAAGTGGTAATGAGAAAGTGACAGAAGGAGGGTCTTTTCCTGATTTAAAAAAAAAAAAAAGGAAACACAAAAGAATCAGTTGAGGGAATGACATTTACGTTTAAAGCCATACCCACTTCAACCCAAGAAATATTTGGTCAACATCAGACGAACATCTCCAAATTCCTTAATTTGTGTGGAAACCTCTAAGTTATTTCCTACTGGTCTCAGCTGTGCTCATAGTGGCAACAGTGCTCGTCAGCAGCAGTAGGGAGGCTCCTTGAGTGCTGCCCAGACCAGAATTGTCCATTCTCTACTGCCTGGTCCTCCTCTGTGTTGGCAAAGAGAGGGAGCAAAGGAAAGGTTCCCATGCTATTTCCCAACATATGAGATCAAATAATATCTGTCATCCATATCTCTCTGAAATTTTACTTCTCAATTTTCTACAAAAAATGCAACTCTTACACACCCATACACATTGGTTCAAGAAGCATCTTTCAATGAGCAGTCTTGGCCGGAATATTTGCTTTTCGGCAATTACTAGCCCCAGTCCTACAGCAGGTCTTCTCCCAGCCAAGATGAGCTCCCCTTTCTTCACCACACCACCAGCCAGGTGAATTGCAATCACTGTTTCTGCATCTTGTCCTACCCCATACAAAGTTACAATCTGTTGGGAACGTGGGCATATACAACCTTGTTAGATGGGAGACACATTTTTGAGAAATCCACATGGACTCATATGGTTGAATTGACTGGGAGAGACCTCGGTAAATCAATCAAAAGAATTTTTTACATGAGGCTTTATTGTGCTAAGCTTGTGATCATAAGTTCAAAAAACACATACAGATTTGGCACTATGTTATGGAGAGGAACCTAAGGTTGCCAACAGCTAAATAGGCACTGAAAATATTACTGAATTTCATAGCTTGAAATGGATACCACGGTTTGTGATGTTAGACAGGTCCTCCCTAGTCTCTGTAACAGCATCTCTGGGGGGTGTCCTACACAGGTCTGCAAAAATGACACGAGAGCTTTTCTCTGATCTTTCTCCCAGAAGAAAGACAGCAGGATGGATGGATAGATGGATGTCACGTTATTCTAAAACAGCTGCTTTTTACTGCTCTGGATCTGCCAGCTTACACTGCGAAGTCCTTGAAGGGCGAAAGAGCCCCTGGCACAGGCAACAGGACTGGAAGCATCTGAGGGCAGTTTATCTCTCCCCTTCCGAACCTACCACTGATAACATATGTAAGGAGAGAATTAAAACTTCACATCTTCTACTAAAAGTGTAATTATAGTGGGTTAATTTGGGGCTGGATATTCTCTAAGCTCTCACACCTGGATAACTTTAATGTGTGTATATAGAGGAAGCAGGTTGCAAATCATCAAAATTGGTCATTATATTGCTGCAGAAAGCATCTATCAGGATCTCTACCAAATGTATAGCGCCATGTACTTCAATAGCTGTGCACCTGCCAGGATATTCACAGGTAAACAAACTAATTACTTCTGACTTTATGAAGTAATTAACTTAAAAAAGATGAAAGAATTTTAAGTGGTATTTAATCATGTCTCCTGATTGGCGATAATGTTGATATACATCCAACTGATTTTTTTGGTGTATGTTCCTGAAAATAACATTATCTGCTAGGACTTGGTGCTGCTGATCAGAATTTCTGCCACCCAGTTTCACAGAAACAGACCTGGGGTCTTACCAGAGCTCTGCTGTGTTGTTGAGACCTCCTGATCTCTCATTCTGCAGCAGCTCGTGAGGTGTTCGAAGGTGAGACTTTCGAGAGAAGAGAAGCTGCAGACAGTGAGAAGAACTGAAAGTCCTTCCCCAAGTGTTTGGAAAAATAGCTGGATGTGGAAATTCAAAAGCACATTGAATCACAGGGAAGTGCCAGGTTAACAAGTTGCTGAAGTATAGGAAATAGTTCAGTTGAAAGTAACCACAAATTTTACCAGAGCACATTTCCCAATCAATATCTCCACTCATCAAAAGTCACCTTTATTGCCTATTTTATCTCTTTTATTAGATTATTTCCAGCCCCAGAGCACAGCCCTGATTTATAATTCAATCCGCTTGTCATCAATAGTGAGCCTGAAAATATTTTTGCAGAGTGGAAGATCAGTCAGATGCAGCAGGCAAGCTGCCAAAAGGCAGCTGGTTATTAATTCTGAGCAGAATTTGTTCTGATTTGATATTAAACAAGCTGACTCACGGGTTTCCATGGATGCAGAAAAGGTAGAGAATAATCATATTTGAACTAAAGAGTGATGAAAGCATTTTTATATCCTAATTCTGTTCCATGCCACTCGCCAAAGCTCTACCCATCTGGGACAACTATCTCATTCATCACTGGATATAAAAGTGATTCTTAATATGGACTTGCAGAAGTTTGTCTGTAAACATAATTTCTTCTTAGTAGCCATTAGGAATTCATGTGCAATATATCACTTTATAGATATTACAGCCCTTAAGTAATTTTGGGTCATGCCTACTCTGAGTAACGACATGGCAGAGATCCCCTGAACTAGCACGTGTCCCTACTTAAAAACCTATGTGGGATAAAACCCCATAGACATGCAGAAACAATACAAACTTATACTGCCTAGGAAATTTAAGAGCTTTAAAAACATTTTCACCAGTTTCTTGAAATCATCTATGACTAGGTTATTTGGGGTTCCCCTCCTGTGGACACAGTTTGGTGTAAATCGCAGTGCATCTTACCCAAAGGGCAGATTCAGCTGTGTCTGCTGCAAAACTGTGGAGCTTTATTACCAGGCACACTGGCACAAATTATAGCCTCACTTTCAACCCTACAAAGGACTGGCAACTCCATCTTATAATCAGGCCCTTCTCAGCAAGATTAATTGTGACAACCTGAATTTAAACACTTGGCTAATTGTTGTCCGGAGCCCTGCCGAGTTTCAATTTTCATTTTTGTCTTAAATTCAGTTCCTTTCTTGTAAGGGTGTCAAATCCAATCAGATTAGTCTTTTCCAGTACAAGCTTGGCAGAACCCAAAAAGCAGCTCCAGTGCCACCTAGGCTTTTGTTGGAACAAAGGAAAAGTATACAGTTAAAGCCATATATTTGTGCATGTAAATTAGATCCCAGTCATGGGATCAAATTTTCAGATTTAATCCTTAAAACAATCTAGAACAGCCAATTTTTGTATTGTTTCTCTAAGCCATATGTGAATTTTTTTTTGCTACCTATGAGTGTAGATAATAGATGGAGCATTTCCTCCACTCTAAGTAATGCAATTCAGTACGTACTAATCTTTGTATTCTTGAAAATATATTTGTCTGCTGATATGAACAACCTAGGCTTCTTGTTCTAAAGAAGGGAACAGTTCAGAGATATAACTAGAAGCAAACAGAGGCACCGTATGCAAAGACTTTTTCACCATAAGAAACCTGAGAGAAAGAGGAGTTTGGTAGTACTGGAAAAGAAAATTAATACAAAGAATTAAATCACATCTCTCAGAACTCTTTATGCATGCACTACAGTGACAATGAAGACACAATAAACAAAAATTGACTAGGATCTGATTTATGACTCCAGGTTTTCTCTTCCTTTTTTCCCTTTCCTCATCACTCATTTTCATTCCATCTGTTGCATTCTCTTTTGTTATCTCTTCCTTTTGTATATTTTCTTCCTGCACTGAGTTTCCCCTTCCTTTCTTTTGACATCTGTTTTTCTGATCCTCTCCAGAGTCACAACCCCAAGTCTGCTCTATGCCACTTTTTTTTCCTTCTGCCTTTTTTCTTTCAACATCCTCCCCAAGCTACTACGATCCAACTACAAACTTTCCTCTCCTACCAAATATTCTCTTTCTCTTCAGCTGCCCCATACTTTTCCACTCCATTCTTTTTCCTTTTTTCTTTCTGCCTATTTCTCCTCTTCTTCCCTTTCCTTATGTACCTTAGATTTCCCTTTCCCTCACTTCTGTAGTTGTCATTTCCTTTCTATTTCTTCTTCCCAAGTACTATATTGTTCAAGACCAATTTTCTCAGTTTCAGGTTTCTTCCCAGTATCTTCTGATTCCCCATCTTCTCCACTTCTTTCCAAATCCCCTTTCTCTCCTTTTAAATTTTCCGTCTATATTTCCGTCTCACACTGTTCAGACTCCTTCTCAGTTCTGACTCGGTACCGCTTGCAGAGTCCCCTGGCAGACTGGAGTGGAGGGAGGGAAGGCGCGTGGCTCTGTGCAGAAAGGAGCCTGAGTAGCTCTGCATCTCAGACATCAAAGTTGCACAAGGCTGGGGGGAGCTGGCTCCAAGCTCTCAAGCTGCACACGGAGACCCAGCTCTGCAGGGCTCACACTGTGAGCAGAGCTCTGCTGTCCCTGAATAGTTCCCCTAAGAACTATCCAAGATCAAGATGCTGAAAATACCTCTGCCTCTGCTCTTAACAGATGATCCTTACAGCTCCTCTGAGCCTCAGATTTCTAAGTCCCAGATGAAGATATATGTTTCCCATTACGCCATCTCATTTTAACCTTCTGGGTAGCTCAGAGAGACCACATGCCTCGCTGACTTCCCAGCCTTTTTATCATCTGCACTTTGCAAATGTGCCCTCATCTTTGCCTTTCCCCATTCACAGCACCTTCCAGCCTTTCTCACATGCTTGTCCCTGGCTACTCAGAGCAGTGCTGCCCAGCATACAGAGGATGGGGTTTTGTCCCCGAACCGTGCTCTGTCAGGATCTGAAGGGCTTGGGAAAGCCAAGCTCTCTCCAGTGCTTGTCGTGCTGTCATCTGTCTGCGTCGTGAGCACTCTAAAGGGAGCAGAGCTGCTGTTTGCCACTGTGATCCCCACAGTTCAGCTAGTGCCAAACAGGGACCCAAGGGCAGCAGGGTGGCCGCAGCCGCCCGCTCGGCTCCTGTGTTGCCTCCCTTCAGCCCGGAGCTCACAGCTGTGCACTCAGGATGGACGGTCCCCGAGCCTGTCTCACTGCTCCCTTCACAGGACCGTGGAGCTGCAGTATGAAATAACCAGCATGCAACGAGCGCGAGCATTCCCATCGCCACGGGGACAGCTGGCCTTGCTCAATAATTAGCAAAACCAAAAGGAGCCTAATCTTTATCAAAAAGGGGGATCTCTAACATGCATTTTATGTCATTCTTTCCAGTTTAGCTCTTTTAACGATTTTCTTGCAGCTACTGCTGAGTGATGGTGTTTGTGGAAGATGAGTGCAAACAGAGATGGACTGTGGATGCAGGAGGTTAAATCACTGGGCCTTTGATCACTGTCCGGATGGAGAGCGCCAGATTCCCATGCATGATCAGCTCTCTCTGGCTAGCCAAGGAAGAGTATTTCTGACACCTAAACAAGCAACTTCTTGTCTTTCTTCCTAGCTGCAGTGCGAGGGCTGAGAAAATGGCCATTTTAAGGAAGAAAACAAGGGATTAAAAATGATTTTTTTTCTTGTAGGATAAATGGCTGCTCCAGCTGATTAACTCTGCTGACTTTTCCTTGCTATGATATTCTTTCCCATTCATGGCAACCCTCCTAGGCTTTAAACCTAAATACTAAATAGTATGTTCGGAAATCTCAGAGTAGCGAGTACCTGCTTCTGAAATTCCCCCTCCCTGAATCATTCTGCTCAGCCAGGGGAAAGAGAAAATAAACTATTTATTAGCTCCCTATCTTCTTATCTGACATTAGTGTATAATTATCAGGATCCAAATCCTAACTTGTCTACAATCTGAGGCTGTTTCTTTCCGGGGCTCAGTTCTCATTCAGGCTGCTTGCCAATACAAAGGCAGAGAAACCACACATGCACTTACTAGTAGAGCCAGACTGGTGCTGAACCTCCCCTGAGAAGGAATTTGGGGGGCTGCAGTTTAAGCCAAAGACAAACCAGCCCAGATTCATTCTCCGCAGCAAAAAGTAGGGCAAGGAGGGAACGGTGACTCTTAAATCTATCAGCCTTTTTGTTCACTGCTCCCAGGATCTTCCCCTCCCACACATTATTATCGCTTGCAGAATAAAGCACTACTCAGCTGTGTCAACAGAGGACCTTTAAGGAGCAGTCTTTTTTTTTTTTTCTTTTCCAGATGGGGCAGTGTATTCCTTCCTGCTCCCCCATTACAGGAAGTCTCAACAGCTATTTGTTTTTGGCCCTTGATAACAGAAACTCAAAATAATGGGCATTTGATTCTCTTCCAAGCTTGCCCCTGAAAACGACATTTCCTGTGAAACAGATTTTCTTGGTGGTCTGCAGGTCGCCCTTCCCAGGGTGTCCCTCAGCAGCAAGGCTGCAGGCCGCGCAAAGCTCTCGCCTCTGCGCGCACGCACAGCCAGGCCGCAGGCTCGCCAGCCTCGCTGCAGAAAACCAGCTCTAGAGCAAGCTGCATGTATGGACTGAGCCAGGGAAGTCCCCGTGCATTCCCAAACATGGAGAGCAAAACGCTGCCACTGCTTGCTCTGCGTCAAGTCCAGCCCACAAACTGATCCCAAAGGAAAACATCCCTGGAGCCATTTTTTTCCCCACACAGTTGGGGTGTACCAAGAGCAGCAAAGAGGAACAGCCTCCACAGCCCCACAGAACTCGGGAAAGGAGGGAAATAGCTAGAGTCCTTCCTGACTTCTCAACACAAGAAGCCACGCTCCCAAAGCCATAACAACCCAAATCTAAGAAAAGTCCTGAACACAACTGCTAAATGCCATCTCATCTCTAGTGCACAGGAGTCCTCTGGCTCCATCAAAGCAACCAGTGTGGCTTAGAAAGGTCATCTCAGACTTAACAGAAACAGAAATAAAGAGGAAACAATGCTTTCTGCTCGCAAGAGGCAGGACCCTTATGACACTTCACATTTGTGCAGCTCAGGAGAAGCTGCTGACCTAGAAGGATTTTGTTCCTAGCGCGGAGTGCTTCAGCAGTTAGACAAGAGCATAGCAAATAATAAAACTGCTGTGGATAAAAAAAGGAATTGGCTGATGAAACACTTTGCTTCACCTTCTGGAGCCGGAAAGAGTGTCCCTTATACTTCTTTGTGATATTTAAAAAAAAAAAAAAGCCCTTCCTGAGCTGCCTTGAGATTAGTACGGTACTTAAACCCGCTTAATTACCATGATGAATTACACGCCTGCCATTGATCTCCTTGTTATTACTTGCCCCAGAGTACTAATAGGCTGTTCATTTTGCCTTTTAAAACTACAAAGTTTCAAGCTGGTTTTCCATTTGCTTATGTTAATAACTAGTCATAGGGATCTAAACGAGCTGTACGTGACTGATTAACCAGTGTGTTTTACCGTCCTCTCTGGCAATGCTGATAAGCTTCCCTGACAGCGTGCAAGTCAAGCTGCTCTCGCAAGGAGAGGTCTGGGCTCCAAACCTGCAAAGGGAAAGGCCAGCTTTGGTTATTAGCCAGGACAGATAGCGGCCACCCGGGGACCAGGAGCTGGCTTTGGCTGGGAAGAGCAGCCCGGCGAGGGGGATGGGATTTAACGAGCGGTGAGGACCAGGAGCCCTGCGGTGTAATTAACTCCCCAAAGATCTCATTGCGCGTTTGGCAGGGCCTGCGCCCAGCGGTGCTTCCACCTTCGTTGGAATTAAAGTTTAATTTGGTGTCAAAGGGCAGAGGAAAGACCAGCATTATCAAGCGTGGAAATCAATGAACTGTGCGAGGGAAAAGGTCACCTCCCCTCCCAGCTCCGCAGCACAGAAGGACTGCAGAGAAGGGCAAAAATACAAAAGCTTCCTCGTCCTCCCTGCTGGTAGACAGTGAGATGGGGGCTTCACCACTCACGCTCATCACTGTCCCGCATTCAGTGAAGGGATCCTCTTTTCCATGAAGGAGGACAAGTAGGTTATTTTACCTCTGTCCTAACCAACTTTGTTGTTGGGAAAAGAGCTCTTTCAAAAATTACCACCTAGTTTAACCCAGGTATCTAACAGACAGGGGAAACCAGCACTTCTATCTACGGTCTTCCATGACCATTTCAAGACATCGTAGTTATGTGCATTTTCCAAGCATTACTAGACCATTTACTAACAATTGTCAGCTCAAATGTCCTGTCATATGACAGCTGAATCATTTCCTGCTCAGGATCTCTCCTGCAGAACAGCTAGTGACCCAGTTCAGTCCAGAGAATAAAGCCCATGCTGCCACGTGAATCCTGCTCGAACACGGGGCATTCCATGCACCCAGAGAGCCTCTCCCTGCGAGGGCAGCCCATGGAGAATGATGGATACTCGTGTCACCAACCCTGACCCACGCACGCTCTTCCCTTGCCTCCGCTGCACAGCTCCCTCTTCCTTCGCTGTCCCCCTACAGAGCCTGCCAGCTCCTCTGCCACATCTCCTGCAGAAATCTTGAATGCCATCACGCCATGGAGTATCTTCTGAGGAGCGCGGAATACGCTTGGGACACGGTAACATTACCATTAGTGCTTGGAAACTAGTAAGGATCCTCATCCAACCTCAGCATAAATGGATATCCACAAAGGCAGCAGTTTTGGGACAAACCCACCTGTTACAAGGGAGCCCTACTGGTCTGTCCTGTGTGTCCCAGCTGAGAGGATGTTCTTGGGAAGTGACAGTGTCTGGTGTAGTTATGCAGTGCAGCAACCTCTGTGTGGAGCAGCTTCATGGACTACTTCACACAAGGGCAAGTGCTCAACACTCCTCTGGTTTCCATACAGCCAAAAAGTGGCCTTGAAATCAATCAAACTGTGAGCTATGCCTGCTCCTTGTGCTGACACAAAAGCACACTTGCTGATAGAAAAGCATGTTTGTTTCATCCTGCAAATCCAGTAAGTGCTGTTTGTGCACGCAGATGTGTAGAAAGGATAGCTCGTCATTTACTCCAGGGAATGTCTTGTAGTCTCTTTGGAGCAGAAAAGGTTTCCTGGAATGACTTCATTTTTCAATTTCCAAGTGCTCTGTTATTCCCAGAGGAAAGTGGCAATAACAAAGCAGAAAACCTGCCTCCATGCACAGGGGTCTTCCTGAGGTGACGGTCACAGCCACAGCAGACCACGGACTAGTTTGCAGACTGCCTTCTGCTGGTATTTCTACTTTGGCCGCACTTGCAGTTATTCACACTAGAACTCCATCTTCACTAGCCCACTTTCCCTTCACACTTCCATTAGAGTTTCCACAGTGCTAGTCTACCTGCAGCCACAGCTGTGTGTACTTGTTCAGGCCCAGGCTTTAACAGGTATTCTGCTTCTCTCTGCTGCATCACCCGGATCCTCTGTTCCACACACCTTCTGCCACAGTCAGTGGAGACATGCAAGGTGATTTTCACAACAGATGTCCAAACTACAAACCATACCCTTTTCTGCCAATCCTTCATAAAATGATATGGCCAGCATGGCACGGAGGAGGGGATGCTGTAGTCACTAACAAGGCTAAGCTCTACCCACCAGTGCAGCGAGCTCCGCACAGCTCCTTTCTCTAACCCCGAGCTGAATTACCTCGCCCTGGCCGGGATGGTTCTTCTTCCTCCATATTCTGCCCCATTTCTGCTATGCTCAGTCAAAGCTTTGCCATAAGATTGCAGCAGAAGCAGCCCACACCACTGCCGTAGCAACTAAGCTTGGCTCATCAAACCGCCCCAAGGAGAAAGAGCAGAAACCCTGTTTGAAGGATTTCAGAATACAAACCATTCATTTCCATCCACATGATCACTGAACTGAGAATAAGCCCCATGGAAAACAGTTGAATTCTGCCACAAATTTTGCATAGTTAGGAAACATAAGGAGCTCCTGATACACACTTTTGATGCATTCCACGCTAGTTGGGTGAAGATAAGGCCTTCCTGATTGCACCCCCCAATGATCTGGGGGGACCCAGTGATTTTTTAATGTAATTTTAAAGCCTCCATCATTTTTTCTGGTTAATTCCTTCAACGACTTAACCGTAAAAGCTGAAAGAACAGCTTCCATTTTCAAACCCTTTTAAAATCTGCATTTCACACTAGAAGCCAGCTTACAAGAAAAGTCCTGCTGTTATCAAAACTTCCTTGCAAAATCCTTCGTACAGATTTCACTGCAGAGAATGGGATTTCAGCCCTGTATGAACTCTTTGTGAATAAGCCACTGATCAGTAACAGAAACACTATCCAATCTCCCATGATATTTGCCATCAGGACTGCACTTTCATCTTCTTAAAATGGCTTTACAGAAATTTTAAATTTCCAGTTCAATACAGTTTGTGCCCATGGGTTTGCATAAACTTACAGACAAAATCAATTTAGATACACACAGAATTTAGCCAGCAGCAACAAATCATGCTGTTAAGTTTCAAAAGTGTCTATTGCACGCAATAAAGGGAATTCTAAAGATATTTCTGCTTGACAGGTAACTGTTCTACTGAATGTGGCCAAAGTCTGAACGAGAGTTAAAATTGAAATGGAAAGTTTCATTAACAGTCATCCAAACTGCCTGTGTTCCCACAGGTTTGCTTTTATGGCTTTCATAACCTCTTCTGTTTGTTTTCTGCCCTAGCAACATCTAATTCGCAAGAATATTTCCAGATAGGCTCACGAGCTAATTCAGGTCAGAAACCCTTGCAGAGACACCTCCCCACAGACTGCCAGGTACAGAGGGAGGCAGCCAGTCTACCTGCAGAAGCAATCCCACGTGGCTTGAGTGACCAACACCAACAGCAAACAACCAATAATGTACAGAACATACACATGGGCAAATTGTGTATAGATAGCTAAAATGAATCTGTATAAATCCCTCAATGTATAATTTGGAAAGTGAAATTTTTCAATGTCATTTTACCATTATTTTGCAAGCATTTAAAAAAAGGGCAAAGTTCAAATCAAAGGAGAAAGAACATTTTAAGCTACCAGGATGGCCGAAGAGCATGCATGTGGTCAGCTGCTGTGGTTGCTAAGTGGTAAGGCAGATCTCAGTTGCATTCAGTCATGTGCCCATGCCCACACTATCTGCTAGAAATATCTCATTCGTTAGCTCTCCGGGTAGTCTGTAGAATCTCAAGCCAGAGCTTGCTTTCCCGATGAATTTTTCTACAGTGAAATTTGATCTTCTGGGGTGCTGGATTCCTCCTGCAAAGTGCTGAATGCCCCCAAGGCCTCCAAACCTCCCAGGACAGAGCAGACTGCTGTTCTGCTCTGCTCCCGAGCGTATCTTCAATCGGGAAAACTGATCCAAATGATAAAGCACAACTCTACTGGTGGTAGTAACAGGAGTCTCTGCAACCCTGTTTCATTCTTACCTGGAAGCTAAGGGCAGAAGCACAGCCAAAAGATTCTCAGTCCCAAGGAGGAAGGCTAATACCCCCCACCTTGCTCCAGCTACTGTGCAGCACAGTAACCCTTTGTGTTTCATTCCCCCTGTGTCCTTTCATTGCCTCTGGATCTTTTCTCAAGGCACAATAAAAGAGGTGTTAAAGCTGATATTAGTTAATGCTTACAAGCAAGTTTTGGTAGGTCCACAGAGAAAGGGGGCACACAGGAGCTTTACCGGTGCAATTTATTCCTTTAGAGAAAGCTGGACATGAGGATCCTACAACTCTGCTGATCGATGAGCTCCTACTGAGTTTCTTTATTACCCTAGGTGAGAAGAGTTAACACAAGATGTAACCAGGGGTCTTGTCCAGCACAGGGAGGTTTCTAGCCTATGGTGCTAGGGGAAATCCGTCTGTGCTGGGGAAGGAACGTCCCTGGTGAAGGTAGCTGGCTTCTGGTGTGAAGGAGCTGCCTAGACTGGAGGGAAGGAGCTTTTTGCATCACAAATCCAGGTCTTTGCACTGTTCCCCACCTTGACATGGAGGGCCTAGAAATCACTGACATCACACCCGGCCCAGTGAACTCAAGCACTTGAAGGAAACCCTCTGGAGTGCTACAAAACAAACGAAGGCTCTGTGGAGATCAGCCACACAAACTGGTTGGCTTACCCATCCCACCACAGAAGGGATGAAAAAGCACTGTCTGCAAACTGTCTGATTTCAGCCATCAGTGCTGTTATGTCAAGACAAATGGTCCTGTGATAATCATCCCCACAGCTGATAAAGCTGTGTACCTCCTAACAGGGTGGCTGCTTTCTCCAGTAATAGAGAATTCACAGACAAATATCTAACCAGTAACATACAGCAAGTTATTACTCACCAGTGAAAGATATCAAGCTACAATGGAGGAAGAAAGGACAAGGAAATGGCAGCACTAAGTTTCCTTTTGTAATACATTACATATAAACACAAACCAAACTTTCCCCTGCAAAACCCACTGTACTGCCACTCTAGCAAAATGTCCTACACGGCCAAGTCGAGGGTCCAGAATCCCAAGAAACATATAGCAACAGTTAAAAGCCTGCAGCCTCCTGAATCCCATCAAACCAATGCTGCTCCCGACCACTACATCAAGTACATGACTAATGTAGGAGCCGATCCAAAGTCTACACAAGACAGTGAGAGTCTATTAAAATCAGTGGTTCAGTTCCACAATAACAAGCCTGGAATGAAGTGGATAGTTCCCCTAAGATGAATTAGGGATACAGTCAACCACTTCCACCCACAGGTGTGGCAAGTGGAGGAATACTGATGGCTGCAACAAGCAGCCTGTTACTCTTGTTTTCTTCTCGGTGCATGGGAAAGAAGCTGTTGTGGACCAAGCTGTGTGGTGAAACACCTACACAGAACCCTGCAGGGTCAGACTGAATGCCACTGCTGACTGAGAAATTCAGAATCCCAAACACCATGAGACTTATCTTCAGGGCCTACCACAGAGATGCACATTCACATAGCCATTTTGTGTATTCAAGGCTACTGTGTCTGCTGAAAATCATTTGAGACATGCACACCACAGAGCAAGACCAACTAGTACAGCAAGATCGCTGGAGGCCCTGCTGAAGGCAGGTATCTTTACTTCCCTGAGATTTGCAGGCATTAGACATGATGCATGGCAGAGCTAGGGTGCAGGCTGGCAGAGAGCATTAGCTCTCTGTGGAAGTATCTCTGCCTTCTTTGCCTCTAGTTACAGGCATCTGCATGATGCAAATAATGAACGGGTCAATAGCCTTAGGAAAATCCATTCCTAAGTGTAAAACAATGTCCGTGTAGGCCTTGTGGTAAACACACATTACAGTGAAGCAGTTAGATAAATTTGGAGCTTGTGTGTTTATTAAGGCCAGCGCTTAGGCGGCAAATCTATCTGTTCCACACTGCAGATGATAACTCCAGTCCAAAAATGCTTACACGGCTTCAAGGAAACCTGGTCTCTAAATAAAAGTGTCTTTGTCACTAATTATCACAACCGCCCTGAGAAGTTCTCAGAATTCGGAGAGTCATTAGTGTAACTGGGTAAAGCAGGATAAGCTCTGGCCATGACAGAACTGTTAATGCATAAAGGATAAGACTTAGTTTTGCCATCTGAAGACTACATTATTTACTATGGTTGGAAGTAGGTCAAGTGCCCTCAGGAAATAGCTATTTGGTTCTTGCTGAGAAGTAATCTGATACTCACACATCTCCAGCCTATTAAAAACCTCAATATGAGGCTAAGTAGAGGGTGTCAGCTTAGCTTCTTGTTGCATTCAAAGAACAAGGGGTGATGTTTGAAAGGAAAGGGTTTATTATTTTCAAGCATCTACTCATGGAAATCACACTGTGAGTGAATCACATGCAGAGCCGTTTAATTTCCCAGCAGCTCACACAAGATCCATAATGTGAGGAAATAATACAGCTGCTGAGGGTTGATTGTACAAGGTGCTACGCACTGTTAGGCCACGATCTTAAGTGTGTGCTTAATTTTAAGGACTTCAGTAATCGTCATCATTATTTTTTTCAATAGAAACACTTGGCTGAGAATGGGATGTGCAGAGGATATAAAGAGAAACATCCCTGCACACTAGGGAAACTGGTGAACATCATTAGATGAATGTTAGATGAATCATGTGATTGGGGGCTGGTGTTTATTTCATGAGGCTGAGGATTAGGCCAAGGGGCTTCGTGTTGTGTCTTGACAAACAGAACAACAGTGATGTGGCCTCCATTCCTCCAGCTGCAAACAGGGGCAAAACACCTCTCTTTGTTTGCACTGTGATTTATCACAGAATTTGTGTCATACTCATGAGAAAAAAAAATCTACAAAAGAAGCAACTTGAAACACCTTTTTCCAAAAATTCATGCAGCTTTCACTCTTTCAATACATAAAGTTTGTACTAAAACATAGAAGAATAAAGGACTAACAGAGTAAAGGAAGTCATTGCCTCAAAGAACAGCTATAACAATTATTCTCACCTCCCCATCACTCACTAGCAACCTGCCTTGCTTCATTTATCTTGCCTGAATCCCTTCGGAGGGGCCTGTGCACAGGTCGTTCGAGCTGGCTCACAGCAACGGCACCGCTGAACAACGATGTGTGGAACTTGCATCTCCCCCATCAAAACTGCCTCTGCTCTTCCCAGTACGCGCCAGAGGGTAAGGCCTCCACGGATGGCAGATGGAGTTAGCCAGGGGAATCCCCGGGACAAGCGGCTCCAATCCAGCTTATCTAACACCCAGACATGCACCTTTCCTAGGAAGTGTGAGCAGCTATCCCAGAGCAGCGAGGGCAAGGGCATCCCCACGGCACACAGTGGGGAGGCACTACCTGTCCCGCCCTCCTGCAGGGCACAGGCGGCCTCAGGGCTGCACTGTGTCTCTCCAAGTGAGAAAAGCACACCCGTTATATCTAAACCTAGCTCATTAAATATCATTATTTCCAATTTACAGCCTCACTGGACAAAACAGGATCATCATGTTGAACCAGAGCGACGTGCCTGTGCCAGAGGGCATTAGCACCGGCGCACAAGATGGTGCTTGGCTCCTACCTGTCTTCTGACCACATCTCATTCTGGTACAGGGACTCTTGTCAGGCAGACTCTGAGGGGGAAAAAAAAAAAAAAAAAAAAAAAAAAAACAAACAAAAAAAAAACGCAACAAAAACTCAACAGGTTTCAAAACAGCTTGTGCTGCCTGTCAAAGCCTTGGACGTGTCCCCAAGTGCCAAGCCAAGGCTCTCCTCAGCAGCTTTTGTTGGAAACAATTAACATTTCAACTTTATCTTTTCTTTCAGACAGCTACGAAAAGATTGTCAAAAGTAACAATGCCACATTCATTGGGGCTGGCTCACTTCTGCTCCCCCTGCGCGTTCGCCAGCACATGCCTCTGCTGGGAACAGAAAAGTCTGAGGAGATTACTGCTCCTTAGCTTGATACTCCTAATGTCAGGAGAAAATATTCAACAGTGAGGTGGAAAACAGGCCAGCAATGGAACTGCACTGTCAATGCAGAGAGGCCAAAAAGCAGCTAAAAGGCTTTCAAATAGCAGACTAAGACTGCTTTGCAGCAATTATGTTTTTCGCCATATTAAAGCAGGAACTTTTGGGTAGGTGTCAGCCCTCCCTGCTGCTGGCATGTTACACTGCACCCAAGGAGCGTGGTGAATCAATGAGCCTCTTCTGGAGCTGGGATCAATAAAGGAGAAAGGAAGAATGGGGAAACCAGGGTGCCCAGTTCATCCTTGGCTCTGTAGAGCCACTGGCGAGTGTGAACTGTATTCCTTTCACTGCTTGGGGACGGATTCTCAAGATGCTTATGATAATATAAATCAGAAATAAATCAGTGATTTCAAGTGTGTTATGCCAATCATAGAATCATTACGGTTGGAAAAAGACCTTCAAGATGGGAGAGGGGAGTCAGGCCTTCTGCTTTGTCTTTATGTTACTTCGATTATTCATGCCCTGAGGGAAGGACACAATTTATTTCTAAACTCCTGGCTTAAAATTAGGCCCTCTAAGTCAACCACAGCTGGAAGATAAGTATCAGATCCTCAGCAGGCCAGTATTACTTGGTGATAAATTAAAACACAAAGAACTGTGACACAAATCTTTAAGAGCCTAGAAACTTAAGTCTATAATGATTGCAGGCTATGGTTGTTAATAAACTGCTGCGGTATTCAGAGTGCCACTGATATCCAGATAAAGAATTAGCTATCTTCAGTGAACTCCTTAAGTGCCTATTGCCATGTAGATTTGCAATCACTTGTAGAATTAGTGCCTATTTTGCCTGCTGAAGTGGTAGTCAGGTTTGGTTTGCATGCATAAAAAGGCTGATTCTCAAAGCCAGCCTTTGTTCCCCAGGGCTTCACTATGGCCACAGATGCCAGGCCTGTCACCAGGAGACCAGGTCCCCCCCACAGCCTCTCCGGGACAGGCTCCCTTTGTGCTCCTGTCTCCAATGCCACTCAGTGCCGCCGAGTTGTGACCGCACGGTGTGTATCATGAACTCTTCTCACCACTCCCGGGGGGACACTCAACATCTGCAGCATCCTGCAGGGAGCGACAATATTCTTGGTTGCTCTATCGGGAAAGTATTCTCATGCAGGTGTCTAATTTCTGCGGCTCCCATCACTGCAATAGTTTCACATGGTCTAACAATGGGAAGGAAACAGATACAAATCTGAGCTTTGGGCTCTACTCACCTATCAAACGGTCAATGACAAAACCAGGACCCTTCTCTGACAACATTCTGCATCAACACACAAAAAATCGGATTCAGGGTAGATATTGGGAGTCCCTTCGCCTAGGTCAGTTATCTGTTAGGAAGGAGATATAGCAAAAGACCCCTACCTCTAGCACTGAGAGCTCACTCACCTGAACATTTTATCATCTCATACCTTAATCGAAGTTTATCTGGTAGTTGTTAGTACAGGCACATGTTCTTCAAGGATATAATGATTTCAGTGCTTTTACCTGAAAATCAGTTTTCTGAAAAAAATGAATGAAGTCAAAACTTCTAAAGCCTATGGAGTGTTTCAGCAGCAATACCAGCAGCAAAGGCACCAGTTTAACCAGCACTCAGGTAAGTCCCTCTGATGGACACGTTCCAGGAACCTGCAACCCAACAAGCTACTCTGCAAGCAGAGAGGAAGGCGGTGCAGGAACCTGGAATAAGGTACGACACTCCCAGGGGCCGATGCCTCTCCGAAGGCCAGCAGCGTCCTGTGCCAGAGCTGAAGCTGCTCAGGGGATCTCTCCAGGGGAGGCAGCAATGCTACTGCTACTGGCAAAGTGACAAGACCTTGAAAAATTACAGAAGTGTCACCCTCAAGAGTAATGACTGCAACCTTTGGGCCAGATGAATACGCTAAATAAGAGTCTGGCAGCAGCTGCAGATGCAGCAAGATCCCCGGGCTGTAACCCATTCTGGCAACTGGCAATGTACAGCAGTGTGTAAAAGAGTTATATCAAATAAAGACACTGTGAGTATGCGTACATACACCTCCTGGGACTGAAGGAAACGGTTAACTTCTCCCACTGGAGGGGGCACAGGGAAAGGTAGCCAACTCATTGCAGGGAAAATCATTAACATGTAAACAGATTTAGTGCAAAGACATCTTCTGAGAGGTATTAAATAATGTTGAACAGAGCAGAGTTATGCATTTACTGAACAGACCCATCTGAACTATTGCCCATTTGTTCAAATGGAATGAAAATCAAGAAATGATGAGCTTTGTTAAATGGTTAAAATGGCAAATTATATAGAAAATGACTGGGAAACTTATTGAATGATGGCATGGGTAGTTATTTTATATTAATGAAGATTGGTACAAATAAGCAGGTACAAAAACTGTATCTCAGTTCCATACAGGCATAAATCAAGAGTGGTCAAAGTGAATAACTAAGATTTTAGCTTGGCAAGCAAATTATAAAAGAATTTACAGATCAGCCCAGGTGGAAATTAAATGTTTTAAATGTTTTCAATTTTCATCTCAACATAACAAATTTGAAGAACAACAACAAAATCTTATTCAAGGTATTTAGCAAAAAACAATGAAAATGAAGAGCTAGTCCTAGACCCATTTACTAAACCAGAAAGGTGGAACAAGGCTCTCTAATTAATCAATAACTGAGAGGGCACGGAATTCACTCCTGATTTCCATCTCCCTGAATAATGTTTCAAATGATACTCTATGGGGAAGGACACACAACACATATATAGGGTTGCTCTCCATTTATCCTATTGATGTTCCATTTTGCTATAAAAAATACTCAGAAACCAAAGGGAAGGAAAATGAGTTCCATTATTTCATGATACACTGGATGCCCCCTGAGAGGCAGGATATATAGGTTTCCATCTTAGTTTCAAGGCACAGTTTCTACAGAGTGAAAAAACACACAGTGGAGACCTTGAGTGAAACAGAAGTTTGAAGAAACAGCAGCTCCAGAGCAGAGGACCTCCTGCTGAAGGGGAGGTACCGTCAGGGTTCGAATTCCAAGTTCCCATATAACAGACAAACACTTCAAATGCTGTCTGCTAGCCTCTGCAAAAGAGGTGCCAACACTTATCCTAGCTCCTAAGTGCATTCTGGAAAAAAAAAATTAAAAAGTTCAGCGTGAAAAAATTTAACTTGGATGCACAAATACGGATTCCAGTGAAGCCAACAGATTTGCAGCAGCACAAAACTGATTAGTCACACTGGAAAATGAGGCCTTCCAGCCACTAAAGAGATTTCACAGCTGAGGTCAACACGCTCCTGGAGCCACGCTGCTTCTCCTCGCTATCCCAAGGGTGTCTCCTGCATTGTACAGAGGGAAGATTTGCACTGCTAGTATTCTTCCTGGTGATCCCTGCACTTCTGTGGTTCAACAGTAAATATTTGATCAATTTGAGGACCAGAATATTACTCTGGAAGCACAATTACAAGAATTCTCATACTTCACTAGGGAGGAGAATCCAGCCACAAGATGTAGATTAGTGACTCCTTGGGGCAGGAGTCAATATGTACCCAGCAGTATGAAAATGAGTATCATGGGTTACATCTAAATAGTCCTATTTGTTAGTTTTTAAGAGCACTCCTTTTAGCTCACATTGAAGTAAAAAAAATAGTAGGGATGCAAAGATTCCTTCATCATATATATCTTGATCAGTAGGAGGACTAGTACCTAATTTGACTTTAAGTATGTAATATCTGGATTCCATTTGGTATCCAAATGCTAGCTGAACCTTGGAAAACTGGGGCCCTTGTTGATTTTATTTAGCTCTTCGGACTCTGTTCAAACTCAGAGGGCATCAGAGGAAGTTTGGACATGGGGTTAATTTGATTTTGAACAGCATCACTCAGTTTAGTGATTTAGTAAGATGCTCCAGACTCTATCTGAGGGGAGCTCTGCTAAGGGGATGACCTTACCTCCTCTCTGAGAACTGATTCAGGACTGATCAATCTCTGATCCTTCCAAATCACCAGTCTGGGGCTTTGATCTGGCACATTTTCCTCATTCTTTGCACTGCAGTCAGTTCTCATTTTGTGTATGGTCAGTGAGATCTGGGACATCTGAGCACTAGGACACCTGGATCCAAACAGAGATCATCTTAGCACCATTCTTAGCTCTGACAAAAACGCCTGTTCTATGGAATAAGCAAGCTCACATTATGCCCTATACTAACCCTGTGTATCAGCAGCACATGCTGCAGACTTCCTAAGCCAGAGATGCCCTCTTTTCTGAACCTTTCTTCCTTTAATTTCTCCACTGTTTTAACCCATATACACCTCTGGTGTCCACAGAAGCTGTCAGCAAATTCCACAATTACTTATGCATAGCGTTAAAACAACAACAACAAAACTATTTGAGTTTGTTTTAAACCAATTGCCTGAGAGTGGTTTTCCATATTGACTGCACTTCATATTTTCAATGCTGGACTTCACTGTCCAGTCACTGACTTCAGACCCCCAGGACCACATAATAATTTTGTGTCATCTGCTAATTTTGTTGCCTCACTGTTCACTCACCCTTCATATTCCTAAAAAGACCATTTATCTTCTGCTATAGCAGTTTAGTAACCTTGAACTTTTGAAAGTCCATTTTTCCTTCAAAAGTACATGTACAGTCTTATAAACTCACTGAGACCTTCAGAGAACACTAATGAAAAAGCTGTGGCTCACAGCTTCTCCTTCCAAAAGTGATATTGACTCTTCTCATACAAATCCATGTTCTCTAACTGTATGCTCTGTTAGAGCATCTACTTTGGTGATAATACAAGTCAGTTGCCTAGGTTCTCCCCAGAAACTCTGTTTAAATGTGTCACATTCAGTTGGCCTCTAATCATCTGGTACAAAGCTAGTGTAAGGTTAGACACTTCAAAGCAGTAGTTCAATAATTACACATACAAGCTTTTACAGATTTTTTTTTGGTCAACACAGTCTAATTCTAGTGGCTCATTTTTTTTCCACTTGTATTATCATTACTAACTTGAAAATTTTGATCAACGTGAAGGAACTAGACTTTCCAAGATAAAGTCAATTCAGTCCAATTCAGTCACTGGGTTTGATCTAACACAAGTCACAAAACCACACACTTCTTATGTATACTCTTATGTACACAACTCACTTTGTCTATAAGAATTTTATTTATTAAAAAGAATAACAACAGTCCCTTGTCCCCACTTCTGGTCATCTTATTTGGCTCAGAGAAAACATGCCTGCAAAAATGCTTTGCAGTGAGACTCCAACCTCAGAGCGGGTGGCTAAGCCCTTCAGTAACACCAGCCATAAATAATTCCAGTAAGGCAACACTACTACATTAGTCAAAATGTGACCTGTCATCCTTTTTTTGGCTGGAACAGGTTGGGATTATTGCACTATCCTGGTCTCCTGTTGAAAATCTATTTGGATGTTACTTTGTCCTGGATTTTTGCCTGACAGGGGATTTTTTTCCTCTCTCCATCTCAAGACAGGTATCTGGAAAAAAGCCTGAAGTAATTACCCTGAAATCTTTTCATCCTGTTCACAACCTAGTCTCTACTTAGTAAAAAGCTTATGTCTATTTGGAAAGTTTCACTTTACCACAGAATTTAGGAACTTGCTATATCTGGCTCAAGAAGGAGCCGCTGAACAGGTAGAAGATGGTTCATGGGACACACCGCTATAGTCCACACTCCCCTGCACCCTGGTTTTCTCCTAATACAAAGTTGGGATCTCTGAAGAAGCCCAGATTACTTCCTTGGTTGTTATTCACACAGAGAATTTATTGCCAACGCCACTGTGTTTCTAAATCCCTGTTTTCAGATGGAGCCAGTAGGTCCATCTGGTCACTCCACCTAGTGAGAAATGACACAACCCATGGAGAGGTAACACACCTCAGCTCTGGAATTATGGGCAGAGGCCTCCTGAGGCAACCCCATGGAAGAATACACCTCAGCTTTCATTTACAAACAGGCAAGGAGTGCACATGAAAGTGCAAAGCCAGAAACAACACATACACCAAAAAGGGAGGAACCTGAAAGCGTGGAAAATGTAGTTCCTACCGACTACACGGGTTAGTTGCCCCTGCTGGGACTAAATAACTTTGAAATGCAGCATCATGGATTTGCAGTCAGACTTGCCAAACTCCTCCATGCATCCGTAGCCTAAACAGAACTGCACTTAGGAGGTGCCTATTTCCATAAAAATACATACACCGCAGCAATGCAAAACAACATCATGAAGCCTAGAGAGGAGTGTGCCTGTCGCTGCCACACAGGAGCTGAAGGGATGTTGGGACCCGAGCGCCAGGCAGCTCCGGCACTCTGCAGGGCTCCCTTCCTGCAGCAGCGCCGGCCGCTTTGCTGCGACGGCTGGCGCAGAGGCGAAGGGGCAACACGAGGCTCGCACAGGTCAAGGGTAAATAAGCCAGCACAGCTCCCTGCTCGCTGCAAATGAGAATCTTGTCAAATACGTGAGCCAGCCTGGTAGCTCTTCGCAACCTCTGAATTTCACGGTTGCATCTCTACAGACTGCTTGCCTTGGAAAAGCTGTTTATCTCCATCAGCATTAAGGGGAGAACACCAGTTAAAACAGAGAAAATAAATATATGCCAGTTTGAACTGTGGACTCTTCTTGTATCTAGCGGGTGAGGGGGGTTTTCCACAGCACACTGGTGTTTCTGCTGCGAGAAGGAATGCAGCAAACAGAGTAACCGTTCTGTTTTATGAGGAAACCCAGAGGCCAAGCACACCCATGCAGTCATAGCTGTGCTGGGACTGCTGCTTATAAGACATGGTAGGAAAGCAACTGAACAAATTTTCAAGCGACAAAAACAAGCGAGTCCCAGGCTGCTTTCGGGGTGAGATCCAAATGAGCCCTTTTCTCTCCACTGAGTAAATCGGGAGCAACCCCACCAAATTTTGTCATATCATCTAAGGTGATGTGTGAATGCAAGAGAAGGATGACCATTCGTGTTTGGAATTTCCAAATAAATCTATTTTTCTTTGTAGCAAGGAAAATTCAATAAGGGATGGTCCGCCTTCCCACAACGCAAATCCAGCAAGAAAAGCAACTATTTTATTACATCTGAGAATCATTCTGGAGGCATCAATTTGTGCCTCTACTTGGCACAGCACTATAGTTATCCTTGTCTAAAAACCATCAGCTCTGCCCACATGCTGAGCCAGTGTTCATAGCAACAATTTTCTGCCAAGCAACACTGAATTTTTACAGCCTAGACATAAGTGTAGTTACTAAAGCAGGGGCACACAGATAGCGCTGTTACTATAGCTATTTATTAACAGTCTTGAGAGCTGAAACATGCCATTTTTAAAGCACTTTCATGCTTAGAGGGAAAAAGGTCTGAACACAACAATTGTTCTTTTCACTAATACTTTTCTTGCCTTAATTTACGTACCTCCCTACTAAGAGCTCCTTTCTTTAGCCTCTCCTTGTGCTCTCCCAGCCCGCAGGGCCCTCCTTCACCCCTGGCACTCTCCTGGTCGCTCTGACAGACCCTACAAGAGCAGCACAGAGGGGGCATCCTCCAGCCTGGCAGCAGCACAACCCCCAGGGGAGGAGGATCCCTTCCCTGCCATTCCCAGAGGGACAGGCTCAGCGGTGGAAGGGTCCCTAACAGCCTCACAGGGTTTTGCTGACCCTGTGCAGCAGCCCACAGAGGCTTCGCAGCACCAGGCCCTGCTAGAGAACACACTATTCCCTCCTCAGGAGGAGTAGGAAGAGAGGGAAAACAATGTGCTGATCACAAAGCTCAGGAATTTCTTCAGGCTTTTATGAAATAGCTGGAATTTTTCAGAAACCTCCTCAGGATCCCCATTCCCTGCCCACACAGATGCTCTCGTGTGACCGTGTTTACTGTCAAATGGCAGAGAGCGGGGAGCAGGGCCCTGCAGAAGGGTGCCCGAGGCAGAGGGCATCCCTCCCCATGGAGGACACGGGCCCACCCTCGCAACACCCCATCCAACAGCGAGCTCCTTCGGTGCTCCAGACACTGGATACCAAGAGGAAAGGGGGCGACAGGAAATTCTGAGCCTAGTTCTCGACTTTCCCCAGTGGAAACACAGAACACCAGAAGCCGAGGAGCTCATAGCTAGCACGCCCACCTCACGCTTTGTAGCTCCTTTTAGGCACTCCTCGCTCCGTGACTTTGCTAGATATCGAGCTCTTGCAAGTATTACCAAGGTCTTTCTCCCTCTCTTTAGAGCCCTATGGCTGCCAGACTTGCACATGGCAACAAACTGCAATTTTTCATGCCATTTCAGCAGCTTTTTAACTTGCAAAGCCTTCTCTTGCTCTAGCTAACACACTGTGCTACGTTTCTCCCCTCAGGAAAGGCATTTTTCCCTTCTGCAACAACAACAGCCTCATTTCAAAACCTCAGTTGTTAAAGGGACTGTCTGCACTATAGCCGCACCTATTTAATTAAACGAGTGCAAATAGCGTTTTTTTTTTTCTTCTCTGTAAAGAAGTGCAACAAAAGGGAATACATTGGCAGGAAAAGTAATGATTTTCTTCCTTCTAAAGAAAAAGCAAGCAGAGTTTTCCATGTTCAGGTAAAAGTCAAAAAGTGTGGTTGGTTCTTCAACAACTACATGCATTTCCCACAACAAATTTTTTTTGTGAAATCTATCTTCAGATGAGAATCAATTTTGATAAAAAAGCCTTCACTTTTTTTCTTCTTTTTTAAAGAAATTAGACTATTGGTCAGCCCTAAGAAAAAATCCTGTTTTGGTTTAGGGTGGACTGTTTTGGTTATTCAATTCCTTATTACTGCTTATTAATAAACACAGTTTAAAAATATGGGTGCCACTTTAAAATGAGGGTGTCAAAAAGTACATAATTTCAAAGTAAATTGTTTCTGCTTTTTTTTAAAAAAAATAAAACTGATGAATCGAATGATTTCCAAATTTTCATATGCCCAGGTTATGAAAAACATGGAATGATACTAACACTTGCGAAGTCCCATGCCTCCTGCAAAGAGGTTTCCTATGCTGGGAGATCAGTTGGTTTGTGTCATGAGTTCCTTTATTAAAACTCATTTCTGCAAGAAAAGAGCTGTTTTAAGATTCTGAGATCATATTGGATCAGAGTAATACAATTTTTCAGTCTAAGATTTTGAAACTTGTACGTTCAAGCTGTCTCCTCCCACCATCTACAAGGAAGCTTGTATTGACCTTCACTGAATCTGGGGACAAAGCAATAGCCAGTCTACCTCCCAATCATGAGATCTGTGCAATTCCTTTGTCTACATGAATCACTTATGAACCCTGCAATCACTTTCAGCTAAGTTTGGCAGAACAGCAGAGTTCTCAAACACGCCGATTCTCCACGTCTCACGACAGCGGGTGGTTTGCTGCTTGCCACATGATGGCAGTTTCCTTTCCGTCTCGTTTACTCACTCACCTGCGACTGCTTTTCTGGGAAGGGCCGGTCAGCAGAGGGAGAGAAAAGGGAAGAGGGGAGCACAGGCCAAGCAGGGCAGTGCAGAGGCAGGGGAGGCCGCGGCTCAATGCAAGGTGCTTACGTGCTGCTCGACCCGCGCTGGGCTGGTGCCTCCCACGCAGACCCGACACCACACACAGCCATCGCCGGCACGGGCGCTGAGGGGACTGCTGAGGGGACACCTGATGAAAACACATGCGCTGTTGGCGTTAGCATTAGAACATAATTCTCCCAGGAAATTTAGAGCAGAGAGGCAGATCAATAAATGATAATCTCTCTATCCTACAAGAAAAACGGTGATGCTTGGACTGAATTTAAATAGACACCATCAGGGTTCTCGTATGTTTTCTCTTGACCATGTATTCCCAAAGAAATTGTCTGGGTTCCTACTGTCCCAAAATGCCTGAGGGGAAATAAATGTACATAAAAACACACTGCACAACAATCTTAGCTGCAAGCACTTTTAGACTGCAATCTTTTTAACTGGAGTTGCAATTCACACCTACAGTGGCACAACTGACAGACCCTAGGTTTTAGATATTTAGCTATTAATATTCTTATTTGAGAAACACATGCATCCAGAGAGCAATTGATACATCACTTTTAGATGCTAAACATATGAGGCAGCACAGATACTCTCTCTTCCCTCTCCCAAGATGTACAGGTCTCTGTACATCCTATTTCTGATAAAGCAACAAACATTTTGTAAAATGCCAAGTGTCCTCAATTCCCATTTACCCTAAAGGGTGCTCAGCACTTGTCAGGATGTAATCACCCCAGCTTATTTCTGTCAGTCTTGCAAAGTTTGCATCTAACCTTTGCAAATAAGACCCAGACACATATGAAATTAATGTTCCTCCTTCCTTGCTACAAACTTCAAGTAAAGCTCGAGCTGAGAAAGCCCTTACAGCAGAACAAATTTCTATCAGTTCATGGTTAAAAGGAGAGAAGCACAATTTGAAATTGCTGCTTATGTAACGAGAGCCTGAGAATAGCACTAATATTTAATTGAGGGAAAAGTAACTGAAGGGGAATTGCTTGGAGATCTGCCAGAAGGATTTTAACAGCTGGAAGTTGAAAAGTGATTAATTTTGACAGCAATAAATGCTCTGTGTTCATAAGTAATTATGTTTAGATTTCCAAACCATTTGAATTCTTTTCTATGTACTATTAACATTTTATCATCCAGCTTGGAACTTGGACCAATTCTATTTAGACCTTTTATGAAAATCCACTTTTTTTTCCAGCAGGTTCTCACTTATCCTGGGAAGAGAAAAGTGATGTAGCTTGAAAGGAAATACCAGTCGCATAGTGAAAAGCAACCGCATTTTTCCCATTTCCTCAGGGGAAGAAAAGAGACATCAAGACACGAGGAGAGAGCGGGAAGTGGAAGCCACTGATCCGAGTCAAATACCTGCATTTCAAGAGGCACAGGGAAGTGCTTGGGCTTTATGGCATTAGGCAGGATCTTGTAGATACACCAGGAGCAGCCTATGGGGAATGTGCACCTCAGGGCAGTGTCCTCAGCAATGGAAGTCTTCTACGCATTGCTGTGGGGGAGATCTGACATGGTCTGGGCCATTTAACCTGAACGCAAAGCCTCCTTGGACACACTCGACCTTACAGACAGTCCTCAGACAAGAAGAGTTGAATGATTCCTATTTTCAACTATGGATAGTCAGTTCTCCAGCTGCTGGTTACCACTTGGACAAAAATCCTCTGAAGTCCATCCTTCAGAAATCCAAGGAGCCACTTATACACAGCAGGAAATCATGACCAAAGACACCTGGCACCTTCCGTATGTCTGACAGAACCCGTCCAGGTGGCTGAAGCCCAGAGCAAACATATGAAAGAACCTCCCTCATCCAGGAACCTCCCTTATTAAAGGGCATGGCTGGAAAAATTTATCTCGTAAGAGTTAAGTCTCTTGTCATAAGAGGACTGATCTGAACTACGAGCAAGGCGGGCCTGTTTGCTGAACTAGTCGGCTGCAAGCAACTGGCAGTTCTGGCATGGAAACCTCAGAGGAGCTCCTGATGAAATACTATCTTTTGAGCAGGCACGCACTGCCTTGGCAGGACACAAGCAGCGATCTCGGGTTGCAGCTGATTTTGAGGTGCGCCTCGGGTCGATAAGGCCGGGGCAGCCCTCAGTGCAGCTTCCCCTCCGCTCCTGTGCTGCAGAGCGAGGCCCTGTGCAGAGCAGGAGGTGCAGGACACCCCGTGCCACAGCACACCAGCCCATAGGTAAACGCACTCCCAATGCCACTGCGGACAGGGAAAACGTTTCACTAAGACCTCCTCTCTGTGCCGCAGACACCCCGGCCTGCGCAGAGCGTAATAGAGGTTGGTTTGTTGTCAGTGTTGTCATTTTGGCCCAGGGTGGGAGATTCACAGGTTCGTATCTAATCTCCTGGCTTTCATACTCATTATAGAGGCATTTGAAATGTTTGCTCAGCCCTTGGCATAGCTGTTAAAACAAAGAACTGGTAAAACGAGGAAAAAAAATATGGGTGCAGGAGGGCAGCTATATATAGAGGCAGCCTGTAGGAATTCTCCTGCACTCCTGTGAGCCAGTCATTTGATTTGTACTTACCCAGGTCTTTTTCTTAAACCAGCAGTTCACTTTTAGATGAGATCCTTGGCTTCTAAATAGCTTCAGTTGAGGCAGATGAGTTAGATCATAGGCTCTTTTGTAGCCTGGGGAGTAAGTGAATTTCCTATGCCAGCCATACAAGAAAATGATGATAGCCATCCTTGCCCTCTTACCTGTTCGCAGACTCAGAGATAACTGTACCAAGGAGGACAGACTGAAGCACAGGAGGAAAGGGCAAGTAAAGCACAGGATTTGTTGGGATACACAAGGAAATTTCCTGCTGAAAATAGGCAGAGAGCTGGTAGTGCCCTGTCCATTAGGTTTTCTCCTCAGAAAAACTACAGGGCCCCTGCTAGCTGCTGGAGACTTTGCACAGCAGCTGGAAGGGCAAACAAGACCCTCGGGCCCATGTGGGGGTACCCCAGCCCTCCAATGACCTCTGCTGAGCCAGAACAGTTGTGGGGTGAACTTCCAGCTTGCTCTGCTGCCAAACTCAAACTCTGCTCAAATGAGGGGCTTGAGGAGCTGCCAAGAGGAAGTGGACAATTCCTCATCTCTAACTTCCCAGGGATTTATCTCAAGAAGGGCTGAGCAGGGGCTCAACAGCTATCCCCAGGAAGCATCATGCTTAGGCAGTCCATTCCTGTTCACTGTATCCCTGATGTTAAGTAGCCTCAACTGCAAAAGAAAGCAGTATGACTACTAGGGCTGTGTCGCTTTCCATCATTCAGGCACTTAGCCACTTGCTTTATATGCATGTAGTATCTCATTTAAAATTGCTCTAAGATATTTCAATTTATTTATTTATTTTAAGAGCAGCATGATGGTTAAAATAAGCATCATGTGATATTGTTTTTGATGTTTAGCATCGTGGCATGTATAACAGCACTGTGCAAACTGGATTAGGTTCAAAACCAGATTGAAGTAGTGCATTTTTATAAAGCCTCCATTTAGTTGGTGTAAAACTGAAAGCTGTTTCTAAGACTTAGCATAGCCCTTTTGCTCCTTTTTCTTCCATCAGATGAAGGAGTAGAGGGAGAGTAGTTAAAGAAAAAAAGCTTTGTAGGAAGAACGAACAAGTGTTAAACTAGTTATTGGTCTGAAAGACCTTGGCAAACTTTCTGGGCAAGGACCCCCTTTTAAAATCTTCTTTTCCCTGTATCCTCAGGTGATCACAGCCACAACAAGAATCTTACTTTGCAAAGAGAGGAGATTCTGGGTCACCTACTTTCACAAAACGGATTGGGGAACTATTTGTGAAGATTCCAGCCCGCTCAGAGAAGTGCTATAAACCAGCAAAATTTATCATGGTGCCAGAAAAAAATCAAATATTTCTTAAAGAAGGCAGAACAAACAAACAAACAAAAAAAAAGCACAGTCTTGACATTTTTGGTTTGCATTGGTAAGTGTACAGAATGTGCACCCTCCTCCTCCAGCAATAATCCTTCTCCTCCTCCTTATCATGCCAAGTATCATTACTGCAACCCCCTCATAGTCAGCTGTCAGCAAACCACTTCCTGCAAAACTCAGCTGCACATTTGCTCTGCGGAGTGCAGAGGGGCAGGATTTTGCAGCACATTGCATGGTATTGGGCTGTTTTCCTCTCTGGCTGGTAACAGGCTAGTGTGCTAATTGGGCTTGTTCAAGTCAGGGGAAATTTTGCCATGAACATCAAAACAGGTCCACAATCTCACCCCAGCTGTACTACAAGCATAGGTCCAGCTACATATAGAGCATCTTCTCATTTGGGGATTGAGAATAACTCCTGCCTTAAAGGAGCAAAATCTCTCATGCCTCACACTTTTAACAGGACCACAGTTTTTTTCAGATAGCTGGCTTCCTTTGGTAACTGTTCTTGCCTCTATCTGTACAAAGAAAGCTTCAGTTCACATTAGCTGTCTATTAGCATTATCACCCAACAACACGTGGCTACTGTTGAGAGCTCATCTCCTTCCTTCTAAAGTTGCTCTTCAGGATGCAGCTGTGTCCCCAGTGCCACTCGCGAGCTCTGCGACTCCATTCTGCCGTTATTACTTTGGAGCTGTTTTGTTTTTCTCCAAGGAGGCAGTTAATAAAATTTACTCTAGCTACAAACTCTCTGCAAATCCAGCCCCTGGAAGATAAGCCAATGCAATATATCGGTTTCAAAGCTGGCAGGATCAAACTGAGCAGGATCATTGGTGGGATTTCTGCCCATAAGGGAGCTGAATGCCAGGTCATGCAAGGTTACCAAAAGCAAGATATTTGTTTTGTATTCCAGAGCAAAGGTGGCTTTGACTAACATCCCCTTTAGCCTTTGGATCCCCAAAAGTGAGGATGGGGTTAAAATAAATGATTTTGTAAATCCATCCCTGTTCCAAAAAGGTTAGGGATAAAACTAGCAGCAATTATGTACTGTTATTAAAATAGCACCTAGAGGTGCATGCCAAAAACCTCACTAAACACAGAGATGATTCTTGCACCAAGGAATTTTCAATATGAGCAGACAAGACAAAGGCAGTACTGTTATTCTCATTTTGCAAATGCTGAACCAGGACACAGAGACTAAGTCACCAAAGCACAGAGAACAGGTCATTTGCCAAGGTCATATGAGGGATCTGTGTAAGAGCCAGGACCTAAGTCTCTTGGTATGACTGAATTACAGCTGTGCGATTCCTAAAAGCAGCCCCCTTACTCCTCCCAACTTTCCAGAATTGTGTTGGTCCAGTTGTGATTTTCAGAACCAGAAGTCAGAGATGCTTCATCACGAAATCCTGATTTACCTGACCCTGCCAGGAAAAAAGGTGGTTTGCAGAAGGGGTGTTTCTGTCAACCAAGCCACACTCTTTGTAGACCCACATGTTGAAGGGTCATTTGGTCAGACCTAACTACAGCTTTGAACATCTGGCCTGGCTAATTTTTTTGAGGTGTTTTACTCCACCCACTTTCTAGAGATGATTTTACTGAATGTCAGGGTGTAGGGGTGCCTTGGACCTCTACAATTCGACTCCAAGGTCCAAAGGAAGGATGGGAAGATTTCAGAGGCAAAATGACATGTATCTAATTCTCATTTCTTTTTAAAGGATAGTAATCCCTGAATATTATTTGTGCCTCTGAAATTTAAGTTTGATGGGTCTTACATCTAGATTCTTCTGTAATTACTGAGAATCCTTTCACTTCCTAAGTTCAAAATGCATTTTTAGATGGGGATGCTTCATTGATACATATTAATGTGCTACATTAATACTTCTGAAAGAGACTGCCCACCTCTTCTGCCTGATAGCCTTATCTCCTAACCCTGTTACTGTAAATAAATGGGGAAGACAAATAATGTTGCCGTCTTTCCACATCTGTGCTGCTTTTTTAAAAAGCAACACAAGTGTAAGCCATTTTAGCTGTAATAGGCTTGATAATTCACAATAATAATTTCTGATGACATGACTCTTACTGGCAGGACATCTTTTACTATAAATAGGGTAAAACAACTTATGTCCCATGAATTTTTATTTCCCCCCCACTCCAATCTCCTTTGCCATTACTGCTTTGCTTTGAGAACAGACTGATTGGTTTCGTTATTTCTCTTAAAATCCATTAAAAACAGTCAGTTCCTTTCTAATTATTCAAGCTAGACAGAGTAAGAGAGGATTCATGCTTTTCCTCTGGCAGCCACCCGTGCCTGTAGATTAAGTTACACTACTCTTGTCAGGGATGACGTGCTTCCACTTCGCAGAAATATTCCCTCAAAAACACTTACTTTTGTCAGAAACTCTACTCACTGAATGTAAAGATGAGACTTCCACTGCAGAAGCTGAGTCCTTTTTGCCTCTAGCTCTGAGTTTTAGCACTAAATTCACCTCTGAAATGCTGCAGAAGACAGGAAAATAAGAAAGAGGATTTTTTTTTTCCTGGAAGTACGCTGTTGTGCTTACAGATACACAGGATTATGTTCATGTCTCACTTTAAAAAATAAGAAATTAAATAGATCAGCAACTGCACCAGTGATTTTCCAGCACTGGCTGAGAAAGTGTCAGCACAGAAGTCCAAGTTATAAGCAGGAAGCCCTAAGCCAGGAAGCCTTTAGCCAAACTCACCAACATAGTAAGGGAGCTTTTGGCATTCTCAAAGATACTAACTCACACAAAACAGACCACTTGTTTTCTCAATAGGAAATTCTGACTTTACAGATAGGAACAAACTAGTGAATGGCTAACGCTTCTTTAAAAAAATGTTTTCTTCATTAATTCACACAGGATTTCTATAAAAAGAGAAGGGTTCTGTTCACTTTGAGGAATGTTAACAAAATATTCAGCTGTGAATTGGAGAATCAGATAAGATGGTCCTTACTGACAAATTAATGATTTCTATCATTCATTAAGGTTTTTTTAATCAGAAACTCATTAAGTCAGTGGGTGAGCTGTTCTAAGGAAGAATTATCAAAAGATAATCACAGCAGATTTGAATAATTTTATCACAGCTCATCCACTGTGTGCTTCTGTAGTGATCTAAAGGATGACATTTGAATTTCATTACGAACTGATTATAAATATAATTCAGATGGATGGGAAAGTAATTTGAAGAATTTTTGGCCTGGTAATGAGTTCCCTTTGAAGACTGTGAGCTGAGTGTTGAACAAATTTGTAAACAATTATTGCCTGTCTGCAAGGAACTAGGATGCTAATGAAGTTCTTGGATTTTATTAAATTAGTTTCTCAGCTGTGAATGAAGGACTTCTGAGGCACACTGCCATATAACTTTCTCTTTCCTGTCATTAAATATGTGTTTCCCTGCTGTGAGGCACTGAGGGTTTGTAAGGAGAGTGGCCTATTACAGAGGCCAAAACCATGTTCGACTTTTCAAAATACAGTCTATGGCCTAGTAAAAGAGATGCTTTCCTTTCGCGTCCACTACATCCCTTATCTTAGATGAACAGCTTCACAAAGGAAAAATGATTACGTAGGGTGTATTGGCCAAACTCCTTCACAGGCTCTTTACAAACCCTTACGCTGGGCCGCGCTCCTCAGGGCGCAGGGCGGACACGTGACCCGCGAGGCCCCACACGAGCCGAGGGGCTGCTGTTCAGCGCGGTGCAGGGCACACCGGGCACAGCCTGGCCCTCGCGAGGCACCCGGGCTGACCCAGCATCTCCCAGCACCGCCAGGCTTGAGAGGGCCCCAGTCTGAGAAGTCGCCTGGCTCACACAGCGTCCATTGCAGAAGCACCAACCCAACGGCGTTTTTTTCCCTCAGAAAGACACATTCCCATTTGTCATACTAAGCCTCTACCATCCCTCAGGAGGCTCTCTCAAAAGGAATAAATGCTCCTCCAATACACCCATGAGAATAAACTCTTTCCTTCAACTAAAGATGCTTTTAGCTCCCCGAACACTAAGATAATAAAAAGATATGAAGTGCTTATTTGTATATTGGTTTATACAATACTCAGCCTCTCAAAGGATCAGGGGACACAGCATACACTAATTAATAATAAATTGATTTCCCTCCACATGCCTTAAAATGCTTTCTCGTAGAAAGCATGCATAATCATCAATACTTCACAGATGGCAAGCCTAATAAGACTGTAGAATCAAGCCTGCCCAGAAAACATGTTTGAGCACAACTGTTCTTGCCCATGCTGAGGGTAACATATTGTTAATGTGTCTGAATGGTTTTTAACATAACACATTAGCTCATCATAGATAAGCCCTGAGCATAAGGTAACTGAAAGAACAGCTCCTTTCAACAGGAAGAAGTGACAGAACAAGAAGTGAAACTTGACTTCATGAACTGGAGACTCTCAGCACCAGCTCCTACACCACAAGGCACAGACAGGTACTTTACGATCTCTTAGGTTTTCCTTGATTTTTTACTTTAGTGTACTGTTCCTGAAAGTTTTAGGGAGGGGGGAAACCATTTGTAAATTTAAGTCCTTCCTTAAAAACAGCTATTTTTTTTCCGCTAGTTCACTTGAAAGGCTGCTAAAGGCTCTCACTTTCTTGATGGCTAAAAAACTACCTCTTCATTTCTGGCCATAAGACTGTTAAACCAGGAGAGCTGCACTTCAGCCAACAGGAAATTCTGCATGTGGACAAACTAATGACAAATTCCCCGCGACCACAGTAGAACATATATTCTCCTTCATATTGTAGCTTATTAATATTAGCTTGACTGTACACTAAGCCAGGAAGAAATATTTTATACAGAATTGTACAACACTGCTGTTCAAAATATATGTACAATTTATATCATCATGTTTTTGCACAAATGTATAACAAAATCACTGTATTGGATAGATTTATTGCTCACTGATATTGGGAAGAATTATTCATTGTTACAAATTCCTCACTTTTAAAAGCACTATATTCATTGACTACAAGTAGAATAACCTGTGCTTTTAAAAATATTTATTACCTCCCAAGACCAAAGAGCGCTATAAACAAAGAGAATGTTAGAGGAAAAACTGTGCTTAGATCTGAACATAACGTACAATTACTGACCTAACCAAATACAGAACAAACTTCAAGCCTGCAAGATGCTAGACTCTTTCACCTGTCCCTCCCCACTGTTCGCTGATATCTTTTATCTGATCTCTTTTGTTGAAAAGAATTTGACGCTTTGCCTTGCCCCACTGCCCAAATTGCTCTATCCCCTTTCTGTGGAGCGCTTTGTACCTTGAGACGGCACATTTGTAACGTGAAGCAAAGACAGGTTATTTCTCTGAACAGAATTGCCTAGATTTCCAGCTGCCTTTATGAGGCTTGTTCATTTTGTTGCTTTGAAAACATGCTCAAGCAACAGCCTGGACAACTGAATTCCTTTATAGCAATACTTCTGCATTTTTGAGTTACAGAAGCAATGCTGTGTAGTCACTACTGTAAAAAAAAAAAAGCCTCCATTACTTGGCCAGGAGGCTTCTGGCGCCAGGTAAACAGTGTGCATGCTTTGTGCTCTCCCCCACCCAAATCTGGCTGGCCTGAGCCCAGCCAGATCCAAGTATAACTGGAGCAAAAACGGTGTTTAGCTACATGCAGCATGTGGACTTGCCTTTCATCTTGTCCTGATGCAGCCAACCCCTAACAGATAGTGCCTGTTCTCAGGGAGTCTTGATGAGAAACTGCCATTACCACCATTATAAATGGTGGTAATGAAATGGTTTCACGTGTTTGAATAAGAAAGTTTCACCCTAAACCACTGCAAAAAAACAAAACATACTTTTGCTCATTTGCAATATACACCTTTCCAAAGAAAAATGTGTAAGGAACTGAAAATGTGGAGCAAGATCATAACCCAGATAATGCATTTGCCCATAGGTGCAATACACTAGCAACCATTAACAAGGTACAATAATCTAGCAACCACTGACACACACATTTCAGGTGGTCAGGGATCCATGATGAGGAGATAACAGTTTTCAAGTGTCTGCCATGAAGAAATCTGGACACCACAACCCGCACACCTCCTTTAACAGTCCCTGTTTGAAGGGACCCTGCATCTACTAGTGTTCTCTGCTCTCCTCCAGATCATTCAGCCTAGACAGCAGTTCTTGGGCTCTGCATCCAAACGCTGAATCCACCAAGGATTCAGGGATCCTATAGGATGTGGGTGTTCGAACTTGAAGAAGGACCTTTGAGACTTGGGCCCTTCGCAGTGCTGCCTTGAGGGCTTGAGCTCAAGCTTGGGCAACTAATGAGGGGGGCGGTATCAAGCCTGCCATTGGCCACGTCCTGATGATCTCACTCGGGGACCGGCCAGTGGCGTGCGGGGCAGTGGAGAGCAGCTCCGTGATTGGCCGGTGACTTGCAAGGAGCAGGACAGGAATCTCCTCGCTCCCTGGCCTTGGCAGCAGATCGGATGTTGTCATGCGGGCAACACGATAGCTCAGGAGGAAATGTGTATCTGAAAGGAAGATCTGTCCAGAGTGATTGAGTTACGCTGCAGTTAAAAGCAGAACAGATGTATAAGCAGAAGCGATGGTGTCACTGAGAACCAGTTACATATCCTATGGGAAAACCTGCATTTATTGGATAAGGGCAATATGCGGCACTGCACACACATCCTATTATAAATGTAATCCATTTTTCCTGCTCTGCAAGCGTGTGTGACAGCTGCTCTGCCCATAAGCAAAATGACATTTTATATCAAAAGCATTATTGATTTTTTTCCTTAATTGATGCTGGTAAAGCATTAAAAGGAAAGGTTAATGTAAAGTAC
This sequence comes from Tinamus guttatus, assembly GCF_059628265.1. Taxonomy (NCBI): domain Eukaryota; kingdom Metazoa; phylum Chordata; class Aves; order Tinamiformes; family Tinamidae; genus Tinamus; species Tinamus guttatus. The sequence goes on from NW_028289171.1 coordinate 99,615, forward strand.
AGATCTACAGAAATTATCAACTTCAGAAATTGGAAAGTTGTGGAGTTTCCTGATAACTCTTTGCATTTTCACAACCTTCCACATTTTTTGATTCTACCAGAAGAAAAAAAGCATTGTATCTGACTTGTTGAGAGACAAGGTTGATACATAAGAAAGGCCTGCTCAGGCAAAAGAAGTGTAGCTAGTTATTTCAGACGTGTAGGTAGGATAGAAATGAGCCAAAACAGGATGTATGGAGCTGTTTGTAAGCAAGCATCAGCAGTGTGTAAGCAAGCTTCCCAGCCAAGGTATCAGAGAACTCCTGGCACCTATCAGTGTGGTACCTTTGCTTCTGTACCTGAATTCGCATTAAAAACAGATTAATAGCATCAGTTCTGCAGAAAGTTGTGATCTGTGATCTGCTCCCTGCAGAAGAACATCTACTTTCTGAGCCCTTGGCTCTTTGTCTGTGAACAAAAAGTGTTCCCTCTTCTGCAGACTTCTGTGTCTGCCTCCTTTCCTGTTCCCCACAGGATAATGGTCCCAGGCCATCTGCCTGCAGGCAAAGGGCAGCCCCCTCCTCCCTGAACTCCGGCAGCGCCTGCATCTCGGCAGCCCCGCTCTGTGTCTCAGCCCTGCGCCGCGCTGCTCCCCGACGTGTTCCGGCCAGCTGGATGGATACAGCACATCACACAGCACGGGGAACTTTTGCGAGCAAAAAAGATGACACCTCATTAGCTTCTCGGCAAAACCCTACATACCTGCTGTGAGTTCCTGGTACAAAGAGCTGATGGGCATGTCATCAGGCTGGCTTAGCCAACAATGTAATGTGCTACAGGTAGATTTTGAATGCTTGTGAAATGTTTCTTGTGTCCTATGCAAGAGTCAGAGATTGAACTCCAGGAGAGTCCAAATTTTCTGTTCATTTGGAATGAAGCCAAGACCTTTGGAGACATTTTTGGTTTAAAGACAAAAACAAAACAAAATAAAACAAAAAAGAGAGAAAGCATTCACCAGACCAGGGAAAAATACATAAGCGCACTCATGGATTGAGAGAGATCCATTCCCTGACCCAGAAGAATTACATTTATACAAAATTGAACACATCTAAGAGGGCCAAAAGACAGATCTGCAGCATCATTATAGCCAGTAGTCAAGCCCCTTGTGTAGCTCGTGGGAGAATGAGGTTCACATACCTGATGGACATAGAAAAAAATCCATTTCTTTTACAGCAACTTTGCCTGTCAAGATAGGAATGTAACCTCACACAAAGTTTTGGCCTCAACATAACAACACAGAAGAGACTTACAGGGAAATTCCCAGAGAGCTCAGTTTCTAATTTTATCTCTTGGGAATCTATTTACCAGGTGCACACAAAAATTGGGAACATTTCCTTTTTGGCCAGCTCTCCTCCCTTGTGCTGGCTGCATGCCACGCAGGTGAGCCTCAGCTACTGTTATCTAAGCAAGCCGTGAAATACTTCAGACCAAGGCAGAAAGATACAGAATGATACCCCTCCCTACCACCAACGAACCAAACTCAGAAATTTCAGCTACTAGTACTAGTAGACAAAACATAGAGATGTTTTTATGGCTTAAGAGACTAGGCTTTGTTCAGACACTAAAGCTTTTGCTGAACAGTAGTTTCGCAGTAACAATTATATTTACCATGACGACACTTCCCCTTCTGGTGAAAAATGCTTTTTTGTATTATATCACATATATGTTTATCTGTTTATTGATCAAAAAGAGATTCTTAATGCAAATAAGGAACAAAATATAAACTATTTTAAAATGTCATAAAGAATCCAATATTTTTCATTGTAAAAGCAATTCAAATATGCTGCAAGATGATTCTAAAAACACTCTGTTCAGAGTTCCTATCCTTCCTTTCTGATCTTGAGAGAAAAAGACTTCTCTTTGTCACCAGCGTTTAAAGCCAACATAAATTTATGCATATCTGAGAAGTGGAGCCCATTTATCATGCATCTCTACTCAACAGACCTGGCAGCAGTGGGCAAAATGGCACTTTATAGAATCCAAGTCTCCTCTGATCGGTTCAACCGATGAATGACTTAATTCCCTTTGGCAATGGTCATCTGATAGCTAAGAGCAGGATCCAGCACAGGGCCTTCCCATTGCAAGGACTGTCTCCAAACAGCAGGCAAGTAGTTTGCACAGGTGCATACTAAAATAGAAAGACTTTGCATAATGAGAGGTTTTTACCTTGATCTCTTCGTTATATGGAAGAGCCAATAATGGATTTAATTCATCTGAATGCAGTTTTAGGGAGAAACAGATGGCATGTGAATTCCTGCAGTTCCTGAAAAAGATTTAACAAAACAGCCCCTGTATGTCACATCCCAAAAAGATTTGTGGGTCAATCAATATTCTACATCCTTAAATAAAACAGAGCATGCCATGAAATGTCTAGTCAATTTTCTGATATACTGAGAATGACAGGTAGATATGTACCTATCATTTGAGATACAGACTTTCACAAAAACACCACACATTAGCCTCCATATGAAATTACTGGAGAAGTCTAATGTCTCCATCGCTGCCTTTGGTTAGCTTGAAGCAGAAGGACTCACGCATGGCACAGGGAAGTCAAATAGTCACTCTTACCGTAGGTGTGGGTGCACAGGCACACTAAGAGACATTTCCTTTCTGCAAGCTCTGCTGATACCTTGTAGCACCAGGCATTCTTTGGGCCAGAGTTCTCTCACCAACAACAGAAACAGAAGCGCTGGGAGGGCTGCTGCTTTCAGCAGGGCTGACGCTCTGCACTTGCTCTGCTTTGTTCAATTTTGGCAAACTGCCCTGTGTGCCAATATAGGAAATTTAACAGACATGTCAATAGCAACACCCAGACCTCAGCTCTGGACAATAGTTAACTCTTTTGCAAACAATTAGCTGTTTTTCCAATAAATCTTCTTTCCTTGTCTGACTTCCATTCTCACAATCTTTGCAACTACTTTTTTTTGGGGGGGGGAGGGGTGGGAGGGGGCACTGTTTAGACATCTGTTGCTTTTCTGCATGTGACCACAAAAACAAAGGTTTTGGCTAAAAAAAAGTCCATTGGCTGCTCTCACTTGGTTGATGAGCTTAAGTCCAGCAGTGACTGAGGCACCCAAACAAAAGATGTATGTGACTGAGCTTCCATTCAGCTCTAAAGGCTATGGAGGCTATTACTGATTCCTATCTTTCACCAGTATGATTTATGTCAACGGCAATAATATTCTACTGAATTCTGCTTGGAGATCTCTTTCTGTTAATTTTGCTGCTTGCCATTCTAACTTTCATAGTAGACTTTCTACATGAAGCTTTTCCCATCACCAGCTTAGTTTTACATGAGAAGCTTCCCCTCATAGTCATGGAAGAGGCGTAATGGCCTCCAAACCTCACTCCTTGCTCAGAACTTACTGCAGACTTCTGCACAATCTCACAGATGATACCAGTCTTGCTTTGAAATCAGTCATCGCCAACACCTCCAAATTAGGCCTAAGGAACGTTAAGCCTAAGGAACATGGACAATTCTTGGCATGCATTCATTATTTAACATAATTCTGGATCATCAGTCCCATAATCTCTTTTACCTTTTACCTGTTTTGTCACTAAGAATTTTGGTCCTAGGGAGCGCTGGCAACCTTAATATCTCTATTCAAATTAGAGAGGATTCTGAATAATCATACAATCATCACATAATATATCTCATTAAAAATAATCAAATGGTGGGACTGAAAATATAAGGAATGTAAGATATAATTTAATGTCAAAATTGTATAGGCTTTATCCCCCCCTCCTGAATTTCAGACCTTTGCCTTTAAAAACTTAAATAAAAACTGGCCTGATTTTCAAAGAGATTTAGTAAAACCTAAAGAATCTGTCACTAAAACCTAAAGGAATAGCACCTGATTAGCCTAACAGAGTTCAGCGTGGGTGCCTCGCATGTATTCGCCAAGCTAAATATCCATATTTGGGAGCCTCCAGGGAAGCTCAGGGCTTATCTTTAGGCAGGATTCAGTTGCCTAAAGGCACATAAAGCTGCCTGGGATATCTTAAAGAACTGCATGGTCTTGGTAAAGGTGATAAAAGAAATCCTAAGGGAAATCCAAGGGAAATTCATACTCCAGCCACAGGGAAAGGCTAGATGGGATGCTCTTGCGTGTCTCTGATGGCACTGGCATCATTGGCATGACTGAAGCCCAGAACATCAGCATTATTTCCAGTGGTGCTTACGAGCTGTTTTTATCACCCTGTTCACTTGGAATCTAGAAGGGAAGTCTCTCTCCTTCTACCTGCCTTGCTAGTCAGCAAGCAGGAGATGTGCCTGGATTCTGTAGAAATAACTCTGTGCCCAGAGGCATACCAGTCCAATGCACTGTGCCGGCGTGTTCCTGCAGACACACGAGTGCCAGATTCTCCATTATTTAGTACCCTCTAGAACAGAGGAAGAATGCTGGCTACAGAGGAGGGGCAGAGGTGACAGAAAATAGGCATTTTCTCCTCTTTCCTGTCCTTACATATAGGCAGCTTTTTATTTTGAATGAAAATAAATTGACTGAGAGATGCCACGTTGCCTTTCAAGATGAGCCAACAGTTTTTAGAAACAAATCTAAATGACTGAATCCTTAACTGGATCTTTGAAATAAGCTTTGAGAAAACTCTGACATGACCAAGGACCAGAAGAAATTCAGGCAGCGCAGGAGTCCTGTAGTCAGTGGAGTCTGGTCCCTCTTTATAGGACCAGACAGTAAACACTGGAGGTTTTGTTAGGGACAGTAGTTAATCACATACTGAGGACACTGTTTCAGAAATGAAACGCTACAGAGTCTCAACTTCCCCATGGTATAAGCGAGCTTTTGTCATGTCTCTCCCTGCATGAAATCTTTCAGTAATCCCACCTGATCTTAAAGAAGTCTTTCCCATCACTTTTTTTTTTTCTTTTTCTAAAAAAAGGATAAGGACTGAAAAAAAGGACTGAAGAGTAGATTCATACGGCCAGTGACAGTCACTCTGTTTCTCTGATGCCTTTAGAAATTGCAAACAAATGTGTTTCCGGTGTTAAAAAAAGAAACCCTAAACAAGCAAAATAAAAAAGTCCCGCCAGAGCATCTGTCCTAGTCCGTGACTTATATCTCTTCTGGGCCGTCTGTTTTTCTAAACAATGACCCAAGTGTCCTTGTTTTATAGGAAACTCTTGTCAGGAACTCCCTTCTGCAAATCCAGACATGTATGAAGTTCAGCACAGGAAGTCAGGCTGTCATGGCTCCAGGCATTGTTAATCATTTTAAAATGATCATTAAAAAGCAGCAGCAGCAGCAAGAGGATGTAGCTCTGGTGAGGTCAGATAACAAAAATGCCTTTTTTTGTGGTAAAACAAAAACACATTTTGCAGACCGAGGTTTAAAAGACTACTCAACATACTGGGGCTTAGTACAAGAAGAGAAAAACACGGTACTGAGCTGACAGTTCCCGAGGCAATTTCCACCCTGCTTCCTGTGGCCCCCTGCTCCCACCATACATATCCGTACTCTCTGTTTCACTCCCTGTCTATGCAGCCACAGACACTGCTGCACACAATGCTACCAGGGATCTAATACTCTGCTGTGCTGCATTTCCCAACTCAAAGATGTGTCAGTGCTCAGAGTGAAGTACACTGCAATCAAATCTCTCTCCACAGTTTCTGGGTGCTACATCCTGCACTTTAAAGCACAAATCTGTTTTGAATCTTGTAATGCAGCCCAGTTTTTGCAGTCTATATGTATGGTTTGTCATCATTAATTATGCCAACCCATGACTTTGGTGTCATTTGTGCTATCAACTAATGCTGACCTAAGAGTCACTGACCCTATCGTCACAAGAAAGAAACAGCGTGAGACATTGCTTCTCCCCTTCTGAACCTTCCCGGTGCACACTACTGTATGGTACCAAGGGCACTCTGTCATCTGCAGCGTGGAGGCAAAAGCCCTAAGGAAGGCATTGACATAAATTAATTTACACCAAGACTGAACCCCAGACATACGGCATGAGCATGGCCCTCAGCTGATGAGGATGGATTACTGAATCCCCAATAACTTGGCCTTGTCCTCCCTCTGCCACAGGCTGCTGCGTGCCTGGTGGCCAGCATTCACCCGCCTTGTGACCTCCCCAGCTTGCCTCCAGGGCGCCTGCCCACTCCTCAGGAGGTCACCATGCCCCTGATGCCACCAGGGACCTATGGTGTCACCACACGGACCTGCCTGAGAAGCAGCCTGCTGTCCTCGGAGAAGGAGCTAAGCACATCTGAAGATAAGCTGAGGGAAAAACAATGGTTGATGACATGGTTGCACAGCAAAGAACAAATATTTGCTTGTTAGCTGGTGCTTCACAATTCAGTCCTGGGGGGTTTTATTTCACTTACCCATTTTTTTTGCTCCTTGTTTCATTGCAAAGCGCCTAACTTGGCTGCTTGGCAACTAAGTCACAGCTGTTGCTAAGAGACAATCAAAGAGAGCAGATTAGTCTCCAATAAACTCTTTTATTGTTAGAGATGTTTATTTTGTGTAAAAGCAAGAGCTGAATACAAAGGAGTTTACTGAACTTGGATTAGCAAGAAAATTATTTTTCGATCCAACAGCTTTCTCTACTGTCATAAAGCTTCACACAAAGATTTGAACTTTTCCTCAGGAAAAATGAGTTATTTATTCAAATTCCTGCAGTATAGCAAGGTCCAGAGTTGAGGATGCCACCTCGCAGACTGCGCTGTCGCTTCGCTGAGGGAACACACGTGAGAGAAGTCAGAGCCCCCTGCCCTGTCTGCAGACCATGCTCACCTGAAGGCCGCCCCACCTGCCCTTGGCCTGCCCAGACCAGACATCCATTGAGGTCACAACATGCTGCTGACCTGCACAAGCCCACAAGAGCCCAGAACAGCCTGGATCACCCTAGGGAAGGTGTTTTTTTCATCTCTTCACCAGCTGACAGCCCCATGCAGATAGCAGGGCACACGGGCTGCCCCGCAAGGCGGGCGGCCAAGCCACCTCCTGCAACCTCGTGTGGGCCCTGGGCTCAGCGGCACCACAGCTTGCCTGCCCACATCTCTGCCAGCCACATGTGCCAGAGCAGCACTCAGACCCATGCCAAACGCTAAGGCTTCAGGAAGGAGCAAATCTCTCAAAAGTATCAGCTACTCCCCCAAATACAGGAGCCCGGTGGTCTCTTTCTTCAGTACTCCAGCTCCAGTGTCTTGTTCCAGCTCTCTGCCTGCATCCATGTGGAGCAGTGTCAAAGAGGAGGAGACACCACAGCAGAAGTGTCTTGCCTCTCGGTGATGTTTTTGATGTCCCTTTAAGCAATGTTTGGATATGCATAGGCACAGAAAAGGATGTGATATCCTTTGGGCATTACAATGTGGGGTTTGGTGAGAAAGCAAGCAATAATAAATGCAAAAGGTAGTAAACCTGAGGGAATCATTGTGGTCCTCCCTCGGAGCTCCCAGGCAGCACAGGCCACACCGGTTCATCCAGTAACCCTGCTGCTGTGCCGCACATTCACTGCTGACATATGCCCACACATGCAGTCTTTGGTACAAAGACCTCTGCAGGTCTATGGACCACTTCTAAGAGGCCTACAAAGCTAACTAATAAAAACAAACCTATTATCAGTAAGCTTAAATTACCACATCTCCAATGAAAAAATATTCAGGGATATGCAGATCTAGAAATTTTAAAGACAGAAATCTAAGAGCCATATCTTTTACATGGGCACGCCGATCTTCCTTTCAAGATTTGAAGTGATGAAACACCTCAGTTCCATTGATACACTATCCTAGTAAGTGCTCTCACTTTTTTTCTGACAGTTCTGTTAAGACTTCTGTAGTGTCCCTCAAATTCAGTTAAGCTGGACCAGCACCTTGCAGAGTTAGCAGGGAGAGAACGGACACAGAACTGGAGAATCAGCCAGCGTTACCACAGAAACCTCAGGTCCTTCAGAAACCAGGCTAGGAGCTGATATACAAGCATTACAGGCATTAAAAACAACAACAACAAAAAGATTTTTAGAAAATTGAGCATTCCATAATTAAAACTTAAGAAAAATGTTACTGTATGGTGCTTAAAGCAATTGCAGGCACCCTGGCAGAAATTTCTAGAAAATGGCTCCTAGAGGACCTATTTCAGATACTTGGCATTAAGAAGGCAGTCACTGTAGGCTTACAGAATAGAATTATGCATTTCCAGTTTTTAAGAACTGATGAGGGAGATGTCATCTCATCATGGCTTTTGTGAGCTGGATTTTTAGCACTCTAGCAAGCAATGCTATCATCACCAGTTCAGGATTACACTATCAACATGGTACAGATACTCAGGTGCCAGTATGGGAACTAAAATCACAGCCGTCTATATGGTACAAGGCTTATTTATGGTTAACCTCCTTATGGATAAAATTTAACTAAACAAGGAGTCATCTTCTCCTCTTCTCCATTCCTCTCTTCTCAGGAGATCCCTAATTGAGGATATCTGTGCTACACTACCTTATGCTGGGGTGTCTGGAGACTGATCTATATTTTTCTACTTAAATCTCTCATAACCAGTCATAGGTTTTTTCCTTAATTTAACACTGATTAATGAGCAATCCAGCTGTTGCTATAATTTCCCAATAGAGTATTTTCTTGGGTCAAAGAGAAAGAAAAAATGAGTTTTATGCTTGTTTGTAAAGAATTACAAAATAACAGTTTGTAGAAGCTATTACAAACTATTTTGCAGAAGTGTTACAAAGATCAAATTCTGCAAGTCCAAATTGTGAAACAACAGCTTGTGTTACACTCCCATAACTGTTTTCTTTAACAAAGAGGCAAGGTTATAATTCTCTCTCTTTTTTCTTTTCTTTTTTTTAATTATGAACATGCAACCTACTCTTTCTTGTAAACAATCAGGACATGCCTATAGAGCTATTTTCAATATTCTCTGAAGAAGTTTTCATGCCAGTCTATACATTAATATGATGCATTGATCACAAGTAAAAATCTGATCACTGTTATGTAGAAAGATATGTACAAAAAGTTCTCCAAAAAATCCGATAAAATGCATAGCTCATGTAATGAAAACATTCCCCTTCCCCTTTGTGGGGGGGGGGGGAATGTATGAATCATATAAAGTATGTGATAGGGTTATTATTCTGAGCTAACACTAGGGGAAAAAAAAAGAAAAAGAAAAAAAGCTAAAACAACAATCCGTTACCTTTAAATCAAAATGTGTTTGAAATACACTGAATTTCAAATATGCCAAAAGCTTTCAGAATATTCCTCTACAGATCAGCACATACAAACACGTGCATATTTTTAAAATTTCAAAATTGTTCCCATGAGATTTCTAGTAGAATCATAGCAGTTTATTCTCAAGCCTTTGCATAAGCATTAGAAAATAAAAATTTGATTTTAAACCTAACCTCATGTTCCTTTCAGTATCATTTATTGTATTTTCTCCCTCTGTCTGAACATACAGGGAGCAAAATGTTGGACAAATGCTAAGTAGGCTCTTCATCATGTGCTTATATGCATAAATTCTGATGAGACACAAATCATTTCACATTTTTTCACTCCAGAGAGCAATGCTAGAGTCTTTGCACCATTAGAAGACTATGAGGTCAACATGACATCAGTAACTTGTAAGACTAAGGCAAGAAAGAAGCACAGGCATCAATGGTTTGGTGGGACAGGCAACAAGATGAGGGATGAGTGTCTGGTCATCTATGGAAAGGGCTGGAAAGGAAGGCAAGCTGGCATCCGTAAGAGGCGTGGGGACAGGACAGAAGAACACTGCATGAAAGGATAGGGATTTCCTTTTTTTTTTTTTGCTAAGACAGGAAAGTAGAAGAGAGGATCCATTACAAACCATCAGTCTTTCAGTATGCCTCTGAGATGAGTCTTTGACTTCTGCCTCCAGACATGTCTGAATAAGCTATCATTCGGAGCAGAAGACAGCGCCAAAACATTTGCTCTGCAGCACAGCAATTCAGATGCTGGCTCCAAAATGACTCTTCTGCAAGCAGAGTTGCCTAGATTTCTTTACGCAAAATGATGAGTGCACAAATGAGCTCTACTGAAAAGCGAATCATTCATCAAAGCACTGGCCCCTGAAGTACATTTTAGGCAAATGTCTGCTTTCTTCAGCAAAGACAGTAAAGCAGTTCATTGAGCTATGTGCAAAAATAATTTAAAAATACTAACCACGACACCAGTTTTAATTCCTATCAGGCCCATTTTGCATAAGAGCAATTCCGCTGAACTCAATGGAGGGACTTCAATGTGTGTACTCCAATGTGAAGTGAATGTGCAATTAAGCCTGAAACTTTAATGCGTATCTGGATAAAGAATCAAGTCATTCATGCTGCTACCAATGAACCAGAGAAGCCTGACTGGAAACAGTTGATGACCAAATGAGCGCTGGCAGAACAGAAAGCTATTACGGCTATTGGCACGGCCTTACAACACACCAAGACAGACACAGCTAGATTTTTGCATACTGTATGTCAATGTTAGGCAGAAAAGAAAGGATGCAATTTCCTTTGAAGCATCCCAAGGATATCTTATTTTGTTCCAGTGCATGAATAATTAAAATAATTGACTGTGAAGACAAAGCATCTCATTAGAGTCACAGATTTTAAGAACTACTGTAATCATCTAGCCTGACTTTGCGCATAACATAGACCGTAGAATGTCATTAAGCAGCTCCTTTGTCAAGTCAAATGCCTCCTGGTTGGCTTAGAATATTGTTCTGTGGAAAGATATTGAGTCTTGATTTGAAAACAGTTAGTGATACAAAATCCACAGCATCCCTAAGCACATTGTTCACTGGGGGTTCATCCTCATTTTTAATATAGTCTCAGTCTCTAGCCGCTCATTTATTCCCTTATCTGTTAGACTAGTAAGTTCCATTCAATCACAAATACTCCCTTCTGTAACTAGATGTTTTTAGATCACACAAGCTGAGTCTCTTGGCTGTGGCAAGCTGCACTGACAACCTTCAGGCCGCCCAGGCCCTTGGCTGGATGCACAGGACATGCAATCAGCAAAGCAGAGCAAGTCCTGACTATATTTTATTGATGATACTGGATAAAGTGAGTACCTGAGAAGGGTCACTTGCCCAAATGAATTATGGGCTACAACACAAGAATTAAAATAAGGGTACCTAAAGTAAGTAATCTCCTTACTGTTCAGTAAGGACGTAATAACCAATGTACATATATCTCACAGTCCAAAAACTTTTCCAAAACACTGTTCCTAATGGAGTTTGTTTCTGTCTGCTTTATTTTTAAAATGATCGGACGGAGTGCACTCCAGCTGCTCACTAAGGCCTGCTCAGCATCCCCATTTCTACACTCTGTTGTTTGCACATGTATTCAAGACACAAGCTCCCTTTAATGCACTCTCACATTGTAAGTTCATGTTCTGGTGATTATCCACTGTAACTGTCCAGCCTGTCAGTGCTCTACAAAATGCAGTCTCTGGGCTGTATACTCCAAGTGGGCTGTGCATTCTTTGTTCCTCGATGGATGATGTTGCATCTGGTTGTTAAAAGGTTAAAAAAAATAAACCAAGAAGCTACACGACTATTTGTCAGCATTAGATTGTAGCTTTCAGTAAGGGGAATATTTTTTTATCTAATTTACTCAAGTATTGCCTCAAATTACACTTAAATGTGTGCTGCAAAGCCTCATGGCAAATATTATTAGACAGTCATGCCTAAATATGTTATGTGTCTTTATAAGATTAGAGCTCACCAGTGTCGCTAGACCGAACAAAGCCATTCCAAATATTCTATTTAGAATTACCATCAAGACACGTACAAGCTCTTCTTTTAAGATGCATATCAAAAGACATTTCTGATGTTCACCAGAACAGCATTCTGACCTCTGGAAAAACTTCTTCAGTAGCTGAGGGGAAAAGAGTGAGAATGAAGAAATACGTGATAAAAGATTGTCTTCTTTTAGCATTAGGGAGGTCAGGCTAGTTAGAAAACAAAGATTTTACCAGAATGCTTCAAATGTGGAAAAAAGTAGCTACAAGCTCTATCCAACAGATTTTTGGATTCTAAAACACTTCTCCGGTGGTTTGTGGGAGAGACAGTGCATGCAGCTTCTGGGGCAGCCCCCATGCAGTGTCCATGGCTGCGGTTCCCCATCCCAAGCAGCTGCCAGGATGTGCTGCCCCCGGCTCTTGTGCTCTCATGCACGCGGCAGACCCGAGCCCAGCTGCTTCACTGCATTCACGGGAAAGGGACGCCCTCCCGCTCTGTGCTTCTTCTCTGAATGAAAATCAAAATGAATTGGCAGTCACTTCAAGCCTACAAGTTCAAGACATAAGAAAAGATCCCTCGCTGGGTCAAGCTAGAAGTCTATCTCAGCTAGCATCCCATTTCCAGCAATGTCCAGTAGCAGATGCTTCAGAATATGCTTCGCTCCAAATTTTCTCTGCCCATCTTCCTCCTAAGCGCAGACTGTTCTTCTGTCCCTCCATGTATTTGAGACCATTTTCTCGGCATTTCTTTAGGATTGCTGTTTTTGGCCTTTGCCGGAGCCAGACACATATGTGCTACAGCATCCCTCTTCTTTCACAGGGGGTGTTACCAGTTGTAGCTGGAAACAGATATGGAACATATAAATAACTGGGAGGAGGGCATAGTTTATTCTCTTCTCATGCAGTTGCAATATGTTTTGGAACAGTTTAGGTGGTCAGTTCTAACCAAAATTTACAATAACTATAGATAAATCATTGCAAGATTATGCTTAAGAGCTGCATAAAAACAAAAGGAGGAGAAAAAAAGAAGAGAGAGAAAGAATTGTTGTGTTGGAAAAGTGAGCCACAATTTCTCTTCTTTATGTCTCCCTATATTTCATAATCAAAGTAACCCCCAACTTTGTATTACATGTTCCGCATCATCAGTTCAGGTAATCTAAATTAGTGGAGTTATGCTGATTTATAAACACTGAGGATCCATCATACACATTTTTGAGCAGAGTTTACCACCATACCGCATATTTAAGTGCCTCTGACAGCGTCCTGACGCAAAAAGGTCCAGTGAAAATAAACAAAGGGACAAAAGGTAGAAGAGAGTTTGGCTGCAGATGGTCTATGAACATTGTGCCAGAGGCTATTTTATATTGCTTTTTAAATGCAAATAAATGGGCGATGATTTTCTACATTATAGCCCCATAACATGAAAAACACGATCACTTGGAAGGAAGATAAGGTGCAAGGCAAAAGAATATGAAATTGCAGAGATGATTCAAGCACAGATATTCTTTAGAGGAGAGCTCTGGAATATGCGAAACCTCACTGTGGATTCTGGCCTGCAGCCTGAGGTGTGGGGAGGCAGTTATCAGGGAAATCTTGGCCCCACTGGAAGCACTGAAGAAATCTCACGCCAATTTGAATGCAGCCAAATTCTAACCTACTTCAAACTTAAAATCCATACACAAGAAACATAGTAACTTGTGTTATTATATACGGGACCTAACCATGAAAGGCATTTAGAATTCCCTAAACAGCTAGTACCCATGTATTGAATAAATAGCAGTTTGCATATGCCAGTATAAGTGTTGTGTCCATGAAAACTGCCATATTTACCATTGACCTTCCCACAAGGACCGTTTCCTCCTGACTCAGAAAATCCATGGGGTCAGACACTGGGATAGGAGGTGGTACAGGCACTTCCTAGGACAGCAGGAGACTGGACAGCAGTCGTTTCTTCCCCAGGATTTTGCAAGGAGTCCCAGGAATTTTCCCAGGAGTCTGTAAGGTTTAAACATGTCCCTGTTTTGTCTTTCTCTCTCCCTGGGGATAAAACAGCTAGATATTTTTTCCCCAGAAAGCCCATTTAAAAGGCTCAGAGTAATTTGGAAAAAAAGATTTGAAGGCTCAGAAATATGGAAATTATTTTCTGATAATAAGCATATACATAGTAGTAAATTTGATTCCACAGGGTTTAACTTTCTTTTACATAAGTGTTAAATATTCTAGATTTTCTGTGGAAGCTCAAGAAATTGCTGCCATATCAAATATCCTTCTAAATGGTTTTAGCTCTTGGTAATAAAACAGAACTGCTGATGCACCATAATTTCCAGAAAGACTGAGGACACAGATGGCAGGAGAAAATGGAGCTGTCAGAAAGTATGAGCGTTCATATAGACTGTCACGCTATCTATCTTGTGATGCTTTTCCCTGAATACTCGTCATTACAATGTGCAGTGCCTGAGAACTACTGGCCTTCAAAAGAGAAATAACATGCTCGGGCTCTCAAATAAGACAATGATTTGGGAGCCTCGGAAGAAATTGTAAAGAGGTTGTTTTTTTTTCTTTTTTTTTTTTAATACTATTTGTTTTAACAGGCAAGATGGCCAGATTAAGGTTCCATTTTGTTTAACCATTAACATCTCAATCCAGAAAAGAAAACATGAATTTAGCTTTTTTTTTTTTTTTTTGGATTATTCAAGATGAGGATGACAGGTTTGTCCTACAGTCAAGGACAATCGCAAGAAATGCCCCAACATCTGCTCTATAAGACACTTCACTTCTTGAAGTGTCTTTAAAAGGAGTGCAGTCTGTAGTCAAGAGCAGTTTTTGGCAATAGATGCGTATCTGCTCCCTTTCCGCCCCCTTATTAAGTTCAACACTGTATTTATAGATACCAAGTTATTTTACAGAGTGAGAAATTTAACTTATTTTATGATTTTCTTCCTTGGGATTAAACGCTTGAGAAACTAAAGAAGAGAATGAGGTCTTTAAATTATTCCCTCCAGGCACCACAGAAGATCTGTTACAGCACCACTGTGAGAAGCCAGATTTAGGTTCCAGTTCCACTCTTTAGCCAGAAGAACATCTTTTAACACAAGATAGCTTTAGAGCATAATTAGCTAAAGGAAAATACCAGAAAGCAGCAACTTAGCAGAGGTTAAACTATCCAAAACCAACTGGTAGATACCAACACATAGACTTATGTAAGTCAGTGATGTTCTCTGATTCAGATGGAATTTAATGTCAATAACAACTCCTTGTGTCAGCCTGTTACTTGGTTAAGCAGGAGTGAACCAAACTGAGTGGTTTGCTTGGGAGTCAGAGGCACGTGGAAATGGGAGAGCCTTTCCATGCTGTGCACATGAGCAAGGTAGAGATGTCACTAAGAGCTGATGAAGCAAACAAGCAAACTGAATGACAGGAGGACCCAAATACAAAGTGAAGAGCATGTTTGATGAAGACTTCTTAATAGATTTCATGAGTATCCTTTCTACATTTGTTCTTATTTAACTGGGAAGACTGAAGAGAGACAGACAAAATTAGTATGAATCCCATATAGAGCTATGATGGGCACAATTAGGTCAGGAACAGTAAAGTCAAGAACTACTTTTTTTTTTTCCTCAAATCAACCTGAAGTTTTTATGTGTGTGTGTGTATATATATAAATATGTATATATATTTAATTCTGATGACAGAAAATAGACAAAGTTAGAGGTTAAAATATTTCTTCTCATTCAAAATGAAATACTGTTTTCTTTAAAGGTCTTTAATAAAAATAGTTAAAAATATTTTCATTTCAGAATATCTAAAGTGCCAAAGCAAACCATTTCCATTTCTCTTCCAGAATACTCTAAAGATTTTTTTCCTTAACAACTAAGTTGCATATTTCTGTCAGAAATATCTTGTGCAAAACTAATACAGAATTTTTGCTATTGTTCAAATAATTCAGAGAGTAGGATGACAGTGAGACATTACTCAGCCACAGTAATAAGACCAAAATAAAGTGAAATCTCTTGCAGAATTTAGACTCCATACATGCTGGGAAGCTCAGTCATCCTATCTCATTTGACTAACCAAATACTCCCCCCTTCCTAAATGCATATTTTACTTTTTCTTTAAGTCCTAGACAGAGCATTTGGCAGAGGTCTCTCCCTACTTGACAGAATCCCTTTTTGTCCAGGGCAGCAGACTATTCATTTTTGGACATGATTATTTTCTGGAAGTATCTAATATTAGAAAACTTACTTCCTTAGACTCCAATGATGAATTTCATTGCTAATGTTTCTTCTGCAGTGTAATGCAGAAAAAAAAATGTATTTGAGCTTAAGAAAATAATACAGAGAGAAGAATCATTTGTAATATGTAATTGCATTTGAGGGCATCTCTCTTGTTAACTGGATCCACCCTTCTCCACAAAAACAGAGCAATTCCCAAGGGTAGTAAATCTTCTGAGATGTTGTTAATTATTTCCTCCCATTATGCTCATTTCTATCTGACAGATCTTAACTGAGGGAACTACTTAGACAAATAAGCATTTGGCTGGACCTAGACACCTCACCCAGTTTTAAACAGATCTTTAAAAGTGTTGATAATGGCAGAATTTCAAACTTGCTCCCATCTGCTTTAAAACCAGAGCAATTCCCAGTAATTTTTTTAATATAGACAGAATGAAAGAAAGAAAAAATCAAGAAACCAAGTGGCTTTCCCCTAGGCACAGCAGTTTGCTCTCCAGGCTTTACAGCCCTAATCTCCCACCTGTATCTGCATCCACCTCCCTTGGAAGCCACCAGGAAACCTGGAAGTTCATCCCCACATTAGCAAGCAGCTGACCAATACCAGTATAACTCTGGCAGGTCAGACCCTAGAAGCATTCTGGAGATACTAAGTCTGCATTTCCAGAAAAAAATAGAGCATATATCTGACCTTCTCATGACAGACAGGATGATGCTGTGAGAATACCTCTGAAGAGCAGGAAAAAAAAAAAAAAAAAGAGAAAGAGAGAGAGAGAAAAAACAAAAAAAAGAGAAAAAAGCTACTTTGTTTCCCTTTCCCTTGGGCACCATCATCTGCATCGCAACCCAGTATCTGAGTTGCAGTCGCAGCCTGGCCAGCCCCCAGGACGAGAGCAGGAACCTGAGCCCAGGCAGATGCCACTGCTCTGCTGGCACCTCTGCAAGTGGAGACCTCTCCTGTCTCAGTAAAATGAGGTCCCTGGGCATACACAGCATCTCCAGACCGCTTTGGATATTGCTGGTCTTTTACTTCACCGCCATTCAGGCTGTTTCCCCTCTTTTCCTTGCCACTTGGTCACACAGACTTCAAGTCAGCAATAGCTCTGATAATGAGGCTCCAGCGCTGTGTCCAGGCCAGCCCTGCTTGCTGTGTTTTGTTTGCTTTCAGGGTTGTTGCAAATACAGTTCCTTGAGATTACTGGTGGTTCTGGTAATCCAGTAACCTATGCTTAGCGTGACAGTGACTCTGGGTTTTTACACCAAGTCAACTCTGATCTAGCTCAGTATGTTTTTGGTGAAAAAAATAGTTTCTAAAATGTCTTTGTCAGATTAAAATAGGTTAATACATGGAGATAAACATTTTCTAAAGGACAAACCCTACCAACCCATGCAAGCCCATGCTCATCGACTGAGGCATCCTGCCTGTTATAGGGCAAGCAAGCACCCAAAAAAAAAAAAAGTTAAAACAAATTATGACACATTCTTCCTCTTTAGCACTCTCTTGTAAGCTTTGTAGAAAGTTTTTAGAAATGCACATGCTTTACATGCTTGTAATAAATACAGTAATGTTGCTCTTAGAAATATGATGCTTACTTAAAACTTACATAGAAAAAAAGGAATCAGAACACGCGTTTACTACAGGTAATGTGCCTCTAGTATGCCCTGACTGTGTTTAACTGGATCATGATGACAGTTAGAATAAGTGCTGGTGCCTCAGGACTGCCTGGAGACATCTGTGGAACACCATCTCCTTCCACACAAGGATTTCCAGGGTGGGTGGGGAAGGTATTGTAGGAATTTGCCTACTCTGCCCTTAGCAGGTAAGATGTCTTCAGGTTCAAAATTTGAGCCCCAAGGTCTAGCAGAATTTCCTTGCTCATGAGGTTTTAAAGTTCCCTCAGGAAAGGGACGTCACTAACAACACAAAAGTGCTATGAAAATGGTGAAGTAAATGTGTATCGATTCCTAGACTGTACCCCACCCACTATCCTTGACTTGGGCACGCATGCGTGTGCGCATAATGGGGCCAACCAGGTATCTTGAACTCATCACCATACATCCACCACAGCGCCCAGAAGGGTGAACCAACTCCCATTTTTAGGAAATAAGGGAAGCTGTAGCTGAAGCAAGAGAGATGGAAAGAGTCTGGAAGTTACAGCTGTTAGTTCAGATGAGGGAAGATTTGGGATAAAAACAAAGAAGAGATCTCTACCCCTCTCCTCCCAGCTCCCCACCAACTCTTCCTCACTCCTCTTCAACCACAGCCCCCTGGTCCTTCAACCCCCCACCCTCCCTCTCAACCCTCAGCCTTCTGCCTCTCACCAAGGCTCAGTCACTGCCACCACGAGAGTTAGGCTGCTCCAAAGGCTGGGACAAAGTAAGGCATGTTTGCTCTGCTGCTGGATTCTGAGCCTGCTTAAAAGACAGAGACTCAGCAGTCTCTGGCCGAGGCCATGAACAGCTGGGATAAGTCCAAGAGCTGCCTGGGAGATGTTCTTATTTATACCAAGGTCTGATCTGTCTCTGGCCAGCAGCACCAAAGATTGAGTATGATTTACAACCACCTTTTCTAGTGTGTAGCCAAAGACTACCCTTTCTTCTAGGCCAGAGATTTTTTTATGCCTGTCCCAAAACAATCCTTTTTGTTTGTTTGTTTTGCAATATATTTTTTGTATCTGGTCTTTGATGTCAATGCCAAAGCTCTCATTAATTTCATCAAGTGTAGGATTTGTCAGTGTGAAATGCAGGGAAAGACAGCATGCTCCATGTTTAACATGCACGGGCAGGACACTCGCTACACGACTAAACTGGACTCCATTTTTCCTCACTGAGCCAAGTCCCACACGTGGACAGCAGCCAAGCGGACAGGAGAGCCCTGCACCACACGGGCACGGCCGGGGCGGCAGCCCAGGGTTCGGCTGTCCCGTTGCCTCAGCCAGGCCGCCTCACGGGACAGGCGAGCAGTTACGCAGCTCACCCTGTGGCAGGCTTTGTCACGCGTCGTGAAGCACTGCATTTCCCCTTCACATTTTTATGAACCCTTTCATTTGTGTCCTATCTTAGATCAGAGAGAGGCATCCATTCAGTGTAAACCAGCACGTCGAAAGAAAGGGAGCGCCAGCTTTTGACACTGGCTGATCTCTGCCATCATATTACACCACACTGAAATACCTCCAGCAGGCTGAGCTTCCCAGCACAACTACCTAACATTGAGTCTCCCATGTGCCCTGCGATTTAGGCTGCTGTCTTTTCAGGGCTACTGCCATAAGCCCAGGAAGAACAGAAGAGAAATTCAGATATCAGCTTTCACCAAAGCTATGGTAAACATCCACTGCCAGGGCACCTCATAACCATTCCATCTACATCTTCTCCCCATGCTCCAGCAATGGGCATGAGGAAAGACTCTGGCACCCAAAACAGGAAGCCACAGATTACAAAGGAAGTCTGGGCTCCTTATCTGAATTTAGGAGGGTGAATTCTTGTAATTACAGTGTCTTTTCACATCAACACAGGAGAAATAGAAAGGTTAATCAGGAAGTTAACTAACCCTTGTTTTTCTCCAGATCAGGCTGCAGAAGAGCAAGTAACCAGCCCATGGATTCCAGCTGCTCAGACACGGCTTTCATATTTTGACAGAAATCGAAGTTGTCCCAGTATTTTTCCACAAAGCAACCTGTACTAGGTGCTGAGCAACAAATGCCTTGAACACACATAAGTTATTCCATAAACGTTCTTTACGATTACTGGTAACCATTTTAGCCCAGAATGCTGCATTTCACCAAATAAGCCTCTTTCTTAGGCTACAAGTGGAAAAACAAGAGAAGACAGTTTTGCTTACTTCTAACTCATATTTATTTTTCATTGGAGTACACTTTGGAATATGAAGCTCTAAGTAAATGCAACAGGTTTAAACCATATTAAATATATCATGTCAGAGAACACTGAAGAGATGACAGAAAGGATCTGTCAACAGCCCAGAGAATGTCAAAAATCAAGAGTCTTTTTTTCCTATATTGTTTATCTGATGACATCTGATTTGCATGTTATTTCAGGTGTGAACTTTCCACTATAAGTACCTAAAATCAGCTCTGTAAACAGTTGCCTCCCCTGGTTGCCATGGTAACTGGATGACTATGAAGTTGATCAAAATAAGTCTTCCAGGGGTCACAACAACAGACCATAGTGACAGGCACAGAAAAGAAATGATCATTACTCAAAAAGACAGATAAAACTAGCATAAACAAGCTCTTCTCAGCTACATTTTGGATAAAAAACATGGTTCTATGAAACCAGGACACATTTACAGACAACTGAAGCCCAGTGCTATGGTAGCTAGTGCATCTACTCCGACAATGGAAAGCAGTAAAACTGAAATAAGGCAGAGCACAGTCTATGCCTTGCCAAAGTCCATCATTGTTTCACAGAGTTCAAGAATGGCAAATTCTGATGCAGAACATAGAAACATTTAATTTTCTTGATTTTTGGGGGCCAAATACCTATCCGTGCTCAGTGAGCAGTCCAGTTTCCTTTAACGTGTTTGACGTGGGTAAGAGGTCAAAATTTGGCCGTTTAGACCTAAGTGAAGTTTTGATAACTTTTTTTTTTCCTCAGAAGACTTACAGAAATAAAAGTCTGCAAACCTTGCTTGACTTAATGCTGTTGGCCTTGCAGAATCAACAATACTTGGTGGCATATTACCAAGTGTTGGTTTCTAACATGCGGGATCCTAGCAGAGTGCCAGTAGCTTTCAGAAGAAAACAGAAGGGGAGGGTGGCAATGAGAAGAGCTCCCCACCTGCCAACTTAGAGGGCTGTCCTCATCACACTTCATTTCTAAAAGCCAACCATTGCTGGAACACAGTCACTTGCAGGATAAAGGCCCATTCTAAGACTTCACAGTGCTTCACACCACCTCAAGAAATGACTAACATGAGACCAAGCCACAAAAGAGAAGCTCCTTTTTTTTTTTTTATTGGCGCAGTCATAAGCTAATAAGAGGCTGGCAGCTTCTGTAGGATTGCTAGTGATAATTCTGTGTCATGATGCAACTTGAGCACATACCTCAGCTTCTCCACAAAGATCAAACTACAACTTCAATGATACAGTTTATGTTTGGGTATAAGGAAAGAGGCTCTGAGGCAGGAACTGCATAGTAAGTGACAATACCGCAAATATTTTCAGATGTTCAGTTTAGATCTGTAATATCTTTTACATAACCTAGCATCAGTTACCACACTGATCTCAAGTAAGCCCTGGCCTCCAGAGGCAGCTACAGCAGGGCTCAGACAGGAAAAACTCTCCACCCAAGTAAAGACTAGACTTCTGTCAGAGGTGGGATTCACTGACTTAATTCTACCAGTTTTGCAATCAACAAATATAATTCCCAGTGGCAACAGAGTCAGGCCGGTGAGACTGAAGGGAAATGGAAGGTTAATGATGTCTGTGTATACAATATATGTGTGTATATATATGTGTATACATCTCTGAGAGATGTAACAGACCCCGCTGTTTTGTCATTGTTTTGGATTGACAATTTCATATATTTGCTTTGAGCAACAGTGAGCAAACCTCAGGGTTTATGCAAGATGCCAATGGCCAATTGTTTATTAATATTTATGTAGTGTTGGTTCTGTGCAGGTTTACTGAAAAGGTCATCCTGCAGGAAAACCTCTTCTAATGAAATATAAAACCATTTTGTTTTCTATTCATACTTCTCCTAGAAATTTATTTTGAGTGGAATCTCTATTTGACAAAGACTTAACTGCTGCAATATATCAAATGTTGTAAGAACTGAAGCACACAATGAGAAGACAACCTGTAAGTTGTTCTGTACTGCTTTGCAATACACACACACACTTTTTTAATGAGTGAGAATTAGTTACTCTTAATTTACGGTTGAACTCTGCAAAAACTATTTTGCATGTTCCATTTTTATTACACTTCAGTGACCCCGTATCAAATATACTTCCTCCTAACTGCCAGCCAAGCACATCTGAGATTGAGAATTAATATCTTGTGAAAGGGAAGAAAAGATTTTCATTTTGTTGCATCAGCAGCAACATACGCACTGGAGCTCCATAACATGAGTTAGTCAAAATTATACCGACCCAGCAGAGAAGTTTCCTCTCTCATACCAATATACACCTCAAGAACAACTCCTGAGGAATGAAACTCTAGCACTGTAAAATTATCATTTACAAAAGTAATCCACTCCATTGAAAGCATTTCTCCATGTACACAAGGCAGCTCAGGCCTCAGGTTCTTCCAACCTCCCAGGACTGGAGCACACTGGTACAGAGGCTTGCAAGAAGGTAAATAATTCAGCTTATTCTTGGGTACTGTGTCTCAGAACAAAAACAGCAAAGACTTCTTGCAGAAACTGCTAGCTATGACTCCAAGCAAGCAAAGGCAAGCCAGTAGAATGACCAAAAAAAAAAAAAAAAAGGAACAGAAAAATTTTACTACATTTCAGATATTTTCTCACTTTGGATATTTGCCTGTCTTTTCTGCAACTCTAAATTGCAAAGAGGTAGCAGTCTTGTTGTCTTTCTTTGTTCTGCAAATATAAGCATCAAAACTACATGCTACATTGACCAGGGGAAAATGTCTTGTATCTCAACAGACATAATATAGCTCAAGCAGAGATTGCTACTGCTGGCTATAGCTCCCGGTATTTATATAAAACACACTGCTGCCACTGATCATTATTCCTAATAGCAGTAATCCTCCCTATTTTTTTTTAATGGGTAAGAGTGTCCTCAACACCACTGTGGGCTGCTAATGATCTGCTGGTAGCAGCCTATTTTGCTGCAACTGCTGCTTATTCCACATCCATTTCTGCCAGGCTTTCCCCCCTCCCAGAACACTGCTCGTCTACTGAGAGCTTTCTTATTACTCTCTCCTGCAGCCCAGCCACAGGGAGCCTGCCGACAGCAGCTCTGAATCTGCTTATTCTCAATCTTCTGAATAAAGCCACTAAAAATAAATAAATAAATAAATAAATAAACAGAAGTTTCATGTATCCTGGCCCTCCCACTGTCACTCCAGAAACAATTTCAGTGATCTCTTGCAGCTTTTGCTAAGCAGAGAGCAAATCTTGCCTTGCTACTCAGATATTCAAGCTGTACCTGCACTCCCTCGCTAAACACACAGCAGCACAGGCAGCAGCCAACTGTTCCTTCTGGCCAGACAGGATCCCCTTCAGAGCATACCAAGGTCCTGTTGGAGGCACCTCCACATAATCCTATGGAAACTACACGGCAAGGGCCTGATGCATGCCAGGTCTATCTGACACAGTATCGGGAAAAAGCCTTAGCACAGGGATGGATCCAGGCGCCTGGAAATAATCTCATCTCCTCAAGTCCGCATAAAACCTCAGCATCCCACCCGCACTGTATAGCTTTGGGAAGGTTCACTGCATATATTCTTTCATTTCAGTTTTATCTGAATTTGCTCCTTCATAAAGAATAGAGATGATACCCCTCAGATTTGCAACATTCTTGGTCACCTTTGAATGGGAAAAAAAATGCAACAAATTCTGCTGTTCAATTTTTGTCTTCTTAGTTCTGGTGATTAGCTGATGCTTTTCAGACTTACAGCAGGAAAAACCCTAAAGTTGATATTCTTTCTAAATCTGCTACTGATTTGGGGTTGAATATTCTTTTAGTATGGGGGGGAGAAGTAAAAAAAAATTATGCAATTACTAATTTTTAACAGATGTAACAAAATGATTGGAAAAAAAAAGAAAAAAGAAAAAAAAGAAAAAAAGAAAAGAGGTCCCATTCTAAAAAGCACTAGGATAGGAACAGCTGATACTGACTCATAGGAAGAAAAAATCCTTTCTGGAAAAAAAAAATGAAAAACTGTTGAATTATCCTTAAACAGTACTAGCAGATTTTTGCCTTGATGGTTTATTACAAATAGTACTAGGTTTCTACAGGCTTACTGTTCTTACTCTCAAACTTTGACATCACTTTACAACTTGCCTTTTAGCCGTACTTCAAGACTAAGACAAAAAGCAAATGCATCCTCCTTGGACTCCTTAGCCACCCACATTTATCACACAATTCATTAAAAAGGCAACTGTGGAGGCTTGCTAATTACAGCATCTGGTAAAGAAAACTTTAACTGATAAAGAAAAACAGTTCACCTAAAACCAACTCAGAGCAGACCCTTCAGCCTTCACCTGTAAAAGGTGCGCTCATCATTTTAGATATCTGATATTAAAAACAGGCCTAAATTAATCTATTGTGGCTGCCAACAGGATAGGCAGCTCCGATTGTTCAGTTTGTGCATAACCTTTGCCCTTCAGTACAGTTCTTGTTCATAAATTTGGAAATAAACTAACACTAGAGGAAGTTTGGAGAAGCGAATTGACTATGGATGTCTCTGACAGATAAACCCCCAAATGCAAGTGCTGCATTTGCCTTGTCTATCTGTATCTCGCTTCCTTCGGCTATGGACTTGTGTCCCTGTCTTGGTACCTTTTCAAAGTCAAAAGTAATGAAAATACGGAGATTTCAAAACGTGCCTGAAACCCATCAAATTCTCTTTACATCTTTCAATTTTCAGTATAATTGGGTACATCGTTTTTCACAGGTAACTGGGATGTAGCTTTGTTGCCAGTAACAAAATATACAAAGATTTGATTGAAAGCGATCAAATCCTGTAAAAGGTTGTAAAAGAGTATTCTTCTTTACACACACAAGAAAAGACCCAGAACATAAAGCTGTGTCTCTGAACATCTGCTACAAACAGAGGTTGAATCAGAAACCAAGTATTTCAGCTGCTGTTTAACTGCAACTGATTCTCTTTACATTCCAGGGAATTTTAGAGTTGCTACTTGTTTGTTAAACTGGCAATTTTTATGGAGCAAAAGCAGTGAAATGCCACGAAAGAAAGCAGTGGTTTCATTTATGGGCTTCTCACTCTGTACTCCCAGCTTTCTCCATTAGGACCAGATCTTGAGGCTTCAGAGAAAACCACTTACACCACGAAATAAAGTTAGAGTCAGCATTCAAAAAGATGAATAAATACTTTTGGCTGGTTGTGGTAAATCCCCAAATTGCATGAGGCTTTGGTAAGCAGTTTGCCAAAAGGTGTTAATTTCCTGTGGAATTAGGAATGCCAGTTTTCTGGAGAGAGGAAGGGGTAGCAGAGAGATGGTGATGCTTCCACAGGCTCTTACAGAAGCACCAGCTGAGACGTTTCAGAAAGAGGCGTCATCTGTGGTTTCACATGGTGCTCTGAAAGGCTCCATTTACGCGTGTTTTCTCAGTACAGTGATGTTAGTTTCAATATTTGTCCTTTTTTATGGGTCTTTCCATCAGCGTTTTTTCCGTTACACCTCCTACTAGGCGGCGAAGCCTGTTCCTAACTCACAGCTTTGGCATACGCGGGTGCTAAGTCTGAGGCGCAGCAGGAAAGGGGCTCATTGAGGAGAGCCTCTCTCCAGACCACCCCAGCATTTCAAAGCTGTGCTGTGCCGCACACAGCCGCAGCCCTATTTTCCATAACCACTTGGTCTCTTAAGAATAAGACCTGAGACTTCCTTTAATTCTCTGCAGCTCTTACAAAATCTGCAGCAAGCAAGCAAGATGTTTATGCCCCATCATCTCCCGCAAATTTTTTTCTTCATGATGATTTTTAATGACTTGAGTAGGCCATTTTAAAATGGCAGTATGCGTAATAGGCAATGACTTCATACACCAAGTAGAAAACCTGAGAAGCAACAGACTATTTAATGCCTCCATGTTTTGGAAGGTGTCATTTAGCTATTCCATAGGCTTATTCTAAGTCTTCATATGGCTTACAGAGTTCTTATGACTAATATGTTAACAAAAGTTTAGCCAAGGCTTGTACATGGAGCAGTAGTTGAACAAAATTTCTTGTATGAAATTGAATGATAATAGATTTTCCTCCCTATAGTGATATGATTGGTAAAGCACAAATTATTCTCAAGTTAAATATTATGAATATTGCTTCAGGCTACAGCTAAAAGGAACTGATACAGTAAGGTCTGGTATCTGTTTAATGCAACTGCTTGGATTGAGTTTAACTAATAGATGGAACTGTTCGTATAGTGGTTCTTTAAGCAAAGTGTTCTGAAAGGGATGCCCACACAGCATTACATCTTTAATAGGGAATTAAATGAGGTCAATAAAAATGGGCAAATTTTCACAAAATTGAACTCCACAGGTGTTTTAAAGGTCATATCTGAAACTTTCTGGGCAATGGACAAAGCCGGAAAAAACTGTCACAGCTTTTGGCTTTGCTTTCTTTTGCTGCATATCATCTTGCATCATGTTTATACCCAAGATTTCCACAACGAGTGTGGTTAAACTATTAGTCTGACTTGGGTCTGAGTTCAGATCTATCCGTGGCCTGAGGTTGCTCTTTGCTAGCATCCAGCTCCCCATATGTAAGTTGGGCATAACAGGACCCCTTTGCCCCTGTGATAACAAAATTATGAAACATTTGGATGTTTGGAAAATACTTGTAGATACAGACAGATAGAAATGGATTTTGTGAGTTACTACAACATAGTCTGTGTCTGTAAGGCCCATGTGCAGATTTATTGTTTAACTGCCCTATTTAAAACTGCTTAAGTGACATATGAAGCATGGTCACTAGTACAGCCTAGGGGTCCCAGCACTTGCAGCACAGCAGCCGCATTGCTTTTAGTCTTAACAAGTCTTATCAGTCTGTGAGCTAGCAAAGAGAAAGTTTTAAACAGAAAAACTAAGTGACTCAAACTGCTTTAGACAGCTGCTACATGAGGTAGGAGGTGGTGAATCTACCCAGAGGCCAAGAAGTATTAAAATTTAAAAGGCCTTACATTTCACTAACTTCAGATAAATGTGTGACACTGCCTGTTGCCATAGAAATCATAAGGGAGCTGGGAAAGTGTTTTCCCTGGGCCTGAAGCAGCTCCGCCGTGGCGCTTCCTCCGAACTGCGCTCCCCTGCCATCAGCCCACGGTTCGGATGCCCCACGGGGTTCCCAAAACCACCCAGCCACCTGTGTTCACCCAGGCCCAGGGAGGCAAGTAAGTTCAGGTAAATACTGTGTAATGCAGAAATGAGGTAAAGCTCCCATCTTGCACACTGCCTTCTGCTGAAGGATGCTAGCACGTCATTTTGGAGTCATATTGTCACATTTGTTTAACGTATGACCTGCTGTTACTCTAAAGGAGACGTGCAAGGAGAGCCACCACCCGCTTCTGCTCTGGAACCTGCCCTTCAGGATTACTTGTCCAGGTCTAGGCATTCCCTAACCCTAAGCAGCATTAGGCTAATCCATGAAAACTCTACTATTGAGCCAAGGTTTGGTAATTAAAAAAAAAAGGCACAAAAAATGCACCAAAAAACACCCACAACAGTTTTACTTTTTACTAGGCTATGTTCCAACACTATCTTTAGAATTAAATACACATCCCCACCCAATTCGGGTAAAGGCTCATACAATGGTATCTTCATATCTGATCTCCCAGCCTTCTAGGTTTACAAACTGGACTTTTTTTTTTTTTTTTCCTGGCAGAAAAAGAAGAGATACATTGTGGATTTTTTTAACTGTTGGATCTAGTCAGATGCTACATCGATGGAAATATTTATTAACCTGTCACTCAAAGAAGATGTTGAAAGATTAATTATAAAGTTTTATTCACACTACTATAAATCACTGTGTTTAAAAGCTACACTTACTGGGCACATATGTTATTCTAGGGAGATATTTAGTGCTTTATTTTCTTTTCTGAAAAAAATCTTTAAACATATCCCTTGGAAAAAGTATTAATAAATTTCAGTTATTCCAAACTGAAATGCTCCAAATATTACAGACTATGAAAACTTAATAATTCTAACTTTAGTCAGCAGTAGAAAACAGATTTTTATCATATGGGAAAATACAACCAGTTCTAATTATACCTGCACAGATATCAAATATGCAGATGTGTGCACTATAAACTGTGTGGTACAATGTATGCAATAAAGTCACATCTTAAAAAAAATTTATGACAATAATGATACCACCACTGATTAGCTAGGTAGTGTTGAAGAATTACTTTGGTATTAGATTTAACATTATTTTACCTGCCAAGCAACTCTTAAGGAATACAAGAAAATGCTGTCTGCAACACTACCAGACTTCTGTCTTGCAAACGATTTCCAGAGTCCTGTAATTAAATAAGCCTATTTTTATTTTGACTGGTCACTAGTATTAAAAAAAAATTAAAAAGTAATCTCAACTGGAGCAACCAAGATAGACTTGCAGTGCTAAGACTTGACAGTACTAGAGATTTTCTCCCGAGAGATACTTTAAGTAACTGCAGAACAGGCATGACATATGGTCTGTACATTAAAAACCATCTTTTCTTCAATTTAAGTCTAGCATTTTAGTACAGTCTAAAGATAGAAGATGCATTTGTCTCCATGAGATTATCCCTCCAGTTCCTGTCCTGCAGATAACTGATTGAACACTACCTACAGATAACTAAATGATAACTAAATACACCTACCATCCTGATGATGCAACTTAGTAGGTGGGAAAAATAATTGGAAAAGAAAGATCTTGAGATTAGATTTTCAGATTTTTGTGCTTCTACTGTGAGAAGCTGTTAAAGGTCTGGAAGGTGGCAGAGGGAACCTCTTAAGTATGGGCATAGGTGGTCTCTTACAACTAAAATTTGTTTTAACCAGCTACAGCTGCATGCTGCATATAGAGGTGGGACTCAGTTGCCCAGGTTGAATGTGAAAACATGTCTTCACCTTGATTGCAATTCACCTTGATTCACCTTGATATTCACCTTGATTGCAAGTTTGAGTTGCTGGAGTACAGCCCATTAGACATAGGCAGGGCAGGGATTCAATCTGCCACACAAAGTTATCACCTTGGGCAAAGACTAGGAGAGAGGAATGAGTCAGAGTTCCAAAGAACAGAAGCAGTTGCAGAAGCCAGAAGACCTTCTGCTTCAGGTCTCTTCTTGTCATATTTTGGTTTCTCAATAAAGCCTGATGTTTAAGCACCTTCAGGATTAGGCAGCATCTTTTGTTTAGGCAAAAGCCATTTCTCTACCAGGGATAACAGAGTCTTCAAAAATCCACTGGGACTTGGGTTCACCAAGCCCAGGGCATGCCACGGAGCACCTCTGAAGATGCAGCAACTGGCTGCAGCAGCTGGGGAGGCCATGCTAGTTACCCCAGTCAACCCCAGTGCCACGATGACGCAGCAGCACAGCTCTGGCGACAGAATTAACATGTTTCTCCGAACTGCACAGTGACAAGTGGCTCTTTGGGATATCTCACACCATACCCTATGCTCTTATCACCTTTTCTGTAGTCGCTTTTAAAAAAAGTCTCTAAACTACACACAGGAAAAAAAATGCAGTTCTCCAAGTTTCTTTGCAAACTGAGAAGAGAAATTAGAGAAACTAATCAAGAATTATTAGAATTATTTAACCATCTTCCCTTTTGCCTGCATTGATGGCTGGCAGATTCAGAATTGAATTCCAAGTTCTTCACACTTCACACTCCCTGCTTATCACACCCTAGCACTGCTGGGTGTTAGAGCAGTACTTGGCACACAGAGTCTACCCTTCACCGGCCCACCCCACTCCCATGGTACTACTTCAACCATTTGGAATTGCAGTTCAGGGAACACACACAAGTATGTTACAGCAGTTTCCTGGGAACCTGGGATCTATACAATCCTGTTTGGCCATCTCCCTGACCCTCTCCTTCACTCATAACAACTTATGAAGTCTGACCAGCATCTATCCTTCTGTCAAATTTGGTTGAAGAATAAAAATGAAAAGCTCCAGGAAACACTGTGAGAATTCATGCTGGAGAGACTGATGAAATCATATTTAAGTGAATTAAAACAACTTTTTCCTTATCTATTTTGAGAAACATCCTCCAGCTGGCCAATAAGCACACAAATCCTGAGCAGCTAATGAGCACATTCCCAGCTTCCAGCTAGCAATAATATATGCCACTACATGTTGAGACCAGCATGAGGGGAAACGGGAAGGCATGGTATTAAAAACATGGAAAGAAGCCAAGATACTAGTAGGGTTTAGGGCACACACCATAGAAATACTTTGGCTTCATTAGTTTCATGGCTTACAGAACAACATCTAGAATTGCACAGTACTCATCCACAGAGACAGTGAGAAGAGACTCAGAGTACACATTTGTGGTACTCTGATGCAATAGAAATACATTTTAACTGCGTCATATTAAAAAGCAGTGACACTACGAATACACAAAGCACGAAACCGTGTAATCCTATGAAAATAATATTGGTCTAGACAGTCTGAGCAGGCTTGGTTCATTAAAAAAGTCACCACCCAAAGCCACAAATTTAATGAGGACTCACAACATCCAGTAAAGCCTCCTAGCTGTAGCATTTAAATGTCTGAGTTGATAGTGAACAGTGTTTCCTTCTCTACAGATAAATCAATTTTGTTTTCAAAATTAGAAAAAAATCAGGATCTCTAGAGCATGAACCTCTGCCCTGTATTGTCAGCTCCCTACTCACTGTATATATTTCTTTTTTTGGTTAGGGAAGATTCATAGTGAACTCCAAGTGAGCAGAACTACTGACTTCAGAATACAAGTTTACAAGAAATCTAGAATAGTTAATTTTCTTCAAAGTTTGAAGATTTGGACCAGTCACTAGGTCAGTCAAGTATTACGAGCCATCAGAAACCTACTGTTGCTTTTTGACACACTACTCATAAACAGAGGATCTCCTCCCAGCTTGCAGGAGACAATGTCAGGTCAAAGCCTGATCAACATCCATGCTAGGTGTAGAGTTCATCATTCCTGTACTCCTTCTTCTAAAAAGTCTTTGGAAGGAGGCCCTTTTTATATAGAAGTTTAAGTTAAATGTTCGGTACCTCATGCACATTGACTACCACCACCAAACTTTCAGAGTCAAAGATTTTTAATAACCTTTTTCTCCTGCCTTCTTTAAGTAAGTACCTTATCCAAGAAGCATCTTTGTTTATAAAAAAAAAAGGAGTACATACCACTGTCAAAGAAAAATAAACTTTAATGCAAACAATGAAGAGTATCTTATAATTTTATGCAATCACAAATACTAGCAGAGATCTATTAAAATGAACTTCCATGAAGACTGCTGCTTCTAATCTGCATAATTGGCATAATTTAGAATAGTACTGTACCCTGAAACCTGGGCAAGTTAATGACATAATTTCTGCACTTTCATGACAATGCTGGAAGAGCTCTTTCTAGATTCAGATTTTGCTTCCAGCTTCAGTCTGTAGAGAAAAGGCACAGCCTAGACCAGGTTTTGCCAAGAATGTCTTAGCCTAAAAGCTCAATATTTTAAACAATGTTGATTTGTTGTTAAATAATACTCTTTCCTACTGATACTTAGTTGAAACCTAAGTTGTATTCAGAAACACCATCTAACTGTTCCCTGACATTTTGGAAGCATATTGGTGAAAAGCTAAGTGGTCTTTAAAGAGCATCTTGACAACTCCATGTTCTGGAACTAGCTCTTCCTTTGTCACTGTGGGCAAGGGCTTTCTAGAATATTTTTTACTCAGATAAGGCATTTAGAAAGACCTAGTGGCCCACTGCCTACTCACTAGACAATAAGACAAATAGCAGAGTCCCAGAGCTGAGGTATCATTTCAAAAACCCAGGAAAAGTGACCGAGCTCAGTATCCAACATCTACACTCAACAACGTAATACAAGTACCAGGGACAGTAAGAGGAAGAGAAACATCTTTTCCAAGGCTTCACGATGACCATTTCCACTCGTAGTATTGTACAGAAGTAGCCCCTTTCCCAATAGGGTAATTTATGTTTCCCAGAGCTGTTTCTAGCACCTTGGCCATTGGGTCTAATTTTAACATGTTTAAACAGATGCAAAGGTTAGGAAGGTTCAGAAAGTTAAGAGTAGTAATTATTCTTTTGTTTTATATTATAACCCAACATTGCCACTTCCAGCAGAGCTGAAGTACTGTTAGCAATGAAATACAACAGGAAAGATGAAGAGAGTCCAGTGATTAGCATTTCTGCCTAAGGTTTGGAAGACTCAGATTCACAACTTCACAGAACCTCAGGCAAGTCACCTGATGATTTAGACCTTTTATTCTTTACCTGCTATGTGGGGAAGTGTTCATCTCTCTGCCCTATAGAAAGATAAAAAATGGGAAAGGCGTTAAGTACTCCATAAATACTACAGACATTTTTTGTCATGATTCCTTTGCTAGTAAAGGAGGAGCCAATAGAACATTGAAAAGGCAAGACAAAGACTATCAAAAGTAGTACCAAAGTACTTCACTTAAAAGTAAAAGCTATGCAAGTTAACAATTCAGTGCAGCCAGGAAAACCTGCCATGTACAAAGTTCATTTAAGCTCCAAAACGTAGTTCTAGTCTGTCTTACGGAGATGCTTGCCAGCATTGGTAAAATTGATAGCCTGAATGCTGTGGACCACAAAGTTTTATACCAACGTAACTCAGAGATGACTATCATTTGCTGGTTTTTTTTTTTTTTTTTTTTTTTTTAAGTCGCAGATAAAGCAAAATCCTTCCCAGGTTAAAGAATTATGGGAGGTGTCACTCTCAATGTGCTTGGCCAGGACCAAATTGAGTTTGGCTCTAGAAGAGTATGTAAGCCGATCAGGGAAGTTAAGCTTGTTTGCAGTGTGTGTGTGCTGTTTCCATAAACACATTTTTAAACAGAAGCCCTCCATCCCATCATTTCCCTGGATGCTGTATTGCTTTGTCCTGGCCAGCAATTTAAGGCACACCACAATTTTAGCTCTGAGACACTGACCCTCTGCCCCCTCTATCCGATTTGTACATCATGGGGACACATGCCAAGCACAACATTCCCTTGACGTCAGACTTCGTCAGACAGAAAGCTTCTTCATAAACTAGAGTGATTTTATCAGCTGGGTATAGTTGTATTGATAAATTACAGATTTTAAACTTATAAATAAATAAGCTTATAAATAAACTTATAAGTTTATAAGCAAACTTATAAATAAATATAAATGTTTATAAACCATAAACATTCATAATATTTACAAATATACATAAATATATAAATTATATTTATAAAATTTATTTATAAATATAATGCACAAATTAGTGCAGAAATGTATATATGCAGTATGTAGGGTTCAGAATGTATTGCTGGTATTCACTGACTTGCAAGCCAAAAAGATTTCTGTATGTTCAAAATGCACACAACTGCATCAGACTGTGGTTTAACTAAGCCCCTGAGTTAAGAAATAGGCACAAAAAGATAGGGTAGACTTTCTCCAACACTGAACAATCCCCATGGCATGGCAATCCCCAGAAAAGCACTTTTCCCTGAGTAACTAGATGGATTTAAATTTCAAAGTCTTGAGATGGTGCTCTGCTCATTGATAATAACCAGCTTTTTGATAGACAAGATTTGTTTTAAGGTAGATCTGTTTCTCCTAGTTTAAAATCAAATAATTACAACACTGAACCAAAACATATTCCTCCCCAAAACCACTGCTTCAAAACCCGATTCTTTTAATGCTCTGTTACAATTCCACATTCCTAAGGGAGCTCACTTAAAAAGGGAAGTTTGGCAAGTTTTGTAAGCAGCAGCAAGTTATTAGATTAACTACAACTGTTTGGGTAGAACAGACAAGCTTTCAAGCACAAAAATCATTTCTGAGGTCGGAAACAGAAGCAGAAAGCTGTCAGTGTAATACAGGTAAAGAATCATTACTCAGTTTCAGCTTCATGTAAATCAAGTATAGACTGGTCAGGCCTTATTAATTCAGAATAAGAGCACTATCCTTAGAGCAAGTCTAGTCTCTGATGTAGCACCAACTACCCAGACAACAGACAGTTCAATTGCAAAAGATAGACGGATCATTTCTATTAGTGGAAAATCCTTTGCTGTCTATTTGCTTAAAGCAATCAATAAAAAAAATCAAAAATCAAAAAACTGATTGCTTAAAGCAATCAATAAAAGTACTAGTTGTATATTCCCTGATCTGTCACTTTGCAACTATTTGACCATAACAAATAACTTCCTAAACTGTGTCATCTTTCAGTTTAGACTAAAACAAGATCAGTCTGCCTCACCAAGAGTGTTTTTTGTTTTGTTTTGTTTTCCCCTGTTATTTCCTCCAGACAGTTGGGCGTTTTGTTTGATTTATTTATTTTTAATTAAAACCTAGAAAGCCTTGAGTTCATAAAAGAACTATATTTAATCAGTATATTTGAAACTACTTCACTAGTTTTCTTCAGACCTGGCTTTTCTCCTTTAAAGCTCAACAAAATACTGCCAGCTGCCTGCTTTGCGAGGCCATGAGCCAATTGCACAGAGACTGCTTTACAGAGTGAAGAAAGCTTTTATTAAAACTCTGCAATGCACAGCTCTTCCAGCATCAGGAGCCTAGTAATCCCTCAGCTGGCCCAGCTGGGAGCAAGAGCTGTAAACTGCATGCCCAGAGTGACTGTTTGTATTGCAGCAACACTAACAGGTACCTTCTAGGGAACAGGACCTGTTTTTCTAAATGCTGCATTTTCTCATGCATGAGAAAAAATAATTTTAAGATTGACCTGGAAGGTATAGCTACCTATCTTATTGAAGAAGAAAACAGATGCATTTAAATATTAAGATTCTTTATTCTTCTAATAAAGATTTTTGTGTTGTCTATATAGCGCCCCAGCAGAATTAAAACTGAAACAGAATAATAGTACACTAATTATAAGTTTCCTTATCCCAAATAAGGCATTTGGCTTTAAAAAGAAGAAAGAAAAACATACACACAGACAAAATAACTATTTCCTCCTCTCTGTAGCACTTTGGCCTATTGTCAGTGCACACTTGTCTCACTCATTTACTGACTATCATCAGTGGACTAAGCTGTAGCTTGTCAACATCTGCTGCAAACTGCATTAAAACCTACAACAGAGAAGCTAAATAAGTAATGTGATGGTCCGGTTTATGAGACTGTTCGGTTAATATTCCTTTTGATTAACAGTTTATACATGAGTAAAATCAAGACAAGAACTGAATATTAATTTTAGAACAACCGGTGAAGAGATATAATATGAGTTGAGGATAGGCCACCACAGAGAATGTGTAGAGTAAGATAAGCTAAATCTGATAACATGGTACAAAGGTGTGAAACACCCCAGGGACACATATTACCACATTTTGTTTTATGGTTACCATAATGGGATAGCCCACCTATGTAAATGTCTTTCAGAACAAGCTTCCCGTGAACAAGTCTGCCAAAATCTGGACTCTTGTTAACATGAAATTCAAAAGTCCACCAAGCTCATCTCTGCTAAACATGTCACACTGAGGTTTTATTTAGAAAGTACACTATACAGCTGATATTTTGTGTGTCACACTTTTGTTTTATGATTTCCGCTATATTGCTGCCAATTCTACAGCGAATGTTTCCTACTATTCCCACTGATACACAAATGTGTATGAGAGTCGGAACTGAAAATACGGGGTGGAACAAGCCAGATCATGTTATGGATAAGCTAAGGCATAAACAGAGCTGCGCAGTGCCATGGCAATGTTTCTCAGACAGGAATTGCTTTGTAGCAAACCTGAACTACTGCCCACCACTGCATTTCCCATAACCCACCACATTATTTTTCACATTCAGCAACCTTTACAAGTTTTCACCCCCTTAGTTAATCCCCTTTAAAAAGCAGCATAGTAAAATGAATGAAACGAGGCTTCATGGGAACACCTCTGATTAAGGCAGGATTACAGCCCTGAGTTCCCCACTCCTCTAGGTTGAGTCACACAACAGTCTGTCTACCTGTTCCCAGTATGGGTCCTGTTGTGCAGGGACAAGGATCCAGAAACGAGTCAAGTACTTGCCAGCTAATACATTTAATGTAGAAGTGAATTAAAATAAAAACAAAAACACACATGTATACAGAGGTTGCTTATTTAAATGAAACTCAGAGCTCTGTGTGTCTGTGGTACTGACACATACTGGAACGTACTGGATCCTTAAAAACAGGAGACACCATCCTAGAGCCTGAGCCTTTAAATACCTTCAAGTTTGGGGAGCCAAAATCATTATTAGCTTTGAAGAAAAAAGGACTCTGAAGGAAATTCAAAGATTTTGGTATGCCAGGCTGGCATAGGCCGTTTGTATTTCAATTCTTTTACAATCCATTCCCCCCACTTTGATTTCATACCCAACAACCAGGTTCATCCTAGTACTATCTTGGTACTTAGAACAGCAGATTGAAGAAGTCACATAATAATGCATCATTTGTATTATTTTATGTGTACACTGGATGATGTAAGACAAATGCAATACCTAATTATATAGGATTTCCTTTCCTGGAGGCGGAGGGGGCGGGGGAAGAGTTCAGTGTTGTGCTTCATTCAGATATATCTTTTCACTATCCTGGTCTAGATATTTGTTCTGTCTGATGTCTAAGCTGTATAGAAATGATGTATTAAAAAGAAAGAAATCTTGACAGTTTGTTACCCAATATTCAAGATGAATGAAACCTCGTTTCACAAAGTACTTTCAGCACTAAGCTTATCAGATCACTACTGGCTGAACTCTTGCAAGAATGAAGGCCTCCGGGCTACAAAGCAAAGTGTTTCCTGAAGTGATTAATGTCTGAGAGGAGAGAAAACCATGTACCACTTAAAATCGGAACAGAAAGTAACAAAATGAAACTCGGTTAGTTGCACTAATGCCAGTGGTGATGAATTTATGAGATAGCCTGAAGATATCAAAAATACGACTAAAAAAAGCCAAAACCAAAACAAACAAAAAAGCCTGGAAAGATGGTAAATACATTATATGATTGTATTCTTATGATTGTGTTCTAGATCAAAACTAAATTAAGTATTATGTTGAAATAGCTGATTCAAGTACTAAGGTCAGTAGAGTGACAACCAAAAATAAGCTGAATACGCACTGATTTTAGAAACCCCTTAAATTCCTGTGTGATCCCATCATTTCCTTTCCTGAGAACTTTAGAGAGGAAAACAGGATTTGCTTGTTGCCTGTAAAGACAATAAGCGGAGTTCTTTTACAGAAACTACTTTACTAAGAGATCCCTCTTTGCTCCTGGCTCTGGGCTAGCTCATGAGCCTATAGTGCAATTCAAGTCACAGCAAACTATCCTACTGTATTTTGTCCGTGATTACATAATCATATACAACATTGCACTGGTAAGAGGATGATTGTTCTGGGTTCTTAGGACAAAATTCATGTACTTTGCTCCAGACTTCCCAACTGACTTTAGAGAAGCTTATTGTAATCTGCACTTCAGTTCCATATATTGAAAGTAATGATCAAGCTCCACTTTGCGCAGTTCTAAGTCTAGTCTGTTAGACAAGTCTTGAAATCTTCTCCCTTACAAGTTACTGATTGCCATATACTACAACAAATCCCAGATGTTGTCCGAAGTGTGCAGGAACAATGTTAATCCTCCTTAATCACTTTGCTAAATAGATTCAGAGCTCCTGACAATCTCCAGAAACAAAATACTGGAATAAATCAAAAAAAAAAAAAAAGGCAAGCAATTTTAACTACATACCTTGATATTCATCTTAAAAGGTATATCCCTCTCAAGAAGAATGTGCCTAC
Organism: Tinamus guttatus; assembly: GCF_059628265.1. Classification (NCBI taxonomy): domain Eukaryota; kingdom Metazoa; phylum Chordata; class Aves; order Tinamiformes; family Tinamidae; genus Tinamus; species Tinamus guttatus. The sequence goes on from NW_028289171.1 coordinate 137,214, forward strand.
ATTGCCATTTTCACTTGTATCAGAAATACACTTCTGAAGCAAATATCTTGATAATTCCCCATGAGCAGTGCTTTGGTTTACATCACGGGCTCCCTCAGATCATACAAACTGGTTTCCTTTTGGATGAGCCTAAATCAGAGGGCACACTCTGAGAGCACATTCCCTTCACCACCAATCACCTTCCAGCTCACAGGAGCAGACTGAAGCTACTCTTAATTAACAATAAATAAAACGCCCTTAGTGTGGATGCCAAGTCTCCACTACCATCACCTTGGACCATTCTCTATTTCATTGCAACATTCTCCACCATAGACATTGGGAGAGATCCTATAAATATAAGTTATTTATAAGTTACTCAGGCATACTCATTTCTTGGATAAGAGAAACAGTAGCATTTTAACAAACTTAAAAGATCTAAAAGTTAGAAAGTTTCAACCACCCACAAGATCCTTATCAGGATCTATCCAACTCAACTTCCCAGACTCTCCAACAGACAAGGCCTCCATCAAGCTTGTGGCAATGGAGCTCAGGAACTCATAGACAGTAAGCTTAGCCCCTCACCTCGGTTTTCCTTCTGAAATAAGCTGCCACCAGTAACCACGTCCACAAACGTAGGTCTGTTTTACTCCTGCCTCAGTTCCACTCCTTCCAGGGTACCAACTTCTGAAAGAAAACATAATAAAAATGAGAGCTGGACCCCATCCTCTTGCTCAGCACATTTTTCCCAGAAAGCACTCACCACAGTGCTCAGATTTGAGGAATATAGTGGAGAGCCCTCCACTACCAACTTGCCTTCTCTCCCTCACTCCTGCTTACGTCCACATTTACCCCCACTCTCAGTACTGTCCTGAGCTTGTTCACCTTGCTAATTCAGGGGACAGACATTTACTATTTTTTTCTTTCTGGGGTGGAGAAGTGACAACTAAGTTAATGCTGTGCAGATGGAGTCACACAGACCACCTCACAGCGAACCCAAGGGACCAAAGAAAACTGGAGACACAAAACACACAGCCCTAAGGAAGGTAAAGCAGACAAAACAAGTCCTCCTCTCACAAGAGAGGTTTAGTTCTCATTCTGGCTAGCCTGTAGCATTCAGCTTCACTCTCAAATACACAACCACCAAATGCTTCAGAGCCCTTTATGACTGGCAGCAATACCTCAGAGCACTCACAAGCAACACATTGCGAGCAAGACTCTCCACTGCAGGACTACCCCCTCTCAGGAAGGCTCTTAGGAGCAATACCAGCCTCAGCGGCCTGTGTCCCACCAGAAGCTGCTCTATCCCCATTTCAGTGAGCCCTCAGGGTGGCCTTCACACCTCACTTACTGGCTTTGGTTAACCCTTCCCTGGCCAGGACAGAGCCTGTACATGCTGCATCTCCACATGCTGTCATCATCATTCACTTCCTGACACCGCAGGGATCAAAACATACCTCGATTTATGGATCAATTATCATGCCAAAATAGAAGAGCTTTAGCATTTCATTGTCAGCCCAGATATTCCAACTGCTAAGAAGATTTTATAATACAACCTCTGTCAAGACTTTTTGATAGTATTCCTTCTGTGTTAATTTGGATAGACTATTACATTCCCTTTCATTCCAAAACGAGTACTTCAGATAAAGTGTAGAACTGATCCCCATGTCTGGTGATTGTTTTCCAGCACATTTTCTACCACAAAGCTTGTCTACACTGGAAATTTGTATCAAAATAAGATGGACTTGAACATAGACTGATGTGGGAACTGGAAAGCCCTATTCTCATAAGCCCATCTTTGTTTTTTTAGCTTTAGTTTACATTATTTTGGAAGTAAACCCCATTGGAGGAGCTGGGGGGGAAGCATTCCTTATGCCTGTGTGACTAGAGCAATTTTGCCACCACCGTGCAGGCCCTGTATACAGGTTTTTCTTGAAATGATAGAACAAGACAAACGGTGCGAGAGGAAAACAAGACAGAGACACAGCGAGGTGAAACAGCAAGCAAGGTCTGCATGGTTCTGGATTAAGGCCAATCTTTTGAGAATTACTCCTGATCACTTTAAAGCTTTTCCATTATTTTTACCTATGTTTGGACACAAGTTTCACAGTACCTAAACAGTTGCATGAACCCTAAGAAAATTAGTCTTAACGAGGGTACCAACATTTTTGGCCTTATCAAAATTAGCAGCACTTTGCATCATGCAAGCCTTTTGTGCATGCCCGGTTATTTCACTATTACAATCATTCTGAATATCCAAAACCATTTTTTTTTCTCTGTGAAACTAGAGAAAAGAAACCTCATCTTGCTCTTAGTTAACTCACCAGCCTCTGATCCCTGCCAGTCCCATGCTCGGAAGGTGTTTGTGTGGATAGCAAGGTAGGTAGGAAGGAGGGACACTTGTTCAAACTCTCAACCGTGAAGCAATCCCATGTGTAAACATTTGGGTCTTCAGAAATAGAGGTTTGCTTTTCCCTGGCAGCAAACAGTGCTAGTACAAACCTATAAACAGCGGCTAGTAAACAGGAAAAAAAAAGTTTTCATTGAGTGTGAAGCCTGGCTGAGAGCAACATAGTAGAATACATATTGTGCAGGGCTTTTATTTTTAAAGGAACATTTAAAACAAATGGAGGAGCTCACAAAATTAATTTGAAAAAAAGTTCAGTTGAGAGAGACTCTATTAGTAGTGCTGGATTCTGAAAAAAAGTACAGCAAGAGACTAGAGCTAAAAGATGGAGCCACATATGCTCAAAATAGGATGTCCAGCCACATGGGTTCCAACTGATGGAACAAGCTACCAAGGCAAGGTAGATTCTCCCTTCTCAGCCCTTCTAAGGCGACGCAGAATTCCTTCTGAGAGAAGCTCTGAAAGATACTCAGGCAAACACCCACATGCAAGTAAAATGTAGCAGCCTGTAGCACTCAGGATTAGCCCAGAAGTTCAGTGATCTCTTCTGTCCCAGACTCCACAGAACTGTGACTGGCACCAACTAAATTAGAAGCCGGATCAGGCTGCATAAGTTCATTAACTTAGTGAAAAGAGATCTAATGAATAAGCAACTCCGCAAACACCCAGCACAAAGATTTCTATTTGCACACTCAAAAGCTCCTCGCTCCAGCTGCTTGTCACGCAGATGGGGCCTGTCACTCACTCCTTTTTACCTCCAGCCATTGTCAGAAAACCCCTTTCTTCCAGGAGAAACCCATTATTTTGTTCTTAGGCAGAAACCTTGAAGGACTGAGAGAGGGAAAGGGAGCCTTTAGCTCAAAACAAAGGGAAATAGAGCTTCTGCCAGCAGGAGGCTAACAAGCAAATGACAATTTCTATCTCTAGGGCTGGAGCACAATCTCTGTAGGCAATGTCAAGCCCTGGGTCAGCTCGCTGCCCTGCCAGCCTTCCATGAGGAGCCAGGACGTCTGCTTGGGAAAGCAGCTCACAACATCTCCTAGCCTGGGCCGTTCAGCATGGCGCCCCTGGCACCTCCGAGACTGGCTGATGGCCTAAATAACCACAAATTACAGCTGTGCTGAAACAGTTAAGTACCAATAATGTCCTATCAGAGCATCAGGACATGCCATGTAGACTCTGTTCATCATTTAATGTTCTGCATTAATAGCCATTATATTGTAAAATATTGCAAGGCGTATGGCAGTTCAAAGTATGACTTGAATTTGTGCAGCATGTCACAAGCCTACAGAAGGTCAGAGAATTTGGATGGCTGCATTAGGGCAAGTCATTTAGCATCAGAAAGTAAGTAGCCACAGGGGGCCGTTTCTGGGAACTTTCTAACAAACTCCTACTGACTGACTGGGAGATTGACTGAGAGGCACAAGTCATTTTTTTTTTCTGCAAAGCAGCCCCATTAAATCCATCTCGGCAAAGGCAAGAAAAAAATCTTCTCCCATTGAAAACATACTAAGGGGAAAAAAAAAGACTAATTCACTCAAAAAGCGGAAGAAATGCACAGGAAGCTGCTCTAGCACATGGGCTGTACTGTATCCTGGGGACGTGTCACGTCAGAGCAAGGGTGATAACAAAGTGAACGCACAGCACGCACTATAGCACGCCAGGAAGAGGTTCCCAGGCACAGGGAAAGGTCACCATGCATGTGATTCAGCAGCCCTGGGATTCAGTAGCCTTTCTGAGAAACTGTAACTCGCATATATAACACACATATATAACATATATAACATAAGCATAAACCCATACATATAACAGAAGACAACAAAATGAGCCATCAAGTAGGTCAGAACTATTTAGCATGTATAAAACCATGTCCTATGTTGAGGTTGGGTTCTGTGATAACTCGCTGCTGGGAATTATCTCCTGTGAGTAACTATCCAGGTGATCAAGGGATGAACCTCCCACCAAATTCCAAGGGGACTGCAAGCTTTTATACTTGAAATTTAGAGGAAAAAATAGTCCTCAAGAAATGCTGCCATCAAATTCATCAAAGTGAACCAAGGAAGAGTCCTTCGTTTAGGGAACATATTCTGTATTTTCAAATGGTCTTTTAAGACCATAACCAGTTTCTTTGATACAGACAATTCCCTTTCTGCCCTGCTACCACTGCAAGGCAGCAGGTAAAAAATAGTTTTTTTGTGATAAGATCTAAAGGAATAAAAAATGCTCTTTTTTATGGAATTGACCTCTTAATGAACAAAAACAAAAAGATCATTTATTGTAAGTGATTCTCTACCAACAGCCTCCATGCCTGTTACCAATTTCAAACACTTGATGTTCCCCCTCTAGAAATGCTTTGTACTCTTTCCCACTCATTAGAACATGGCTATTGTAAATAGCACTTCCAGCATTAATGTTAAATACAGAAAGAAATACGTTCAAACCAGGTTGTGGCTCTAAGGCAAGCTGACAAAAGCCAGGAAATTTGTAAGTTAAACTTAGTCCTTAACTCACACTGTTGTGAAAACAAACATTTGGGAGTTAGCGAGTTGCCCAGGGTCAGCACAAAGTGTTAGTTTCCTGGCTTTTGTCAGCTGATGTCAAAACATCAACCTTACCTAAACACTGCATTTGCCGGCCTTAAAAATGACCTTGTGTACAGGGAAGAGGGGAAGATACAAGTGCCTTCCATCGCTACCTTCTCCAGCAAACCTGCAGAAAGCACTTTTCCCCGACTCCACAAAACAGCCCTCTGTCTGGCAGGGAATGGAGTTGCTTGCTTAGCTCATCCTTAAGAAAAAAGTCAAGACCTTCAGCACCTTCAGCGACCTGCCAAAATTTGCCTTCTCTTCCTCTCATGCATGTGAGCATCTCTTTTGGCAGGAGGTAGCTCTATCTACCCAATGTTTTAATTAATTCATGTTAATTTGTCCCCGCTGGGAGGGTTGAGGCCATGGCAGGATCCTCTGGCACCAGGACAGGTGCCCAGCTCCAGGGAAGGCCTCAGGGCTGTGGCGCCTGCGGCCCAGCACAGGCACCGCAGCCAGCCCGGCAGCGCCCCACGAGCCTCCAGGGCTCCCACCAAGGGGAACAGCTTGAAAAACGTTCCTTTGATTCTAAAAATAAAACTGTTCTGATGAACGTTGACTTGCCAGACACTATTATCATTCAATTTTCTCAAACGGAAAAAATGGAGATTTTGGGAGGGAGAAATAGAACTTGCCTAGGAAAATACTCACTTTTCCAGGAATATCTTATCTTGGGGTATTTTATATATACATATGCATATGTATATGTATATACATAAACACACACACATATAAACATATATATATATATACACACACACACGTGCATATATATAATCATTGGGGTCCACTACTCATCCCTACTGCAAGAAGGTGACAGCCAATCCCTGCATTGCTCATGAGCAGAAGGGAAATATATCTAGGCCTACATCCTTTTATTTTACAAGATGCACTTACTACAAAAGTTGCAGCATCTTAACTGGAATATTAATTAAAAGAAGTTAATTAAACAGCTTCGAACCTCTATCATTAAAAATATACTTTAAGCTGTATTTAAACTAATTCCTGATGTATTTTAATTTAAAGTTGTATTTTAACTAATTCCTGAACCAGTTCAGCTAAGAAAATTTTTCTTAATCCAGTGCAGGTCTCATCCACAACACCCCTAGGACACAATAAATATTTAAATATACGACAAATATTTTATCTGCCTCAGGACACTGACAGGAACACAGGTGATCAACTTTGTGCATTCTGAGAGAAAACAGGTTCATCAACTCCATGCTCAAGTGTCAACCTATTATTGCATGACACCTAGTCTTTAAAGGAATACATCTTTTATAACCTAAGAGAATAAGGCGGAGGCTCTTCACGGAATTAAATGTTCCATACTTCTAATTAGAAGGAGAGAAATTGCAGGGTCATTTATAGAGGTCTTAATAATTTATTTCATTTTCAGGACAGATACACCTGTGCTCTATAATTTTCAGCCACATGCTAGCCAAAGTGAGAGTCTTTTTGTTTGTTCGTGCTATACACTTTCTCTCTGCTTAATTCTTTATTTATTTTGGCACCTGCCAATCTGGGGGAAAATAAATAACAAAGGCATATTAGGCTTTGAAAGTATCAGAATGGAAAATAGGATTTTGCTTTCCCTTTGTATTTTGTTTTGTTTTGTTTTTCTCTTCACACAAGCCATTATGCTTTAAAGCAATGCAAATTTATGAATTCTTCAACTTCTATTTTCCTAATTCATTGGCACTTTTCAGGGAAAACAAACAAAACAAAACAAAGCTTCCCCTCCGCAAAACAATGATTCGTTCAGAAAACCACTAAGACACCACAGTGAAGACACCACAACTTTCACTCAGTTATCGCTCATTTGGTGTTTGAGGTGAAAAAAGAAAGCCCCTTCTCCTTTAGGTGCAGAGTCTGAATTAGGGACGATATGGCCTAAGCACACACCACATCAAAGCAGAGACTGCCATTAACTGCAGAGACATTTATTTAAACAGCAGTTTCTCCTGGGCAAACTACCACGAGAAGGCCTCGAGAGGCACATGGAGGCAATACAGGGAATTCCACTATTCCCACCCTCCAACCTTCTCTCCTGGGCATAGGACCAACAGCAAGAAAATAAAACAGTCGCCAAATATAGCACGATGGGCTTTCTCCTCCTTAATTGCCTTTAAAATTCCCAGGCGAATAAAGGGACCCCACACAGCCTTTCTATGCTACATATTAGCACTGGTTCATCTGAGTGACGAACCTCAGAAAATAAAGCTTCATAATGGAGCTGCTGACACAGCAAAGACCAACCCTGTATAACTAAATGGTCTGAGAGCAGCGATTCCCGGGATCATCTGGAGGAGAGGCATCTTCCCTTTCAAAGCCCGGCTTTTGTATTGCTCACACTCCTACACGCTGCTCGGTGCCAAACTATTTGCTATTCTTTGGAGGCTTGTGCAGCTTCCTACATCAGATGGAATTTACCTTCATGTAATTATTTGTTCTGGAAGCTTTGATCTCTACTTCCCTTGTAACTGCAATGTAGTCACACTTTGAACTACAAGAAAGTACCAATTTAAGGCTCTTGCTGCAAACATCATAATGGTTAATCCTAACAAAAAGGTGTTAATTGGGCTCCTGGTGATTCTAAGCCGCAGTCACAATAGCTTCTAACATTTGTTTACCACTGCTGCATTTCCCCCACATTCCAGGAAAAGTCCATTAGATTTGATAACATTTTAAGCAGGCTTCTGTCTCTCTCTCTCTATATATATATATATATATGTATATGTATTTAAGACTGTATTGCAGTTTAAGGTAGTATACTTCATCCTCATCCTCACTGGAGGAGTAGTTCTGTCCCAACCAGATGCGATGAAAGACTCCTAGCTTCAGAAGAAGCTGTAGGAGACTGTCTACTCATGGTTAACAAAAAGTAAAAAATTCAGATGACACCAAAACTCCTTCTGAAGCACAATAAAGTATGAGATGAAAGCTGTCTCTTCATATAGTACATTCATGCAAACCCTTGGCCCCTCAGAGGTTTCATGGCAGCATGCAGGAGCATTACCCTGTTTCACTTCTGGCCCCCTGTCCTGCTCAGCCATCTAAGAAATCCAAACTGGTTTAAAACTGCTTAAAAATGCTTGAAGACCATAGCTTAAGCTGAAAAACAAGCAAAGGAACAAACAAACAAAAAACCTCTGCTCATCATTTTGGACTGCACTGTTAGATATTCAAGAGTTTTTATTTTATTCATTTATTTTTATAACAATGCCAGGATAGAAAACATCTTTCCAAAACAAAAACAAGCTGCAGTCGTGATGCCTCAAAGGAGGGCTGTATATTTTATTTGTCTAGCATATGAAAAGCCTAGTATGCCTTTAAGCACTCGCTATGCAGACAAGCCTATGGAGCTTCCCAATGGAAATTTAGACCTCTTTGCTTTTTGCCTTACACAGAGAGTGTCCTTACTTTTAACATAACCACAGAATCCTTCTCACAGGCAAATATCTGGAGCGGGGAGGAATAGATGTATTTGCTTATTTAAGTAAAGACACTGGGAACCGATTATGGGGGGCCCTGAGGCTATTTCTTAGTGGAATGACCAAAGGCCCAGACAGGAAGGTAATTGCAGGGCTCAGTTTACATGTTGCTGAGTGCAGAGTATTCAGCTGTTCAGCGGAAGATGACGACTTCTTTTAACCCAAAAGTTAAGCACAAAAATGGCAGGCAATAGCAATCCCCGGCTACGCTATTCTGACCTCTTTGGGACTTGAGCAGCCTCAGTGACCACCAAATCCACCTCCCGCTTGCGTGTTTGGTATTCTCACAGATTATTAAAATATTTGTGTTTACTTTTGATAGACCAGGCCTTTCCACTTACCAGCTCTCCTGAGGTAGCGTTTCCTGTTCTTTCTCTGAGATTAGAGCACTTCAGACTCAAACACCCTTCAAAAAAACTCTTTACAAAAGCCAGGAGGGCCCTGTTTGACTGACTGGAGACATCTCTTGAACCCTGGTTTAACTTTTCATTCCTGCCAGTGAACAGGGCTGTAAATTCCCCCCGAACAATCACTGTCAAGGTGCTTGTCCCCATCAGGGAGGAGTGGAAGAGTCCGCCCAGCCTCCTCGTGGAGGGCCCATCGTCTCTCTCTGACCCTCATGGCCCATTGCCAAAGCCTTCCGCTCTGTCCCCTGGAGAAGGAAGCTACATATCTTTATTCCCTGTATAATTTCTGTAGAAGGGGCCATACTACAAAATGCCACTCTGTTGCTCTCCTGCTCACAAAATTGATTGAATTAACACAAAATTCAAATTATTGAAACACAGACAAAATTTTATTATGGCCCCATTTCAATGTGCTTCATAAGCAGGCGGATTCAAAAAGGGAATACCAGGTTTGAGAGAAGAAGCAGTGTGCGGGAAGCTGGGTGCGAATGAGGTGACCTGTGCACAGGACCCAGGCAGGGAAAAACGCATCATTTTTTCTTCCTCAGTTGCAGGCTAGGGCTCCCCGATGCTCTGCATATTCAACCCAGGAACACCAACTAATAGTTTTCTCCCAGAAAGTTGCTCCACAACAAGGCACACGCACTTGGCTACAAGCTGCTCTCCCAGGGTCACAGCGAGATGGCAGCCCTGAATACACCACTACAAAGGTTTGTGTTGGAAAAACATTTGTTTTTCTCTTTTCACGTTTGTTTTGCATGACTTCCTACAATTTCCTGAATACAATCTAGACCCTTGGCAGTTGCAATCCACAGGCTGAGGCTTTGAATAATTTATTTGTAAAATATATAGTAATCTCACTTTATCACAATGCTGTCTATGAGTAAGGGGCAGGGGTGAAAGAGCCACTCAATTTCCCAGCATTGTTAACATTTACAGTCTACACATTTCACATCTGGGGAAGCTGACAGTAACTCTGAAAACTTTTTGTTCTCACAGTTATAACTTGAATCTGTGCCTTCTTTTTCTGTCTCCTACAGGCTCCTTTTTGCTCAGCTTTCTTCCTTTTATTAGATATTAGATTAGATAACTAAACATTAAATCATGGGATTTAATCATGGAATTTGATTATGTGAAGGTTGGTAGGGGTTTTTTTTTTTCTTTTTTTTTTGAGGGAGGATATTATTTATTTTAATTGACTTTGAAATTGGAAAGCTTTTAGAAACCATACAATATCTTCTCAGCTCTATCCCTTTCCAGGACATTTACAGCACGCCTTCTTAGGAAAACAAAGGGTTTTACAACAGCAACTTGATCCAATAAATCATAAATCACAACTAAAGATTATATTTCAGGATTATAGCTACGGCAGATGACACGCCAAGGTTTAATACCTTTGATTTCAAAGGGCAATTCCTTCCTGGGAGAACAGGTTCCTGCGTATTTCACATAGGCATCCCCTTGGCAAGGCAAATGTCTATAAAAAGTCAGTGATAGCATTTTCCTTTCACCTGAGCACTTCAAGGTAAATGCTTGAAGTTCACAGCTCATATTTAAGAATGGACAAGAAGAAGGGAAATTAAAATTGTGTGATTTTCTGGAGTAGAGTGGAAGAGACAGAGACAAATTTTTTGTTCTTATCACTCTGTGAAAATCAAAATGAGCAAACAATTTCAGTTGTGTTTTGCCAGTGGGTTTTCTTTGCTGAAGAACAGGCTTCTAGAAGCAATGCTCCATCTTCAGTTTCTTAACTTGTTTTACTATAATTGATAGCTAATAGTCCAAAGAAATCACATGTTTTATGGCTGGCTGTAACATAATAAAGACTCTCACAATCTTTAATAGCTCATCCTCCCAGGATATCTACAAAAGTAGGAATTTGAGGCAGGAAACTGAGGTCCAAAGACAGTGAACAATAGCTTATGGTAACTTGTTAAGATAGTGGAAAAAAATTATTGTACAGAATCAGTTCAGCAAAACACACACTTGAACTAGATTACATTCTGATTCTTCCTTGTAGGTTCTTCAGCATTTGCAGTACTGAGATTTCTTCATGCAAAAATGCCAGTCCTAACTTTAGTTTTAATTATTGTTGGTTTGTTTACTAAGTCAATCTGGAGTAACACTTTCCACATCTGAGTCAGCAGTTAACAAGGACATAACCAGTTACAAAGACAGTGGAACTGTTTTCAAATTCCTAGCAGTCTTAGCACTCTGTATGTTACCCAGAAAATACACTGTCAGCCATGGCAGGAACCTCAGGACTACAGCCCACTCCCTGTGGGACTCCAGTCTTTGCGTGTCTCCTAACCCCAATTCCCAGAGTCGTCTCAGGCAGCTGTGGAGGCTGAGGCTACCAGGCCTAGTGCTGCCTCAACGGCAAATGTTGCCCTAGGACAAGTCTGGATATAACGCCACAATTCCTTTAGCATGCCTTTTCTATCAGCACCCTCCAAGGAGCTCAGAAGTTTCTTTCTCATGCAAAATCCTGACCCTAGTTGTCCAACAAAACTGAGGTGTGCCCAGAGGACCAGTAGGCCTTCTGATCTAGCGCTTTCTCAAAGCCGAATGTGGTCCTAGAACCAATCTGAATATATTGCTACATTTCCTGTCTCTCTAGTAGTTCAATATCTCCTAACCTACCCAGAATTCTCAGAGTAATCTGGGAAGATCTAGAACTTGGTCAACAGCCTCGTGCCAGCTCAAAGATAAAGGTCCTTCTAGAAAAGGCCTGGATATACCATGACAATTCCTTTGGCATGTCCTTTCTAGGCCCACTAAATATGGAGCTCTAGGCTCTCATTCTTTAATCCAACAATACCCTACTCCTTAACCTCGTTGTCAGTGAAATCTCAGATGGGCCTGGACACCGAGGCAATCAGGTGCTGGCTCATGGTCATATGTTCTCCTAGAACCAACAGCGCTGCCCTTCCTTTGCCATACCATTTCTATGCCCCAATGGGTTTCTAATCTTTTTCTCTCACTTAACTCTAATCCTAGGTGCAAACAAGTCCAAGGTAGGTCTGGAGGCTGAAGCTACCAACCTGGTATATGCTGAAAGACAAATGTTGTTCAAGGATTAATGTAGATATAGGGCTACCATTCTTTTGCCCTGCCCTTTTTAGCCCCACGCCCATGGGGATCTAGGCTTTATCTCTCTCTCTTAACCCTAAAGCTAGCACTGAGAATAACCTCAAGAGGCTGTGGAAGCCACCAGAACTTTTTCAGGCTCAACAGCAAATGTTATCCCAGAATTAATCTGGATATAATGCTTCCTTTCCTTTGGAATACCATTTCTAGCCCCATGTCCCATAGTTATTCTCTTAACCCTAACTCTAACTCAGGCAAATCTCAGGTAGAGCCAGAGGCTGAGATCACCAAGCCTGCTGTTGGCTCAAAGACTTATGGTGTCCTAGAACCAACCTGAATATACCATTACATGTTCTTCAGCCTGCCCTTTCTACCCCCTGCAACCCATGGAGCTTTACATGTTCTCTTCTCCTTAAAACAACAGTAGCTCACAGAAAAATCTCAAGCAGCTCTGGAGGCCACCAGGCCTAATGCTGACTAAACAGCACATGCTCTCCTAGGAGCAATCTGGACATAGTGCTACACTTCCTTTGGCACATCTTTGTGAGCCCTACACCCCACTGAGGCTCTAGGCTTTCTCTCTCTCTCTCTCTCAATCCTAAGCCTATTCTTAACCCTAACCCTAGCTGTCTGGTTAGGGGCCTGAGGCTGAGGCCACCAAGACTGCTGTTGGCTCATAGCAAAATGCTGTCCTAGAATCAATGTGGATAAAACTCAACCTTTCCTTTGGTATACTCTTTTAGCTCTGTGTCTCATAGGGCTCTAGCCTTTCTCTCTCTCTTAATCCTAACCGTAACCCTAGCCCCATAAAGCATACGGCAAGGAAAAAGAAAATTTCCCCACAGTTGAATGAATGCTGCCCTTCCCCAAATGCAATGGCTTTTTTAATTATTATTATTTCCTGTTATGATCTTCTAAACTTCCAGATCCCCCGGAACAATTTACAGGCACATTCCACAGGCAATACCCGAAATGTTTATTGACAGGCAAGTACTAAGCAACTAGTTCCCATTGTCTCTATCTGCAAAAGACTTCCCCTCAGGGCTCTCACAGGGAGCAGCGTGTCCCTTTCCACAACCTGCCTGCCGAGAGCAATGCTCGGGAAACCGACCACTTCCCAAGGCTCATAGATCTTTCTGTTTATTCCCGACAGTTTTGTTTGCTGTGAAAAGGGAACAAATACACATTCTTAAGATGAGGATTCCCAATTCATGAATGGGCCTTTAGAAATGTGCCAGCTGCATAATCTAAAAATAGCTCAGGTGCTCATGGGAAAATGTTACCTGCTAAGCTCTGAGTAAGCCAGAGAGACAATTGCCCAATAGGGGCCTACCAGCTGCTCTGAGAGCAAGCACTCTGATACCACAGAGGTTTGCAAGTGAATCCTCCCAAAAGGAGACACTTAAAGTAGATTTGTTAGGCTGTTTCTATCTGTTGCTGGGATAGCCATCAGTGCACCAATTTCTTTAAATTTCTCATCTGCATGACCTAGTACACCTTCATTGGATCCTGGAACTTACCATGCCAGGATCCTAATGGTCAGCTGTATAGCACCTGTCTTAAAGCAGGTCTCATTTGGGTGAGTTAATATTGCCTGATTGACCCCAACAGCTTTCTTATCTGCCATGCCAACTCACTGACTCCTTTCTGTCCTTCTTGTATATTGTATACGGCTTGGACAAACCTTTCCTCTCCTCGCAACTTACGCAGCCGTGAGCACACGGGAATGCTTATACTAGCAAAGCTTACAGATGTAGTTCACAACACATTTTCATGCTGGCAAAGCTGGTTCAGAAGTTCTCATTTGCTGTTTTCCAGAGCTGTTCATTTCTCAGCCAAGCTACAGTTCTGCATGCCCTCAGTCATGCCAAGGAACAGTCCATGGAACCATTTCAGTTACCTGGTTTGCAGCAGACCCACAAGCAGTTCTGTTAAAAGGGATGGCTGCAGAGCAGGATGGAGATGATTAACTGGGGAGGAGGAAGAGAGATTTCTTCAGCCGACTTTGCAGTTGAAGAAAACATATCATGGAACAACATGCCCAGATAGGAAAGCAATCCTGCTTTTTTTTCCGTGATCTCCTCTCCTGCAGATTATCACCCCACCCATATCCATAACAGGAGCCAGCATAGCTACACAGACATGTAGGACATCACAGAATGATCAGTTTAACTACTGCTAGAGGCCTCAGATCAGATCAGTTCTTAGGAAATCTCTTTGATAAGAGAAGGATTCTTTCCAGACCACCATTGCCAGGCATCTAGTTTGAAGATTGTGTGACTTCTTGAGACAAAAGACTTTTGTATCTACTTTCAAGCTCCCCTACACCTACAAATACTCAGAGGATTCATCAGCCCTATTCTGTATAAAAGAATTGCACCAACACAGCAAAACCTGACCAGATGACAGTGCCAGATCAGTTCAGAAATGACTAACAACAGCTTAAAAACAAGGGCAGTATACCCTTGCCCAGAACCTCTGCATATCCCCATCAGAACTGCACGTCTTTGGCCGCTAAGGTCCTGACATCCCAGATAAAAGTCCATTTTAACACACAGTTTGATACACTGTGTTCAAGCACACACAGATGGCATGAGACCTTCAGCAGGTGTTGTGCAGTATATTTAGGAATGCATATAAATCCCACCTCTCCCAAACTCACCAACCTCACTAAACACATGCTAACCAAATGTGTACAGCACGTGCAATGCCAGCGGCAGCTTCAGGTGGCATCGGGCCTCCCCTTATGCTTATGGTTATGTCTGAGGATTACAGCACAGAAATACTGCAGTCCCACATAAGTAACATGGTTGCTAGAGCAAGAGAACAAAATCACAGTATGGCAAAACCTCTATTGACTTCAGTAGAGTCAGGATATAAACCAGTCATTAAAAATAGTTTGCTTTTCCTCAGACTTTGGTTTGACCCAAAGCTTCATGAACCAGGCTATGTGGGCAGACAAGCTAAGAAAATAACAGTACGAAGGAGAAATAAAATCTGGATAGACTGGACAGCTCTTGAAGTAATACTGTATTTCTGTGCATGAAACCTATACATTTACCAAAAAAAAAATTATACTTCAAAAAACTGAGCAAAATTAACAATTAACTTCTTTTTATGAGTCATATGCTTACTGGCAGATAATTTATGATTTATAAGCATGAAAATGCTGCATTGCAAGAAAAGCCCTGCACTTTGTAAAAAAATGCCCAGTAAAAACCCTCTGTTGTGAAAGGAATTAACATGACAACACATTTATTTGACACCAGAAGGAACTGAGATAGCACAGCGATATAAAAGCCAGAACAGAACTGTTACAAGCCTTTGGCCCCCAACTGACTCTCTAGAACTACCTGGATCATTAGAGATTAATACATGAGTCTTCTGAGAGCTGCCTGTTCAGGTACAGAACTTCACAAAGAAAGTAAAAGAGAATATTACAAGACAGTAGGCAATTATTCATCAATGCAAGAAAGGAAAGTACTCACATTTAAATAATGCTTAAGTTTTTCCAAAAAGTTTCAGGGGAAGCAATGATGTGGATAAAGCAAATAACACATCAATAATCTCACTCAACGGACAATGAAGTTCCCAAAAAGGGAACAAAGGATCTGCAGAACATAAGCTTTATATTATATATATTATAGCCATATATCAGCTCTGAATACTGGATAACAGGGGTCCATTCTAAAGTAAGCAGTTGTTAAACTAACACTGAAGGGGCGAGGTACAGTATGGTAATGGAAAGAGAGTATAGAAGAAGAAACATGGCTCAAGGTAACAGCTGCTGAGCAGATAAGCCACTTGCAGGAAAGATCCCAGATCACCCAGTGGCTGTTCTAGTATACTCCATGGGTAAAAAAATCCCAGAGTCTGTGATAAATGAAGCACCCTTCAGGAGAACAAGGGGGCAAAATGCCTTTAAAATAATCCCAGACAATTTTGTTCTACCTCTGCTACTTCAAGACATTGTGAAATCAAGTGTTTTACCACAAGAGACACAAAGATCTTCAATGTGTTTGCTGCAACATGGCAAGAGAGGCTTAGTTGTTTGCCTTAGTGACAGACTTGTGAACTGACTTTTTGGCTAATTTCAACAAAATAAATACTATTAAATGAAACTTCCAAGTACACTCTGCCTAGTCCAAATGCAATAATACTCTCTGCATCCCTCTCATTTCCTGGCATCCAGGGAAGCCAGGTGCCCACTAAAACAAGCAAGAGCCTGTTGCTGCATGTCTTACGCAGTCAAGGAGAGGGAAGAAAACCCCGTCCGGGCGGACGATGGCTAACTAGAAATCAGAGGGCAGGCAGAGAACACTCACATGGACATGAGGGATATTCCTCTTTAGGATTAGCCTGATGAGCTGCAGTGATTAGAGCCCCTGTGAGCTTAGCAAAATATTATCCCCTGAGCTCTGAGCTTCTCACTGGCCGTTTCCTGTTGTGGCAGCTGATGACTACTGCTTTCCGTGTCTCCCTCGGGTTTTGCTCCTGCCACGCGTTACGGAAATCTGCACGGACAACCCCACTATACCCACTTCACACACCTCCCCTCTCCCTCGCCAAGCGCGTATGAAGTCAGACAGCAGTCAAGAGCATCACCATGCGCTTCAGATCTCCGCAGTCACGGCAAGACAAGCCTTTTCTGCAGCCGCCAGTCTCGCTTCCCTAAAGCGGAGATGTTGTCCTGCTGCTTTTTACTGCTAAAGTAGCGTCTGAGCATTGCCCAAAACAGCACGCAAACAAATTTGAACAAAACAAACAAAAAGTCTGGCGATCTGCAAGACAAGTTCCTCCAGACAGTAGACTTTATTTTGAGCACAGGATATTTCAGTTTAAATGAGGCAGATGTGGTGAGGTTCCTAATAAGGTATTTCACCGGGAGCAAGCAGAGCGTGTTTCTGATAAACACCACAAATGGTTTCCCACGGTGAAACTGCTTTTACCCACATTCTTAAATTCCTTCCTGCTGGTGATCATGAAGGGCAACAGGCTACTTGTCCAGAGCGTGGCCAGGAAGTGGTTGAAGTGTGTGCCCTGGATACATTTAATTTTTAGCGTCTAGCTGAAGAAAAATTTGTGATGATCCATATGAGGATAATGCTGGAGACAGTCGTACTACAACCTAAAGCATTACAGATTTCACTTGGCGCTATTCAGTGGGAAACTGAAATCAAATACAGTAGCAGGGCAATCTGTCAAATAAAACTTGTATCACGGAGCAGCAAAACCCACTTAAAAAAAACATAAGCCAGCAGCATATGAAACAAATGACGTTTTCATTTAGTTCATTCCTCATGTTTTAAGGATATGGAATCTAATGCATAAGATCCATTATTATAAATCAGAGAAACTACAAGAGGCAATGTCTCTGGTTAACTTTGCACATTTACCAGCGCTCATTTTGCAAGTTTACTTTCTTCCCCACCGCTTATCTCTCAATCACATCTGTCTTAGTAAAAATGACATAATGGGAAATTGTTACATGTTTGAAAAATTTGTAAAAGAATCACTGGCTAAAGAATTAAGCATTGTGTTTCCTACATTCCACAGATAATGACCAAGCTTTGCCACTAAAAATACATTTTTCAGGGGTGACATATTAAACTGCATCAGGTGACTTGGAAGAAAGAGCGGACTACGTAATAAGCTGGATGTTTACAAAAACAACAACAGTTTACCATTTAAAGTCACTTCTGGTGAATCTACTGTGTGATTTTTGCACGAAAATGTCTGTAAGAAATTTGGGTTGAAATTTCTCAGGTTTAACTGGAGAGAATATGATAAACAATTATGGACTTGTGTAAAGATCCATTTTGCCAATTCTGATGAGTCAAAGCCTTGATAAAAATGATGGCATTTTATTTACTCTTTTTGTTTAGAAAAGAAGTGGTTCTGTTAGCTTTGTTTTGGCAACCTGAAGATGTAGAGTTTTACTTGCATTCCCTGCTGTTTTTAACCCTGTTAAAAACCCTCACTGCCTGCCAGCCCTCAGTCAAACTTTACCACTTCAGAAAAGGCAGAGGAACACATAAACTGCCTTTGGACAAAAACCCAGGCAGATCATGCTTTAACTTAGTAGGCAGGGGTGTAAAATGTGCAGCCTGAAAGTGGTCCCCCTTGGAAAGCTGGAGAGGTGGGGGCAGCAATCTCTTCAGCTACTGCAACCAAACAGACAGGAACAAGGGTCATTTTCCCTCACCTCCACATCACCCCCTTTCATATATTTTATTCCATTATTGCGACCCAATTTTACAATATAATTTGTGGGACTTAACTTGAGGCTAAACTCCTAACATGGTCATATTCAACTGTCGAAGTGCCAGAGCCAGGCATCAGCTCTCCTCATTCTGTTTTAATCGCCCTGGCTCCCTCCAGGCCTGCAATGCTTTGGCAGGTCATCCATTCGGTGTGAACACATGTATCACACATAAGATGTCTCACATGAGAGCATGCGCTTCTCATAGCTTTTCTTGTATTGAACCTGTTTTTACTGTATTATTTGATATCAGAGAAAAAAAAACATTTAGGAAGTACAAATCATTAACTATAGGTCCATCAATATTGTGTGGCAAGGTGCCAGTCTAAAGCGAGCTAGAACCCAAGGACACATTAGTTTGTACTGCTGCATGATTAGCAACACATCGCTTTTCAGTTTTGCATTCCAAATTGATACACATCAGATTTTAGTGTGAGTTAGCAAAAAGGAGAAAAAAAAAGGGGGGGGGAGGGGGAAGCGTGGGGGGGATGCGAATAACAACAGAACAAGGGATGCTCTCTGCCTTGTTCTGTCCTTCAGTTGTACAGAATGGAGCGCAGCGGTGTTAATGAAGGTGGAACATAAGTGCCCTGTCTCCAGGGGGGGATGGATCCCACTGCCTGCAGGACAGCATGTGACATCAGTGGTAGAACAAGGTTCAGAATGGCCATTGTGATCCCTGGAGAGCGTCACGGTTTCAGAAATCTTTTCCTTTTAAAATTAGAGGGAATGTTTGATAGAAGGATAGAGCAGAACATACATACTGCCAGCGACACTGCTCAGGGCACTCACCCAGGCTGTCCAGACTGCAATTTTTGGTACACACCATCTCTAGGTCTCCACTGGGCTTCTGTCTAGCTTGAATGTGCCTCTTCTCTCAGCTACTACATATCCCTCTCTTCCTGTCACCTTTCAAGGCAGGGTATGCAAAGAAAAGCATCATCACATGCATATTCTTAATTTCTTTCCATGATCCTAACCCCACAGCAGAAAATAAAATCTTTAGTCTAGATAAAGTAGAGTCAGTCATTTAATTTTGCCCCTCTCCCTACCCCTCTCCCAAAGTCCTCCTGTGAGGACTCTCTTCCCTAGTCATAGCTTCATTGAAGCTCACAGGTTTCTTAACGTTTTCAACAAATCAGCATTTTACAATTAAAACATTTGTATGATGGGAAGATTTTTCAATCCAGCCCTAGCAAGACTTTTTTCCGAGAAAGGCAGAAGTTTATCTTTACATTCTGATGATCTGTCATGCATATAAAGTCTTACAGGCTGGGTGTGTAAGTCTTGAAGTTAAATCCTGGCTTTCTCTTATACAGCAACAGAATAGAAAGGAAAGACAGACATGTAGAGCTGTCACATGTGAGACTTCTCAAGACTTCTGAAGCAATGGACTGTCACAAAAGGGCCACAGATGCTTTAGGATCCTGTGGCCCTGAAACACTCCTTAAACTAACTGGTTTTCAGTGACCCAAATAGCCAAACCTGAGAAGATCAATTAATTCCTTTACTATGTATAATCATCATTCTGACTACAGGCTCCTTACAGTTCCAGTAAAGTTAACTTCTTCTTTATTTACAAGTTATCAGAAACAACTGGACTAGACACAGTCACCCTGAATGTAACTTGTGTAGAGCAGCTGGAGGCAGTACAGTCGGTGGAGTACTGGAGGCAGAGTTTTACAGTGCGTCAAAGCATGCACCGCTGCCAGGTGCTAGTGGAACTCGGCTTTTTTTGCCATGCTGAATACGTGAATTGCCCTGCACAGACTGGAAATTGCCTGAATTCCTGTAGAGAATCACAAAATTGAACAAAATAGGCCTGAAAGCAATTGGAAGGGGTCATCTCATCCATCCCCCTGCCCCAAGGCAGGCTCAGCTTTACCTAAACCATTCCTGACAGATGTTTGTCTAACCTGTTTTTAAAAACATACAGCAACAGAGATTCCACAGCCTCCCTAGCCAGTCAAAATAAGAATTTTCTCTGATTTCCCACACCCTAGATCAACAGATGGACCCACTCACTTAAAGTACAAGGTGGAGTGGGTATCAACTTTTAAACCCACCATGAACATGATTTCACTTCTTGAATTCAAGCCTTGTATCTTCCCAGATACAAGACCGACAGCACAGTACCTTTCACATGCTGTACTGAAAGAGAAAGAGGACTTCCAGACCAGCCAAAAAAAGGAGTGTTTCAAAACTGATCTGTTCTGAAATAACAGCTATAACTCTGTGCTGCTCCATTTCCTCTCCACTAACACTACAGGCCTCTTGGAAGCTATCGGTGGTCCACCTGAGCATACTCAAGTGTATAGAGGTGGAGACCTTAAAACACTGCTCCCATGTGATTTTAGTGCATTGTTCTTAAGAGGGTTGTCCCTTGATATCTTTGGCCAGAAAAGGATAATGTTTATTCTTTCAGGTAGCTTTTTTCTGCATGGGAAAAGCAGCCATACAGTGGCAGAGTGGAAACAATTAGAGTTTCAATCTTCCTCCCTCCAAGTTAGTATGAGTTTGTCATTGGCCTCAAAATGTGTTTGGGATAATTTATAAAATTTTTGGAAGTCTGCAGGATAGAAAGTGATACAATAGTTAGGAGAAGAGCCCGTTGATTTTAGAATAATTGGACAAGCCATACTTAGAAAGAGAGGGAGAGAGAGACTAAAAAGCAAGTAGTAGAGTTTATTGAGGAATACACAGTGAAGCAGAGAAGCTCCTGTATGACTGAGGGATTCGTTGGTCTTATCCAAATAAAACAAATGAGGAATCTGCATCACTGTCTTCTCCCTGGAAAGCCATAGTCAGGTGAGACATAGCTGTGAGTTACTCCTGGAGAGAAATGCAATTCCCAAGTTACATGACTGCCCTGAATTCGTCATGTAGCACTAGCTGCATAACAGTCAATGCCCCAAAGCTCTCCCCTCACACATGGCTGCGAGTTGCTTTTGCAATTTCAGTGACCTGAATATATGAGAGCAAAACTCTCAGAGAGAATTAGATTCAAGAGGCTTGAAGCTTCCCAGGAATCTGAAAGTGCTGGCATTTAGGTCTTCATGGCCCACTAGAGCCAGTTAAAAGGTCAGAAATAAAAGGTTATTGACCTGTAGATTTTCTTGAGACTCAGAGGGCACCATGACTTCAGCCCCAGAGTTCTTCTCACAACACAGGGATCATAAAGGAGTTTGCAGGTCACTGACCTCACAGCGTATGAAATCAGGAAAACAAACGGTAAATTTACTCTGCATTTTATTTGACTGCCATTGAATTCTAAAAAATTACTAAGTAATTATCAGGAAAGCTCAGGAAGGGCTGAAGTAATTCTTTTCACTGCAGGAATTACTGAGTGCCAGTCTATGTCCCAAATTATACAGTCAGTCAAATATAAGATCATGAAGATCTTATCTGCCTTTACAATATACGAATTTATGCTGTGCCCCAGTAGCACGGCTGTCTCTCTTGATCTAATTTGTTTTTCTTATATTCTTTAAACTAGCTCATGAGCTAATCTCATGAGCTCCCTTAAATCTAGGCAGTTACCCTCTCTTCAAATAAATACAGTCCATGCAGCAGATCAGATTATTATATATTACACACAAGAAGGGGCTGTTCTTGACATGCTGCCAAGAAAGCTTGAGAACACAAGACTCTGTATCACTTTGATCATGAAAGACAAGTGGCTCCAGTTATTTGAAACTGTATTTGACAGGATGGAAGTAAGATAGGAAATGAAATGTTAAACTCCACTATAAAGATCAATGCTTTAGGAACATGTGAGCAAAATAGAATAGAAGAAGTGGATTTTCAAAAGGCAATAGAGAACAAGCAGGGAAAGAGGCGTCTATAAATTTTATCAAATATCTCTTTCAAAACTTGGCCTTGTGGCAAGTGAACTCTTGATGGTCACTATGTTGAAAGCACCCTCGCTAATTCCAGAAAGTCACTTGCTGGCAACAGCAGATTGCTAGAGTTTAATGGTGCTAATCGGCACCAAAATGTTGCTGCAGTTTTATGAACACCTTTTCACCAGACTCTTCCCTCCAGTGACTGCATCCTCAAGGCAGTGGAATTAGTCATGATTCAGGCTGAGGGAAATGAAGGGATAAGGCCCTGCTTCCTGTCTCTAGTGATGATCCTTATAATCTTTTCCCAAAAGAAAAGCAAAAGCTACCACCTGAAGAAATTTCCCCAACTTTCAACTGGACTTTTAAAATTTCACACACACTCCATATGTACAGAGTCCATGCCTACCTCGAAGGTATATGTTTGTTTTAGTGTGGTGCTCCTCGCATCACTTGCTTCAGGTTATGAGTGTATTATAAAAATGAAAAACCAATAGCTTATCTAAGCTTATCTAGCCAGCCTGGTGACTACTAGGATCGGGCTGAGCAAGAGCAAATTTCTTAAATAGAAATAGTTGCAATTATTTAAAAGATTCAAAGAGCTGAGGAATTCTTTGTGACTTTTTTTTTTCTCCTCCTGAGAAGTTTATGTTTAAAAGCTATTAGTAGCCAATATATTAATGAAATTAAAAACAAGTTACTCTTCTGCCTGCTTCTATGATATTCTCAAAATAACATAGATCAATAAATAAAATAATAGAATAAGTAAGTCCTGGAATCTTTCCTTTAGCCAAGAGGAGCACAGTAACTGCTTCAGGTCTCACTGGTCTCTATTTCCTCACGGGAGGGTACAGCAAAGCGGCTGCCATGCCTGTTACCACCTTCCCCACTCCATTACACACTTCTGAGACTCTGAAGGCATGGACATAAAACAAGTTACCATTAAATAATAAGCTAGCAGTCATCCATTTTTCCCATAGAAACCACCCCTCCAACTGTTTTTATCCAACAGTATCGCTCAGCAAATCCTTTGCTGAAAAATGGATGAACCATTGAAAATTACCTCATGTTCACCACAGAAGCACATGTATGGGGAACAGCAGACCATGTTGTACATGAACGTTTAATTTCCAGTGACTTCTTCATATACGCCCAGTTTGAGAACTTTTAATAGGTTCTGCAATATGGATACTAGTCTACACAGAAACAAAATTTCAATTAATATATGAGAAGTAACAGCTTTCAATCAATTCTAACCAGAAATCTATGAGCTCTCAACCTAAGTCATCCAGTTTCCCACTACTGATTTATATATAGAAAAGATGTAAGAAAATAGGAAGAATGAAAATATAAGAAAAAGTTTCATTTGCTCTCTTCCTTTCTTCCCCCACTGAATACTTAATCTTTATTTATTTCAAATCAGGTTTTGCATCAGCATTTGTAGTATGAATCCTACCATAGTCAAATGTCAAAAGATGTTGTAGAGATCTCTGAGACAGAGACGCTGTCATCAGCACCACACACCACTGCACCAATCTGGCTGACAAATCAAGTGAAAGAGGAAAATCAGGAGAGAATAGCCTGAATGCTTCTCTTACCATATTATAATGGTATCAGGAAGAAGCCAGCATCATACAGTAAAAGACTGAAATAATGTTAATATTGTCTTTTGATGTTGACTGTCTATAGCATGATAACAAAAGTAACTCTCATCACACTAGTATTACTCTTGTGGTTTGTTCTCCAACAGTGACCAGAGCCATTTGCTCAAGAGGAAGGTTAAGGAAATTGTAAGGACTTCTCTAGAATAAATTGTCTCAAGGAAACATTTCTGCCTAACATAAAACATTAACAGCTGAAGATACAACACAGGGAAAATGCATGAGATATTTTTAAGATGCTGTGAAACTCAAACTAAGAAATAACACGTCACAGTAGCAAAAGTCTCTAGTGTTCTCCACCATTTACTACAGAGCCCATGAACGTACTGAATGTATCTATATACCCAGTAAACAGGTTCTCTGCTCCCGCCTGCTTCTTCTCCCAGTGCTGCTCAGGAACTCTTGAAAGAGATGTATAGGTTCATCTTCCTGAATTGTGGTGCTGAGAGGAGTAATGGGGGTATTTTCACATGGATTCCTCCAGCACTGTTAGTATATACTAATTATTTAAACTGTTCTCGAAATTGCAGTAACTGGTCAAACCTGTTCTAACAACAACTTCTGGCTTTGAGAGCAAGTAACTCAAACCAAGGTCTAGCTGCTGCTAGAGAGGTGTTTCAAATATAAATATTTTATACCAATTTGGGCTTTTTCCAGACATCTAAAATTATTTCTAGGACATGTGAAATCCTACAGCTATCTTCTCAACTGAATCATCATTCTTAGTTGTCTGCATTTGATATGAATTTTCCCACCTTAAAAAAGCCTATCAGTGTAGGCAGGGTACATATTCCCACTATGGATTTTAACATAAACTGTTAATGACTTGTGACTTCCTTAGTTAGCCAGGCAGAGAAGACTTGTTTCACATTACAGCAGGTAAGCAAAATTTAAATCACATGGTTCCAAAAAGGAGAGGCATTGAGAGAGGCAGGATAAACATAATTTTATATAACTAACCAGGGGGCCCAAAACAGGGGAGTGAAATAGCAACACAGCAACAACTTTCGGTGCTTACCTGGAAGTCAAGACAAGCAGCTCTAGATCTGGAGTTCTAGAAAAAAATATTACTAGTTTGGAAGTTTTTAGCATAGGTCAAAGACCTAGAGCACCCATGTAATATAACAGTGCTCTTGGTCCAATTCTGGGTTATATGGTTGTACTGTAAAGACACACTGTGAGGTATTATTCATGTAACAAGGAGAAAACAGCCATGAGAAGACCACCTCTTAAATGTCATGTGGTGCCATTTGCACCTGTCTATGCAACTCAGACAGAGCTAATAGCATATAGGGATTTAAACAGGTCCTCCCTTTCCCTAACACCGACTTCAGCAGGGATGGAAGGAGGATGCAAACAAAACACCAGCACTTCATTTCACTGAATAAAGGCCTGGCTTAAACAAGTAGCACTCTGAACAGATTTTCTATGTGTCATTTTAGCCATTTTCAGAATAAGGACTGCCTGTGAGTCTAGGTGCTCTTTAGGGCTCTGGAAGATCAGAATTGGGTTCCATCCTCTGCCACAAGCTTCCCCTGTAAGCCCTTCTTATCACAGTGTAAGACGAGGTATGAATTTCAGTTACACTCATAGGACTTCCTCTACTGAAGTAATTGCACAAAAAAATCGCTCTGTATATACAAGACTATCTCTCTCTTGGTCAAATTGTAGCATAGGGGAGCAGATCCTCATGGATCTGCTGTTAAGAATGAGCACACTAGAAACCATCAGGTCCCTGGGTACCACTTCAAAAGACACCATATAGATATTTCTGCCAAGGAACGTACTTGGGTTGCTCATAAATCCTAGCATTGAGTTACAAATTCAGACTTTCCAGAACTTTCCTAAGATACTAGTCAGGTAATCCTTGCAGAGTTGGTGCTGCAGCGTCGGCTGGGTATTCTTCATATAGAAGTGAGGCTTCTTCCTGCCCCAAACCAACAAACAGCACTGTGCACAGGCCTGTGCAGTCCAAGTGCAAGCTGCTAGCACTTCAGCTAATACACTCTGATCCTCTCCAAGGCTTAATTCCCAAGAATTAGTGTCATGTTATCCACTCTGACACAACTTTCAGTCAGCTCAGGCCACGGACTGAAAAAGTTCATATCTAGCCACAATGTATTGCAGCAACTTGCCCATTATCTCCAGTGTATTTTTAAAAGATTTTCCCAGTATCCTTTCTCATAATGCAAGGCTTTAGAGATTTACCATAGTTTATTGCACAATGTAATATTTAATTTCATAATACATCCCTCTCTCACAACTAGGATCAGAAACTTATGCATGTCTGTCCTGTCCTCTGACCATCTTTATCAGCACAAAGCTGAGCAGGTTCTGGCAACAGGCTAAGACATTGTGAGGGACAACTGTGCATGAGGGAGGGGGTGTTTAGTGGATACACACCTGTATTTACATATGTACATGCACACACAGTCTGCTATGTTTGATTTAGAAAGGGCACAGATAAAGAAATATGAGGGCAACGGCATCTTAATTAATTAAGATTAATTAAATTAAAATTAATTAATTAAAAGTTAATTTCACTGTTTTCTAAGAAAAACCTTTCCTACTTATTTCCCCCCATCTTGTTTCTCCTGCTCCCCAAGGAGGCTGTCTCCTGCTCCATCCATCTTAGCCTTCCTGCGGACCATGCCGGGAAGTGATGCGGGCTCCAACCCACCCTCTACATATTCAGCACTTCACGCAATACCTTACTGCAAGGGGCAGCTACAACAAAGTAGCCTTATCACAGAAGCCTTTGACTATCACAGCTCTGCAGACAGTCACGAAATCAGTAAAAATATCTTTTATGAAATTTGAATTCTGCATCTGAATCTCTTGGCTGCTTTTTGTTCACATACTTTAATCTTGCTGAATATTCTGTAATAGGGACTGCGTAAAAGGGGCTCCACAAAACAAAGGCATCTTGTATGGTAGCTGCCCTCTGATAGCCATTTACCATCCCAGCAGACACTAGGGCCTGTCTATCTCCTCGTGCTTGCATGTCTCCCTGTCCTCTGCACAATCCCAGCTGTCAGGAAGTTTCTGTCTCTACCAGCACGGGTGGCTTTTGGACAGCCCTAACTCGCATCTCCTCAGCCCTCCCATTATATCTCCTTTCAATCATTCTGCTTATTTAAGCCTCCCTTTGGACTCCCTTCTCAGCATTAGCTGGGAAGTGTGACAGAAGTAAATCTTCTGCTGTTGGCACTCCTGACTGGTGGGAAGAACTGACAGCAAGGCCTTTTCCCACAGCAAAGCCAACTAGAACCCATGGGCTACATGTCTGACTGTAAATTAAACCATTAATCTCTAATGTTTAACTGTTACAACAGATCTTGGCATGCTATTTGCCAGGGTCAATTAGTATTCCTCCACATATCACTAATTTATGTATATTATTCATTGATTAGCAGGTTCTCTTCTTGTAATGTGACTGAAGTTTCACCTTTCTGTTGCACCCTTGCCCATACTCATGATCTATTACAATTCACTGATGAAAAACTGCTCACATCCTGCAAAAGGCAGACCCTGCAGTGGTTGAATTTGATCAAATACTAGGCCATGCAGCTCCTTGAAGGAGGCAGTTACCTGTAAATTATTCCATGCCCAGCATCAGCCAGATAAGATGCTGAGAAGGCCACCTCTCTCCAGAGCAGTGCTTTCTTGTGCCTTCTCTTTTGCTCAAGGTAAGAAGTAGCCTCTTTGCTTTTCCCCAAAGCTCTTCCAACGTGTGCATCTTCCCATGGTGCTTAACAGAACCCTATCTTCCCTTCAGAGCACATGACCCTTCCCTGTCAACTTCTAGTGGCCAAAATAGACAAAATACTATGCAACTTCACTCTTCCCCAGCTCAGAGGACAGAGCATACGGAGGTTGAAGAGCATCCCCTGTGCGCTCCTGGGGGATATTTTGCAGCAGGAGTCACATCTGCCCAAACTTCCCCTAGCTGACAGCAGGAAGTACTAACTAACCCCTGTTTAGTCAAGACCATTCAATTTTCTACCAAGAACAAACAAAAACCACTAGCTTATTTAAGCGTGTCTTGAACAATTAGAGAAAGCAGGTATGAGGCATCAACTAAAGAAAAACATCCTGTCTTGGAAAGAGGTAGATATTCACGAAAGCTACTCCAGAAAACTGCCTCTTCAAGACAGAGAAACAAGTTCAAAGGAAAGGAAAAGGCTTCTTTGGGCTTTTGTTTTTGTAACCTTTTATGTCAGCTCCCCCACTGACTAGTTATATATCCACTGTATTTCAATATTTAGACATATTTGGCCATCATTTGGTGTTTGCCAAGTAACTCGATTTCCCTAAAAATATAGGGAGAAATGTATGTTTTCTGTAACCTTGTCAACAATTAAAGTATAATAGCAGTAGTATGATACAAACAAGATAATTAGATTAAATTGTGTTATGGTTGCCTCCAGATGGGAGATAGCTGCTTCTTGTCCTTCAGAAATTACATGATAAGAACAGTCAGTTGCTCCTGCTCTTTCAGTCCCCATAACCCCAAAGAGCAGTTTCACTTAATTTTAGTAGATTTACACTTGAAGATTTTGAATATGACAGATAGAGCTTGAATCTCACTGGTTACACAGTCTCGAGGCAGTCTTGACCACAAACATGGGTTTGTGCAACGTTAGACTTTTTCACGGAGAATGTACTGACATTCCTGCCGATTTTAACACAACGATATTATGAGGAGGAGTAGCAAAATGAGAGCTGTTAAGTTTCTCAAGTTAATACAGATCCAACTCAAAATTAACTTAAATGTTAAATTCAACATCTCCAGCATGCTGGAGATTATTCCATCATACCTAGTGAGATTCCACTCCCTCAGAACTTCAAGCAGGGCATTTGAAGAAAATAAATTCTGTGGGGAAGTATGCACGGAAACTGTGAATGGCAAAGCAAAGAAGTGGGACGGATGCTGTCTGATCAGATTCTCCTAGCAACTTTCTACAGTTAATTAACTATTTCACAGTTGCAGCCTGTATCACTATAAGCAGTTTTTTTCCAACCCACAAGAAAAAAAGTGTATAAGATTATTGTTAAACGTGTTTGTGGAATGATTGCTATCTGGAAGAAACATCATTCAACTCTTTAAAGGAAAATAACCATTTCAGAAAACCGTGGAGGAAAAATCCCTGAAATAGAAAAATGTGGCTATAGTTTATGAAGAGGAGAACAAATACATATCTGAGTGAGTCTTGAATCTGCAAAGGCTATTTCCTAGAAAATTCTCCTCCTCTGGATATCTCCTTACCCACCAAGAGCCTGCTTGAGAGAATATTTGCAGAAAATGGCCAGAGAAAAGGCAAATCCCACTTCTTTTTTTTTCCAGTGATTTTTTGCAAGAGTGCTATTGGAAGTATCCACGCAGCGCTAATAGCATAGTCGAGATCAAAGATAAAAAAAAACAATTGCTCTCTTTCTCATCTGAAACACTAACCTATTCTTAAATTTACCAGTGTGCCAGCAATTCACCACCTGATTGTACTGCCTTTATCACAAATTGCTTTTGTAGTTCTGGTTTGATGATCTAGCTAGTAACATACAGAAGTTGAGAAGCACTTCCAGATCCTCACAGAAACATAAGGTATTTTATTACAATTAGCCAGTTAAATAAAACCAGTCTTCCAAGTCTCAAAAAACCCAACAGCACAATCCTTGCAGTTTTCCCAGAAGGCACCTCCTGCTTAGCCCAGGTATCTGCTTTCTCACACGCTGGCTACCAAACAGTAAGCAGGTATTTTTTGCATAAGACTCCAAATAGGAGCTGTGGAGGCCTGAAACAGAAGAGGAAGGTTTAGGACTAAAAGCATTATTTGCATATGGGCTGATGCCTTCCTTGGTGATTTGCATTTTATCTCTATACATTGGGCTGGTGAATAGGCTGCATCTTCTACTTTATGGGTCAAACAATACAATATTTATTCACCTGCTGGTATCCTCCTGCTCCTTAATAAACCCCTTGCATCATCACTTTATAAACAGTAACAACTGCATTTTTTTCTGCCTGCAATATATCCATGCCATGACAATCCAGTATTAGCAAGTTTTATACCTTATTGACCACTCACTCTCTGCTTATGGTCATAGGTGGGAAAACTCCTTGCTGTAGTAGCAATGAGATGGTAACAGAAGAAGGATGATAGTCAAAAATCTTTAATCCGTTACCGCAGGTTCAAATGGTAAGACTTGCAGGTAGAGCATTTCCCCAAGTTATAGTTCTGGCAGACTGTATAATTTTGAGAGTGTTCACAGTCTGCTGTTGGAGAGGCAGTACTTGGTCTGCATGATATCAAGGGAACCCTTTCATATCCAGGAAAGCTTTCAAAGAAAAATTTCTTGTGAAGGTTAGTTTTGCCACAGCTGCCTGTTGCAGACTTTCTTGCAACTGCTTTGACATATTACACACTGAACTAAGGGAAAAATTGCCTTCCTGAACCTGACCATAGCCCTGCTCTGCAAACCTAACCCTGAAACACACTCCGTTCTGACAGGGCATTTGCTGAGCACATCTGCAGCAGAGGTGCCTGCTAGCAGTCAGCAGCATCAGCGAACGGACAAGTCACTAATAACAGATTAGTGACTGATTGTTATGGCCATAAGAATGGATAGAAAGAGAAACTCAGACTTTTGCATCTAATTCTTCCTAAGTACTGTGAACTCTCAGAATGAGCTCTCCAAAACAGTGAGTAGCTAGTCTATTCCTATTTACTCAGAGAAGAAAAAGTAATGACATTCCCTCTCTGCCATTGTAGCTATGGCAATCTGCTGGAAAATATTTTGTACGTTTATTTATAATGCACCACTGTTTAGATGGGGGAATTTTCAGTGAATGCGTACTTAAGTCTTTTTATTTTTATACTTTATAGAAACTAATATCACATAAATAAGAGAGAATTCTAAATAAATTCTAATGATGACAATCTAAAACTTAAAATTACGTTCTTTATATTCTTGGTATTGTTATTAAATTAGGATTTTCCATAGTGTCTTACTTTTTATCTACTGCAGTTGAAGCCCTCAGGAGAAGGTAATCTCTGTTTTTCAAAGGAACAATCTTTTTGATGTCCTTAGTAGTAGACTTAAACAGTCTGGCGATCCCTTAATCCTTAAAATCAGCACCCTGCAATGTTACATCATGAAATTATTTCATATTAACCTGAGCCTCAATCATGAAACTCACAAACACTAACAATATGAACTCAGCATTAATCCACTGAAGGCCACATCTTCAATAATTATTAATTAGACTAGCTCAACAACAACAAAAAAATAATTATTTTAGAGATCAAAATGAATCCTTTCTTATGCTATACCAACTAAGTTAAAAAATGTTCTCATGCATGACTGTGCAGTTATCTAAAAATCCATTTAATTTTCCTCCAAGTTTATAAAGCCTATACAAACATTCACACAATTTTTGGTGTACCAACCAAAAAGAATTTTACTCCTTATGACTTTGAGATATATTAGAGCAGGTGAATGAGGTAAGTCATTCTTCTAAGAACTAAGCAAGCCATAAGGATTAAGAAAATGTGCCTGATCTTATTAGCAGCCGTGTTTGTTTGTAGTTATGTGGAACTGAACGTGTGTCTGGAGCCAGGATCCATGCCCCCGCCTCCATGCCCTGAGGCTGCAGTCCCACCTAGACCTTGGAGAGCAGGACAGCCCTGTTTGGGGCTGAAAGCCTCCAGAGCAACCCGCCTCGCGTAGCCAGGGGCCAGCCGGACGCCCGCCCGCCTTCTCCAAAGGCGGATTTCGCCCCACCAGGCACAACTGCTTTCTAGGAGTGTTGGCAAGCGCTTGTGACTGGCTCCCACCATGGCAGCAGGCGGCCCCGGGAAGCCCGTGTGGCTTTTCCAGAACTGTCAGGCAGCTGGGAGCTCCCAGCAGGTTTTGGGGAGCGACGCGGCAGCCGCCCAGCCCTGGGCCACCTGCCCACGGGGGTTGTTGCCGGTGGTCGCCGCGAGCACTCGGAGCGGCCCATGACATGGCCGCAGCGGAGCAGGCCCCTGAGGGAGGCAGCCCCACCTGGCCTGCAAAGCCAGCCGGCCAGCTGGCACGCACCGGGGTTTGATCGCCAGGACATATCTCATTCGAACTTCAAATAAGGCAGCCCTTTAAATACAAGATGCAAACCCACTGCATGAAGTAAGCCGAGTAAATATGCTGGGCAGCAAATACTACCTTTTTCTCGTGAAGGAATGACAGACAGGAAGCGGCCTATCTTCCAGTCTTTCTCTCTAGTCCAGCATCTCTCAGAGTATAACAAACCCCACACAATTCCCTTCTGGATCCAAGGAAGCTCTTTCAGCATCTTGGAAGCTTTGCTTTAGGTGTGCTCCAACCGCAAAGAAAAAAAAAGGTCCTGTTTCTCTCCAGGCCTCCCAGTCACCACTTAGGCTATAAACAGCCTTCCTTGCCTGCTCAGCCTGCACACCCAGATCATCTCCCACGTGCGGCTGCTTTTTACCTGAGCAACTCTCTCCTTCTACAAGTTTCCACCTAACTGCAGTGCTGCAACCATGAGAACAAAAGTAAGTGGATTTCCCTGTCTGCTGCCAATTCACACCCTTAAACATTCTGTGTTTGCACAGAGCAAACCAAGTAAACCAAACACTGATCACAGGAGATTTGCAAAAATATCTGATGATGTAAAAATATCTGTGTGATGTAAGATACATGGCAGAAGACAGTTAAATAGGTGGTAAGTGGTATCAGTGGGTAGAGCAGTGATTTGTCCTCAACCATTTTGATGCCAGAAAGACTTCTCTTTACGAAAACACTGACAACTTAATTTGTGTTGGAGGATCAGGAAACAGGAGTTGCTTCTACCAACTCTTGAAAATAGAAGATAGCAAATGAACTGTGGTATGAAACACCCGCAGCGACGAGAGAGGATGTTTCAAAGGCTGAAAGCACAGCGAGGTGGTTGCTGCAACGTTTACCAAGAGCATCTGCATAAAATTGTTCCAGGACTTTCCTTTTAGGAACAAAGACGAAAGGCATGTTTCAGCTAAATACTAGAGGACATACATCAGTACTGATGACTAACCCTTTTAAAACTAACAAAACACTAGCTAACACAACACATCAGATCTTACCTTATGACATGGGTATTTTCAGGATTTGCAAAGTTAACCAGAAACAGCTAGATACAAGCCTGTGCCAAACATCGTTTAAAACAGCTAATAGCCATGACCTGAAAGGAAAAGGGGGTAATGCTCCTCTACACAGGTAGAGTGAGATGAAGGCTGATCCTCTGCAGGATTATCAGGCTGCAGGATATAGCCTCTGGACCAAATTCAATGGCAATGTGCAAGTGAATGCATCGAAAGCAATGTAGCTGCGAGCCCAAGTTGTGCTGACCACAGGAGCATGGAGGAGACAGCTTCTCTGTCCTTTATTTTGTTCTGCACAAAAACGAGATTGCTTTCTGAACTGTCCTGACTTCGCCGCAGGTACCAGGACTCTCGGTGAAGACCTGGGGTATCACACTGTCCCAGCCTCACTTTTTATATATTCACTTCGTATACATTTTGATGTACACATGCCTTGCCAGAGGCAAGGCAAATGAGCTGCACTGGCAAAAAAAGGGCCTGCAGATAAGGCAAGTCTCCCAGGGCAGTGTCAGGGCCACTTTGAACCACAAACACTGATTACTTCAGTCCAATTTGTTTTTCATCTATGTTAATTCTCATTTTGCTAGGTTTGCTGCTCTTCCCTACTTGGACAAGCTTGGGCTGAAGTCTATGCAGAAATGGGCTGAAAGAGCAAAGAAAGAAATGAGGGAAAATCAGGATCAAGTGTATACGTGTAAATGGAAGCTAGAGCACTATTCTGTGCGCTCAGGGATACTTCCAGCAATCCGCTCACTAAGCTTGTCTCCCCTCAGTCAAATTGAGTACTTGATCCAGGCCATTCCAGCCAGCAATTCATCCTAGAAGAAACTTGGAGTTGTATGAGTCACTATACAGTGATCCCCAGATTTTAAACTACTCTAAAATATTTATAAGGTGAGGTGGTTATATTTTTGAACTGAGAAGAAAATCTATCACTTCAAGAAAGAGAGGCAGACCTGTATCCTTCTTTCTTTTGCTCAGTACCTCTCAAAATTTTAAGGAATACTACAGAGCACATTTTGATTGTATGTAAATACTCTGCTACCAACAGCTCTCTAAATCTATCTACTTCCTATCAGCTGCCTTTAGCTAAAGAGTAACCATTTCCCTAAAAAAAACTATTGTTCTCTAAGTGAGACCACTGCATAAAATGCCAGCCCATTTCTGTTTACCTTGTGACAAGTCCCTTCTGCTAATCCTGGGAGACATCAACTCTGTAAACAGTTTAACTGCTTCTCAAGTCAATTAACCATGAGTGAAAGAAGAAGAAAAGTTTTTCACAGACAGCCTTACAGAAAAACCTTAGAAGCTTGAAAATCATTCACTGGAATAGTGCATGCTATGGCTTTATGATAAGACACTGAAAATATCCAGGGAGGCTGTGCTACAACTCCATTTGAATGCTTTGAAAATTCCAGCATCTATCAGCTTCCCAACCTTGTGCTGGAACTAAATATTTTTTAGTCCTGCATGAAACTGTTGTGATGAAATGTGATGAGATGCATTGAAATCTCTCAGAAGAAACTGTAGATTCGTTAAATCTTACAGCTTGTCTTTGTGACTTGGGCCTATTTCAGGATCTGTTTCACTAAAATGAGCAACAGTCAGCCATAAATTCACCTCTAAATCAAAGCACTGTATATGACCCGCGAATTGCACACAGTTATTAGAAGTATCCAGTGAACTTCACCTAGCACACACATGTGAAATAATTTACTGAATATCTGATAACAGAGGTAGAGTTAGGAGGGGTCTCTGCAGAAATTCCACTTGCTTTGCCTCCTTCACAAGCTCCTCATCACTTCAGAGATAAAGGTTGTGGTTTCTAGGTTTACTAGACACTTGCAAACACAAAAGGACACATTGGCTAATTTGGTTTCCTGAGACTGTCAGAGCAATGTCAAGCCAAAAGTATAAATGTGATTATGAAAAAGCTTCATAATTTATCTGACCACTCATTTCAATTCCCAGTCATGTTTTATGTACATTTTAAAATAGGAGAATTAGCCTTAAGACTAAACATACCATTTAAATACTGATACTTTAAAATTCACAGGCCATTATTAAAGGCACGTACAGAACAGATGGCCTCGTTGTGCACGTGCGTGTTAACCATTGAGGGTGTTGTGTTTTACTCCATGCCATGTCTACACATACATGTAAAGATCTGAATACACTGCACACTGTTCCGGTACGTTTCGCATGCACACGCACAAATACGATAGACCAGATTATCATTCTAGATCTCACCCTTACTTACAGGGGAGCAAATTTTACAGGTTTTAGAAGTGTAAGCGCCAAAGGGAACAATACACCAGTTAAGCTGGAGACTAGTGATCCTTCAAGATCAAAGAGCCTTTGCTCGTCTCATTATGCTGCCCAGTATTTGCTGGTCAAATATACAAGCACATGTATGGATATTAGTGAATACTACTTAAGCTATCTTTTCATAACAAACTTTTACTGTATTTCGCTTTTATTTTAAACCAGAACATGAAAATAGTGCATCTACTGCTGCAAAGCCCTAAGGATCCTTCCATCTCTTACCTTCAGGTGAACAAGCTACTCTTCACATACACGAGTTTTCCCCTTCGTTCAGTGCTTCTAAAGGTTCATGCCACAGCCTTGGAAGAAGCAATGTCTATCCATTCCTTCTCAATCCATCTTTTCCATTTATCAAGGTCCTGGTGACTCCAAGACAGCATTCTCTCCTCCACCTTCAGCAGCACTGTTAGTCACTAACACTACGACAGGCAGCTTCTGCCCAGCTACCCAGGCTCTAAACACAATAATGCTCGGGCATCCTGGCTACAACTGCAGCAATAGATGCTCAGGAACGTTCCCAGGCCAGGGAACACGGTTTGTCCATTCTTCTAACTGGATGAAACAGTCCCTGGCGTGTTTTTAGCCTGTGAAAACTTGCACTTCTCCAAAGTGTTCCCAGGGAGGGCTCAGGAGCCAGAGCCCAAAAAAACTCACATGCAGCTACTCTGGCTCCCAGGGAAGAAGGGTTGCTCAGAGAGATGCTCCCAGGTATGTTCAATTTACTAGTTTAGACAAAACCTTGAAGACGCTGAGATCAGGGCTGATGACCCAGGTATGCTGGATGGAGTCTTATTCAGTACTAATGAGCTGATTCCTTTCTACTCATTTGAAACATTTAGTATTCATACTTACCATTAATAGCGCCGATGCCTTGGAGGTATCTATTTTACAGGTTATCAGCTATCTATTTTGAATTTAAATGTGAGCTACTTTAAATTCTCACCATGCATATCAGACCTCGAGTACGAGAAGACTTGGGCATTCAAAGCCAGAAAGAGTGTCTGAATCCATGACAGTCCTCCAGTAAGCAAGCTAGCACCCTAAAATGACACCAGTGCCTCAGGCTACTGCAGGCTCTTCATACTTAATGCTGCTATAAAGCATCCCAGGTCCTGGTAAAATGCAAATCCAGTAACACTGAGGTTATTTTTAAGCCAAGAATTTGCACTATAATTCATTTAATCATTCCCTACTCTTCCAAGGCTGTTTTATGCTAGTATTTTTCTTATTTCGAAATTCTCTAAAATAAGCATTCTGGTCCTGTCCGAGGCTGATTGCACAAACCTTGAACACACAGTACCTAAACAGCAGTTAGTCAGTTAAATCACTTAATATTGTGACTGTTACTCTTTTGGGAAGATTACTCTTTTGGGAAGATAATTATCCTAAAGAAGCCTTCAACTTTTGGGGTGCAGCTGCAGGAATTTTAAAAACAGGTAGAAAGATTAGGAGATTTTAACAGAGTTCTTTCTTGCAGGAAGCAACACTCCCTCCTGCTATACTTCCTCTTGCCTCTGCTAAATAAGCGCTACAGTTTCATTTCCGTGGCCAGGCTCAGAAGGCAGCACACTCAGTGCTGTCCAGCGCTGCACAGATTAGTGATGGCAACACAAGTATTGGTATCTCCAGCACCCTGTGACCTACAGACATCTCCTAAGACTTGTTGCTTTTACTTCCTTCTTGAGAACTGCATAGGCAAAAGAAGGAGATGGCAGGAGAAGAGCAAGTCAGGAAGAAATGCTTTAGTCCTTTGCTCCACAGTGATGGACAGACATCTGTGGAACAGCCTTTTCAAGGCTGGACAACAGACCAATACTAATCAGACTTGGGCAACTGGACCACCAAGTTGTACCACTGTTCAGCAATGCCTCTGCACAACTTGATTTTAGATGTGGAGAGCAGCCAGGGACCTCTTAAGGCAGAAAGGTCCTAAGTCCCCCGTGAGGGGGAAAAAAACCAAACAAACAAAAACAAACAAAAAAACCCACACTACTTAAATGACCGAAGAGATTGGCTATGTGTCTGTATTATATAAAAGAACTGGAATGTTTTACATACCACCAGCATTTTTTTTTTCCTCAAAAATAATTATCAAGGATTTGGGGTGCCTAATTCTGCTTCCAAGTCATATCAGACACTAAACTGTACAGCGAGCACCACTGAACTTGCAGTTCGTTCCTGTTCTTAAATGTTTTGAGGCTCTCAGCCTTTTAACTACTGAACTTTGACATACAGATCACAGTAACAGCAGCAGAACAGAACAAAGAGAAGGGAACTGCAACTGAAGCAGAAGCTTAACCCAAAGCAGTGAACTGCATGTTGCTGGTATATTTTTATTAAAAGGAGAGGAAAAGGACGTTATACAGGATTAAAAACACTTCTGCAGGGGGGAAGTGAAAGAAAGTGAGACAATCTTCAAAAGAAATGACCCAAAGAGAAAAATCTCTAATAATTTATTTACCTTCAGTTTCACATTGTGAAAAAAGCAAGTTTTACAAAACCTTAAGATGTAGTAGCAAACAAACAAACCATACACAACACAGACATTTTACTTCTTCACTTGTACAGTTTTCTTTTAGTACGTGAACCACATCTTCAATAGCCAGGAAAGGGAACATTATTCTGCTCTAATCACTCTTATTCAGACAGGTGTCAGACCTAGAGAAAAGGGGCTACACAATTATACCAGGAGAGGAAGGCTGTCCTTTGTTGTACGTTTCTACAGCAACCAGCCTGCAAAATACGAGGAACCTTCTCGTCTCATGCCAAGGTTTTTGTGTGCACTCCACTGTGAATTGCATTTGCTTGAAAGTGTGCCGTGTTTCTTAGGACTGGAACGGTCAAGTAGCTACCCAGGATTTCCACATCAATTCAGAAAGCAAGAGCCCAGCATATTCCCTGCAGAGCCACAGGCCCACCCTGCCTTCTGCTTCCCTCAGCCTACACACAGGAATTAATTGACGACTTGAAAGCCGACCACAGCTCTGGAAACAGGTGCCGAAAATTCATCCTCCTTTAGGAAGTTGCATGGTGCTAGCAAACAGAATTGTGTTGCAAGCTGAATAGACACAGAACAGCTTCACGTCTGGGCTGCAGGCAGTTTGATGGAGAAAACAGGTCTTGAAGATACATGCCCTTGCTTAAGCAAGGGGTCCCCTAGGGACCTGTTTCTTCACTTCCTTGTAGTTCACACAGTGACCAATGCCTGGGAAGAGCACATGCAAAACACAGGAAATCTGATTTTATGGCTCACTTTGCATTCACAGGAGTGATGCACAAGATGAAAGGCAATAGCAATTCGATCTTGTTTACTTTAATAGGACAATCTGTGCAAGTAAAGGGTTACAGTTAAGGTGTTTCTACATTGCTTAAAATCCATGTAAGAGAAAAGAACCAATTCTGAGAAGGCTGTGAGTTTAACCACTATAAAAATATATTCTTTCAACAGAACAATCTAACCAGAGGAACTATAATTTTAACTGTTCACATCTAGCTGGGCCTTACCTTGAGAAAAAAAAAAAAAAGCCATTTCCTTCAATAATAAGCAGTGTTCTCCCAGTGCTTGCACAACTCCAAATATCTGATTTCTGAAATGTAAAGGTCTATGTATTCCAAACAGCAGTCAAACGTAAGGCAGCATAGAGAAATTTTCAGTGACCAGTGTTAATACTTCAGATGATAAAGTTTTCACAAATACAGCTACACCACTGTCACACAAAGGCAGGCATCACCAATGTGACTATTTCTGTTTTGCATGCACACATGCAAACTTTTTACTTACACTGTGGCATACAACAACCATGGTACTGAATGCACCAGTTAAATTGGGCTCTATAAACACTTTGGAAAAAAGCACAATACGATACATGCTTCATAACAGAATCTGGCAAAGAAAGCATCTGTGAAACATAAGCTTCTGAAATCCAGAGGAGGAAGAGTAGCTTCATATCTGTCTCAAAACAGGGCTGATAAGCAAGCAAATTTCTTTATAAAATTAAAGTTTGGCTTCTCAAGATTGTACCTGACACTTCTGAGCACCCAAATATTTCAAGACATACCTGGCTATGGAAAACAAAAGACAGCAGAATTTGAGGACTATTTCTAAGATTAAGAAGCATCAAATTCATTTTCTATCCTCATGATATAATGCTTGGGAGTTTGACACCTCACCACTCAGCTACCCCTCTTAAATCCAGAGAATTAAGACTACCCAGCCAGTGCAAAATTGCTGTTCCGCCTTTTTTTTTTTTTTTTTTTTTTTTTTTTTAAGACTTCATCACTAACCTATCTTAAGTGTTTTGTTCTCATTATTGAATCAGGCATATTCTACTCACTCAGGTCAATGTGGCTATATCGTAAGTACCCCACCCTTTAACCCAATAAATAAATAAATAACTTTGGACAATGACTTCATCTGGGCTTGGTATCCAGAAGCTATTCCACAGTATTTGCGTTGCAATCAGGAAGCTGCACAAAGAGAGAGCTGTAAGTGATTTGGGCTATTTCCAGACTAGAAATTCAAAGGCAGGAGCAGCAAATGAAATGTAGCAAGGACACCATCTACAAGACACCCCACATGCAACCTGGGGAGCTGGTGGCCTGAGAAAGTGTCCTCCATGGCTTCTTCCTTTAGTATGGGTGTAATTTAAGATCCTGCCTTGTAATCCTTCCATTTCTGACTGGTAAGCCACCCCTCTCCCACATCCAGCCATTACTCAGTTTTCTTCCTTTGTGCAGCAGAGCAAGTTAGAGATCACAAAATGTGCAAAACATACAACAACTCACACAAGCCCTGACCACATGTAGACAATTGCAGGCATTGTTTCAGCATGCAAGCACGGAACAATAAATAACTGCATCTACAACAAGTAACATAACAGGAAGGGGCCAGTCCAAATTACTTATAAATACACGGAGGGAAGGGAACAATAAGCCTTTCGGGGACATCACTTTCGTTCTCCACTATTGCAAAATACGTCAGGCTGCGCAGTTCTGTACCAAAGAGGAGGTTACTCAGTGCCCAGAGGACATCACAATGCGGGCACTGCCCACGGCCGTGCTCGCCCCACAACAGGGGCTCTGCAGCATCTTTGCATGCAGTGACCCCCTGCCTGGGGCCCGTGCTCAAGAAAAAGAGAGAGAGAGAGAGAGAGAGAGAGAGAGAGAGAGGGGCGCTGACCACTGCGGATTTCGCACACAAACAGCGGAGTCCATGAAAATTGAGGGTTGTGTGCTGCATAGCTCACAGAAGCTGAGCTTTCTTCTCTGTTGAAGGACTGATTAATATTGGCATTAATCCACATTTATCAACACAAGGAGCAGATCATAGGTTCATTCATTCATTCATAAACCATGTGTTGAAGACTGAAGACAGTGTTTTCCTCCTGTTCCTTCATGTAGAGATTAGATAATTTACAAGGTGCAGATGGATTTTCTTCAAATGCCGAACGATTTTTCTTCATTAAAACCGTTTCTCCAGATTTGAGGTTCCAATTTTCTTCTCCAAATAATGGAGTATAACTAAAAGAATGAGAGAGGGAGGATAAGAAAAAAAATTAAAAAAAGACTTCAAGAGCTTTGCTGAGACAGTATTGCATTAGGTTTTTGTTAGATGTCAAGGAAAAGCTACAAACTAGGTTTAGGACACAATCCAGTTCACAAGTTTCCCTCCCTTCCATCCACCCCCAATTTAGTGCCCCTGTTTAATAGACAACTACTGATAAATAAGCCAGCCAAGTACATAGTTAGGTCAGATTCTGCCTTTACTATTCAACTAGCCTTACCCTGCAAACCATCAAACCAAACCCAGAAAGACTATTTGACTTTTTTTTGATAAAAAGAAAGGAAGTCAAATTGCATCAGCCTAATACTGAGTCTGATGGACTCCGCATCTTACTCTATGCTCCCCCCCAAAAATGTACAAGTTTGTGGACTGTTTAAGTGAAAATAACCTCATATGACTTTTTCCCACAAAAGCTCATTTAAACATATAGTGCAGGGAGTTTTTTAATATATCCCTGGACCAAGACAAACCTGGTTGGAGTAAAACAGAAGGGGACAGAAAGGTGTCTCACACCAGTGCCTACATTCACCATTAGGAACTCTCAACTGACTTTATTCACTATATAGAGAAGGCATATTAATCCCCTTAAAATTTCCCTGCTATTTGTTACAGCAAAACTCTGCCTCATTTCTTTTCACACAGCAATGCACCATGCGCCAATGCCATCCTAAAGTACTCTATAAAAATAGATTAGGCAATGGAAAACTCAGCCCATGGACATAGAGACTGTGCTTTTCTTTTATTATGAAGCTGTAAACCATCATCCATTTATTGGGATAATTGCTGACAGCTCTGCTAGAATTTTGAGGGGCAAACCCTACACCATTACAAAGCATAGGTGCTCCAGTGAATTCATGGTTCATTTGGTTATGCCACATATCTGTCAGGTTGGGATGGATGTCTAAGAACAACAGGAAATACAGCAGCCTACTTAACAACCCCAAGAATCAAGTCTCTGCCATTGTGGGCTTGAAAACAGACAATCTTCATTATTTCCAAAAAAGTTTTCAGCACTTAGTGTTGATTAGTCTTTTCTAGACATTCCTCGGGGTACCATGTCATTTTTCCCACTGAAGTGTACATATCAACACTGAAGCCAAAACAATGTTTCCTGTCATGGGATGAATTTGGGAAAAAAAAGTTACAAATAATTCCAAAGAGGAAGAAAAAAAAAAATCCAACCTACTCCAAAGCCCCAAGTTTGAGGAAAGGGACAAAGCTGACTAAAGTCTTCCCAAAAGCAGTCTGACTGGGGCCACACAGCACCATGAAAACAGACGGTAATCAGAAGTAATTTCCTTTTTGTCTCTCCCACCCACTGACAAAGCAGCAGGAGTCATAGAGAAAAAACTTTCTGGATGAGCACACAGCACTGGAGAGAATTCAGTTTACGGTTGCCTTCATCCAGTTATCTAGTGTGTTACTGAAGCAAAAATAATGGCATTTAACAAGATACTGCAAAGCATATTACATTTTTTTGCAGGGTTATACTCTGAAGACTATCTTTCAAAATAAAACAGCAGCTTATGTACTGTAAACTTTAGAAAAATTAAGTCAGTCTCAGAAGAATAAGTCAATATTTTTCTTGGCACAGACCTGAGTATGAGCATTCAGTACTACTGTTCTGATAACACTGAAAACTGCTGAAAATGAGTAAGAATAGAAACTGACTGAGGATTTAAAGATGTCATCCCCAGTTAATGAGGAAGTCATCTCAAAGAAATCAAGGTTTCTATTTGCTCTCTATCAGGGAGCTGTGATTATTGCCCAGCATTCAGGATATGGTAAATCTCAAGGGTTTGAGTTTGCATGGAATCCAGAGCCCTGCTTACACAAGGATAAGCCTGGGAAAAAAACAAAAGGAAAGGAGACAGAGCAATTTCTCAGATGGTTATTCTAGTTGGAGAAGGTTAAAAGCACAACACAGCCCACTTCCACACTGGATTTCTACTCTGATGAGTTACTTCGCGTGGGTCCAACGTAGTAGTGCTTAATGAATCAAAACTCCTGATCAGCTAGCTAAAAGTCAGATTGCATGATTAATCCTTGGCTTTTCCACAGAGTAATTTCACAACTACTGTTGTATGTCTAGGTATATATTTACACCTACACTGCTTCAAATTGATTTGGGTTTCATACTTTTACTGCAAGAGTTAGCACATGTCTCCAGCTGCTAATAATACCCCAAAAAAATAGGATTTGTTCCCAAAAGGAGAACCTAAGGAGTTTTAAACACAAGCTGCTCTTTTTTTCCAGAGAAACAACATCAGTCTGAATTTCTAGGTAACTTATATGCAAATGCAGAGCTCATTTAATTACTTCAACTGCATTTGCTTGGCCTGTTCCTTCTAACCTGCCTCAGTTCATGGTCACAGTGTACACTGTTCAAATCCAAAAATAAATTACCCCTCACAGATGATGGATTATTTTGGATTAAGCTTGCCACTACGTTTCTTTGGTTAGCTTGTTCTAACTATGATTATGCACTGAAGTCTCAAATGAATTAGGCTGGGGGAAGAATACAACACTGGAGGAGGTCTGCCAGATTTGTTACAGAATAACTAAATTAATACCTCTGGAAAATGTCAATGACTTATTCTAAGTGATGTAATTCTGGAAAAGATAAAAAATCAGAAGAATTAGAAATAGCTGAAAAAATAGGCTAACTTGTGTACACATCTACCATACTTGCAGACGCTCAGCTTTCTTTAGTGTTTCTGCATCAACTTTTTCTCCTCGATTCCCAAAATTCAAGAACGCATAACAATGAAACAAGCAAGGCCCATTCAGACATGCTCATGAGGAGATACAATGCTGAAGTTGCATCTGGTGAGAGCTTGGCCCATTATGTATAATTAAATTGTTTTGGAACAGTGTGTGCTATGGACTGGGTAATTATGTCAGCTGGCAATATTAATTGCATGCCTTCCTGACACTGTATCTAGTCTGACATATATGACCATAACTATTTTGCAGCATGACAGTGGGCCACGTTCAACTCTAGTCAAGGCAGGTGCAGCCCTGGCAGTCTAGGTGAGATGGCTAAAGAGGCCTGAGGCACCTGGCAAGCCCCTTCCATAGGTGGAAGACAGCACCTTTCCCTTAAGGCTGCCTGGAAATCCCAGTGATTTCACTATTAGGCTTCAAGTTGGAATTTACAACATCACTTTTTGGGCCCTCATACTGCATATAAACAGTGACCTGCCCCGTATAACAAGGAAAACGGCATGTAAACCTTGTTTAGAACACATGTAGTATTTAAATGCGGAACAGGATTCGATTTCCTATAGCTTAACTGTATTTCCCCGCAAATACACAGCCTAGCCAAAAGAACATTTTTAACATTTAAATCACAGCAAAAGGGCCCATAATAGGAATTTCATGCAGGAGGCATGGCAAACTAGTTTCAATTTCTGTCTATGTCACAGATTTGATGTTTGACTTTCAACAGCCTCTGAATACACATGCCTCAGTTGTTCCAGCTATAAAACTGGATTGAATATACTCACCCTCTCCAAGAGCTGCTGTTGAAAAGCAAAACCATTATTATAGTGGAATTCAAAAGTGCTGTTTCTTACCTGGTAATTTCTAATTGCAACGTACACACAGTTATGAGGGGAGGTGCTTCCATGTGCTAACAAATGCCGTTGGAATTAATGAATAGGGCACAGTTGTTATGCTGTTCCATACATCTAACGTGGGATCATAACAGTCTAACGTTTTGCATCTCTGAATGCCAAAGTAGCCTCCAACAACATACAATTTGTTTCCAGATGCCACTGCATGGCAGCTCATTCGCTTAGCTGTCACATCTCCCACCTTAGTCCACTGATACGTCTCACTGTTGAACTTATAAGCAGAGCATGCAGAGAACTCAGTATCTCCACCCAT
Organism: Tinamus guttatus; assembly: GCF_059628265.1. Classification (NCBI taxonomy): domain Eukaryota; kingdom Metazoa; phylum Chordata; class Aves; order Tinamiformes; family Tinamidae; genus Tinamus; species Tinamus guttatus. Next base: position 181,854 of record NW_028289171.1, read on the forward strand.
AATGAAGATCTGGTTTCCCAGAACAGCTGCAGCTGTGTAGCGCCAGGGCTGTGGGCAGGTGGCTGGAACTGTCCATCTGTTTTCACACTGATCATAACACTGAACTTTGGGCAGCTTGTCATGGCTAACACTGGTACCCCCAAAAGCAAAGAGCTTAAGTTTGGCGCTGACCACAGCTGCATTGCTTACTCCCTCTCGGAGTGGGGCAACCATGGTCCATTTATTGGTCACAGGGTCGTACTGTTCTACTTGCTTTAAGGATACTGAAGGCGAAGCTGGAAGGCAACCAGTTGCTGCAGTGTGTCCTCCTACTACATACAAACAGTGCTTGAGTTCAGCAGAGCCATGCCCAAATCTAGCAACCAGCATGGGAGCCGCCTTCGACCACTCCTCGTGAAGAGTGTCATACACCCACACATCTTTGGAGACGCCGTTTTCTGACCCCCGTCCTCCTGTGATATACACTTTGCAGCCGATGGCGCAAGCACTGAACTCTTTCCGGGGACTTGGGATGTCAGCCTTTGGAATGATCTCCTTTGCCTTTTGGTCCACCAGGTACAGCTTGTCACACATAAAGGTCTGGCCACCCAGAAGAAAGAGCGAATGGCCAGTTTTTCGGGGTCTGGCACACAAACTAGTGACCACTCCATCATTCTGTAAGATTTTTAACTTGCATCTTATTGACTCTTCTACAATCTCCTTGCTTTTCCTTTGTTTGGTGATAAGTTCTTCCATTGCTACATTCTCCATAAGGTATATGGCTGGCAAGAGAGCCAGTCTGACTGTCTGCAACAGCTCAGGCAGATAACAGTGCCGCTTACTCAGGTCATAGTTGACCCAGTTGAGAGCTGACTCATATACCAGCCGTTCATCTTCAGTTTCTAATTCTTCACTGGAGAGAAGCTGCACTACCATGTCTTTTGGCAGCTGCAGGAAGTCTTCACTCTTACTGATGCTCTGGAAGTTGCTAAGGCACATCCTCCAGGAGAGTTCGTAAAGCTTGGTGCACTGGTGAGCATCTGACAGCAGCAGCATGCCCAGACAGTTGGTGGGATGGAGGTTTTTTTCCAGGAATTCTGCACAAGCATCCCGAATGTCCTGGAACTCTAGCATATCGCCAGCCTCCAGCAGTGACTCTGCATTCTCCTCATTGATGATAACTCTGGAGGAATATGCATAGTCCAGAAGGAGCTCCAAGACCTCCGGGTGAATGGAATTATGGAAGTTGACTTCGCTATCCTGGCTCTCTTTCAGTCCCCCGCTGAACATGGCTTCAAAATAGCGGCTACAAGCAGCTAGGACAGCTCTGTGGCAGGGGAACGACCTGTTTCCAGCATGGAGAAGGACATCTGTAAAGAGTCGCTGTTGCCGCAGAAGGTTCAAGTGTGTAAGGACACTGTCAGCATAGGATGACTTGTGGAATAAATATATGTTTATGGAGCCAGTACTGGCCCTAGATTTGCGATTCTCATGCATGCTGACTGACATTTTCTTCCACACCTATAAATGAAGAAAAAGGTAATAAGATTGAGAAAGTTGCACTTTTTGTTATGTAAAAAGAATAATGAACATAGTTGTTATTCACTGGAAAAAAAAAGTCCTAAGATAAAGATGAGTGGACAAAGAAAGAATTGCATCTACCTTTGGCATGTGTTTATTGTTTGTAAGATGACTCTCCTAAGTGACAGACTCTAAATTTGTTGCTCAAGAGCAGGTTTATCTTGGGAAACCTGATCTCCAACTTTCATAAGAGTACAGTAAGCAAGTAAGTTGGAGGGGAAGAGAAGAGAACCAGAAATGATTTTCTCACCCTTCCCCAATCTAGTCCAGCTGATTCATTACATATGTACACATGCATATGCTTGAAACATTCTCCTGTACTGAATCATAGCAGGAAGAGCTACCAGACAGAATACCTAAGGAATGTCAAAAGCTGCATGGGGAACAAAAACCTACTAATCCCATTAGGAAGCTTCTCTCTGGTATAATGATTCCATATGCAACATCAGAGAATGAAAAAGGGAACCTTAAAATGAAAGCCTAGCAAGCAAATTTAGTTGCCAAATTTAATAATAATAAAAAGCCTCTACAAGTTAGCTGTAGTATTTTTTAATCTTAATCTTTGCCAGCAGCTGCCTGCTATTGAGCCGTACAGAATACACACAGACAGAGTCAGCAGGTAGGAGCATTTTGAGTATTAGTTGAAGTCATCAAAGCATTTCTATTTTGAAGCCACGTTTGGAGTCAGGACTCTTGAGTGTAAACCAGAGCAGCCACTGGTTACTTTGGGGAGACAAAACACAGGACACTGGGCACTGCTGCCTTACTCCTCCCAAACACAATGCTACTCAGGCCCTGTCCAGAGGAGAGTATTACCATTTCCTGCCATGATAGGCACATCTATGTACCATTAGAGGAGGAAGTTTTCAAGGATAAGGAGAGTCAAGCCAAGGTAGTATGGAGCACTGGGAAAAGGAGGAATTGCTAGCAAACAAGCAAGAGGAGATGCAACATACAGAGCTAGCGTAAAACATGGCCCTTACCACCGCTTTAAGAGTCCCACTTATCTTTCCCCAGACTGCAGAGGAAACTTAGAGAAAGAAAAGAACAGAGCTTCCCTAACTAATATTACGCACTCTTACCCAGCATCCTTTCTACAGTACCTTCCAATAATGAGCAAGGTAAGAGTCTACTTGGGAAACTCCCACTTCCCAAAGTCAGCACATGACCTGGGCCACTTATGGAGGTTTTTATTATGGATATATTTTTCTTTCACAGACTGAAGAATTCTCATATTCTTGAGTATATTTAAGTAGTATAGAACTGCACAAATCTTCCCACATTTCACACCTTTCCTAAGAAAACAGTTATCACCTGTTCTCAAACAAAATAACCCAAGAGCATATATAGCCTCAAAAAGGCACACTATTATTTTTTAATAAATACATTTACACTCCTAGATTCACGTGACCAGAATCCATTAAAAAAGTCTATACAGGTGACTTTAAACAATGGACTATTTCAGAGTATTTTTTAAAAAGGTATGAATATAAACATAAATGAAAACATATTAAAACATTTATATGATTTATAATATTATATGTAGTTTTATATAAATGTATATAATATTAAATAAAATATATCTATGAAATATATACATGCTTCTCCATCAACTGCAGGTTATCACAGGTAGCCAGGAGGACAGTATTGGCTATGCTGCAGTCAACGTACAGAGTAACTGGCTTGTTGCAGGTAACTAAGTTTGTGATATACCATTCACATTAAGTCAAATGAGGAGGGGCTGAGACCCACTACATATCCTACTGCCTCACCACAAAACTACTATAGCCCATCTCCTTACTGTAGGACATCACTTTCCCAGTGCTTCTTCCTGGGCCTGAAAGGAAGGAGCAACACAATTAGGAACACAGTGCTTAACCCAAAATTACCTGAAACAGAGGGAACCAGGCTCTTCTCTGTGGCAGCCGGTGACAGGACAAGGGGTAACAGGTAATAGGAAGTTTAATCTCCATATGAGGAGGAACTTCTTTACTGTGAGGGTGACAGAGCCCTGGAACAGGCTGCCCAGAGAGGTTATGGAGTCTCCTTCTCTGGAGATCTTCAAACCTGCCTGGATGCAGTCCTGTGCCACGTGCTCTAGGTGTCCCTGCTGGAGCAGGGGGTTGGACTAGATGATCTCTAGAGGTCCCTTCCAACCTCAGCCATTCTGTGATTCTGTGAAATCTCGCCACTCAAGCCACAAGGCTGCCTATCCAGCTCATTTTACTATGCAACTGTTTGGAAAGCTATTTTAAACAATGTTCTCTAGACCAAGCTATCCAAAGCATTAACACTAATCACAGAACAACTTAAAGAGTCTGGTTTGTCTTCATAACACAAGTTACACAGAAAATACAATTGCATTAAAGGCAATTTCATTATCTGTTCAATAGTAAAAGTTCAAAAGGCTTCATGGATCCCAAACACTAGTCTCAGACTAAAATCACCCATTTCATCTATATCCTAGAGATTATACTGACCATAAACTCTCAGGTTCAAGCCTGCAACAAGATCACAGGAAGGGTCACAACTTCAAATATTAGTACACCAACAAATGGGAAGACAAACCCTTCATTGGCAAAACATCTCCCCACAGGTTTTAAAACTTCTCCAGACGTTTTATCAATGCTATTTCAGTAGTATCAATGCTACTACAGTGTAATATATAGTATGCACTGGTTCTCCCCGACCAACTTTCCCCAGGCTAAGGACCCATTTCTGCAGCATTCCAACTCCATCGCCAGGGAGAGGGGTGGCTGTTCTGCGCCCACACACCAGCACCAATGAATGGCATGCCCCCACCTCCCCATCCCAGTTAGGTGGAAACACAGACACCCAAATCTTGTCACGTCAGGTATCTGTGTGAACACAGTTCCTCTCCTTAGCCCTTGCAGGAATCCAGAGAACACTGAAAACATTTTTAATGACACACACAGGATTCTGAAATAGGACAGCAAGAGTTCATGTCAAAGACTGCAAACACAGGAGTTCAGATCTTCCGTGGGGCTGCGTACTTGAACAAGCACAACTTGCAAAGCCTATTTCTGAATGGAACCATAATCACAAAAAAACACAAGCAAGCTTAAACATCACCACACACCACATACCACTCCACAATTGTGCATATATTGGAGGTTAGTGAGCTACAGAACATACAAGGGTAGCAAACAGATCACTGCAAGCTGCCTGAGCCCACCCACAACCATGGTAGCAAATGCTACTGTAAAAATTGATAAGATGCACTCGCATGTGGCTTCTTAATAAAGTACTCAGCTTTACCTCACTTGAGCAGAAGAGTTGGTCTTTCAGGGAGCAATGGCATTTCTTATGAAACACTTGCATATCTCCTGTTTGCTGCTCTTGAATTGTTCCCAGAACACTGTATGTATCATCGCAATGTTCTCTGTTGGGAAGAATTCAAGGCATGCCAATCCACATTTCAGATAAGCTAATGTATTTCCCCAAACAGAACAAAGATACATATCTGTACCTATCTTCTTCCTCTCCACTGCAGTTGTTAAGATGACTTCACACATGGAATAGTTAAATACCCTTAAAAGCAATTACCATAATTTACTAACAAGCAGTGTTTCTATGCACATGCCTCTTTGCAGTTTCTGACAATTAGCTTAGTCCAGAATCTTACAAGAAAATTAAAATGTATAAATGACATCTCCAGTTTCTCTGTTTGGTGTTGGAAATTATGCAAGCCTCAAATACTTTAGCGGAGGTAATTTACACAGTCAGTGAGCAAATGTTCATCTTGAATAAAATGAGTCAACTCCCTTCAGGCAATTTTTCCTTAGAAATAATAATATTTGTATATAAAAGAGAAGAAGCGGTCAGTAAATTACAGATACACGTTTTATCTAGAAACAGAGGTTGAACCAAGACTTTGATTTATAATTACACTTCAACAAGCTACTTGTCACAGCAGCCCAGTAGTAAACACTGCTGAAGACTAAACAGCCTCCTTGCCCTACTTCTTAACAGCTTTGCAGCATGCAAGTCTCTACCTACACCAAATGAAAAAAAATCAACTATTTTCAAATTACCAGTATATCCACAGTGTGGCTTTATTTTAATAGGACTCAGATCCCACCTACCCCTTCAGAAAAGCCTCCGTGGCTTCCTGGGACCTGCTGAGACGAAAGCAAAGCAGGCTGTTCCTGCATTACTGCTTGCCTCATGCAGACAAAGAAACCCACATCTAAATTCCCTCTAGTTCAATACATATAGTGTCCGAACGTTTCCCAACCCCTTGGGAAAAAAAAACAAACCACTTTCTGGGGTTCTTCCCAGCGCGGTGAAGAAACAGCACGATGAACTTAAACACATCTGCTTAGCTGCGCAGAGCAACGGCCACGTGCAGAAGTTGCTGCGGGAGCGCGGGGCGCGCAGCGGCGCCGGGAGCAGTGAAGCGCTCGCTCACTTCCCGGCCCCGCCGCAGGACCCCCACGCAGCGCCGGCTCCGCAGCGAGCGGCGCGTCCCGCGCAGAGCCGCGCACCGGAGACGCTGCACTAGCTGCCCAGCATCTCCCGGGCGCTGCCGCGGCCCCCGCTGCGAGCAGGAGGGAGGACGGTTCCCGGCAGAGGGGCACAGCGAGCGGGCCGGGCTCTAGCTGCGCTGGGGACCGGCAGAGCAGCTCAGCCCGGGTGGGAAGCCGCGGGGAAGCGGAGCAGCAGCGGAAGCAGAAGCCCAGCGAGGCGGATTCAGCCCCGCCGCCCTCCCGCCTCCCGGCCGCGCCCGGCACCGCAACAGGTCTCCGGGCACCGACTTACGGCTGCGGCTCCGGGTGAGCGTGGGAGTCTCCGCGGCTCCACGCATGGAGGGCGCCGCGGCTGCCGGCGCCGCGCTGCGCTGCCGGGCGGAGCTGGCGTCGCTGCCGGGAGGCGGGCAGGCAAGCAGGGATGGGAGGGAAGGAAGGGGCGGCTGCTCGCGCCGCTGTTGCTGGGGCTCTCGGCCGCGGCTCTGGCCGCCGCGCCGCGGGGACGGCTATAAGGGCTGGGGGCGGGGGAAGCGTTTATGCAAAGAGCCTGGTGACACTCGGGGCGGGGCGGGAGGCAACGGGCAGCGCTGGTCCGCGAGCCGCGTCCCGCGCGGCAGCGGGAAGGGGCCGAGGGGCCTCTGCGCCGCTCCCCGGCCCCACCGCCCGCCCGGGCCACGGGGCGAGGTGCCGCTGCGGCCTTTAATTACAGCCCAGTTAACGAAGCACGAGAAAAACGCACGTGTGCAAAACGCCAGGTTCAAAAGTAAACATCTTCTAGATACAGCAGCAGTGTTTACATAACAGCCTTGGGCAGCTCTTTACAGGACAAATGCCGGACAGCTCACTAGGCATCGTGCATAATATTAATTCTTAAAACAGTGGTATTGGTTTATAAAAAGCTTCAAGGAAGATATTTTACTTCCACTGACAGGAAACTAATAGCTGTATGTGAGAGAAAGGAGAATTCATTCAATCCTCACAATGAAATACCACTTGTGTTACTGCTGGTTGAAAAAGCCCCGTAAGCAGCTCCCTAACATGCAGCCGGTTGCTCGTCTCACTGCTGCTGGACTCCAGAGCCTGCCGACAAGCAGCAGGCAGCCCAGGACACATCGGAACAACTGCAGAGTGCCCGAGGCACCTGCAAGCATGGGGAGCACAGTCCAATAGGGATCAGATGAAAGAGCAATTTGTTACATAGATTATTTCTTTTTATGTTACTGTTTGATTATGACATTAAGAATTGTCGATTCCAAGGTCTGCAGAAATTGCACGTCTGTATGTATTAATAAAGTATATTTCAAAGCTGTTTAAGTGTGAGAAGCTCTTGGAAATTGTAAACAGCCTCACTCAAAAGGTATTCACAGACACCATGGCACACAATAATCCAGCACATACTTGAGTCAAGTAGCAATAGTGGATTTTGGATTAGACTGTCTGTGTTTGACCTCTGTCGCACATAGGATTATCTATGTTATGACTCTGGGTTTTTCTTCATAATATTTCCCATAAAATCCTTCCACCTTGTCCTTTCCCACTTTTCCAAACAAACCATGCAGATTCCACCTGAACCCTGCTGCCCTTACAGTTCATTCCACTGTCACGAATTCTCCTTTATCTGATGTCAAAAAAAAAAAAAAGAGAGATTTAATGATCCTATGAGAATGACTACAAACACAGGGACCTATCACTGCCTACAGTGCCAGATTTGTTCTCCTCCCTTCAAACGGCAGGATAATCACCATGACTGGAAAGCAGAACTTGAATAATGTCACCCAACCCACCGCTCAGAGACAACATCTGAACTGTTAAGACTGATTTTGCTCACAAGCAAGAGGAATGGTCAGTGAAAAAATGAGGTCTGAAAAGAGGATAACACACAAGACTTAAAAGGCTGCCTGCACCACATCTGCCAGATTTGCGCAGCATTCAGCTTGAATAGAACAAGCTAATAATCCTCTATGAGTGACCAGATGAAGTACTCAACTTCCTTATCCTCCATAAAACAAGAGACCTGTTGGAGTTAATCAGGACAGAATGACTGGATGAAGCTGCACATCATCTGTTGGGGAGACAACTCCACAGCCCCCCAGATCCTTCTGCGCCCGTGTAATTGTATGCATATGTACTATGTAATGCAGTGCTACAATGGGGAGGAGAGAAGAACAAACTATAACCACAGAGCCCTCTCTCTGTAAATGCACACCTGGGAACACTTAACCAAACACAGCAGCAGCTCTCTGAATCGCTGAGGTGATGCACACACACAAGCTTGTGGGACAAAAAGGGCCAGCAGTGCCCCTGCTGCTTTCTGCACAGGGGTAAAACTAAGTACAACACGTGGTAAGTATGGCTTAAAACAGAGCTAAAGTAATGATGTTTGCCTGGCTACCAGAGAAGAGACAACTGCCTTATAACCTGGCCCCAGGCAAGTCTTTGGCCTTGTTTATGCTGGTCTAAGAACGAAGCCAGGTCACATTTAAACTGGTTCTGGTTAAGCCAGTTTTGTAGATGGGCCAATCCATATTTTGACACTGCTGGAAACAAAGTTGGCCTAGCCTATCCCAGGACATAGTTTAACATGCCCACTGAACTAGTTTAAACATGTTTCTCCTACCATTTGTACACCAGGAAAGATGGAATCTTTGAAGTGTTGCTAAATATCGTGATTTTATCACAAATCACAAGATAATTGGCACTATTCTCAAAGTGCCCTTCCTGTGAAGCTGATAATCTCTTTTTTTTTTTTCTCCGTTTTAATAAATAAATGACTTACAGAATGACTATATGGAATGGAAGTGTGGCCCTGAAGAAAAAAAGGCATATAAAACCCCAAATATTTTCTGTTTTATTCTCAGGAATTTGTGACACATTTGACTTGAAACAATTGGGGTCACAGTAACTTCTTTGTTCAACCCAAACCCAGCTTGCTATGCATAGAAGTACTGCTGCTTCAACCAAAATAGTTTCTACTCACCATTTACTTTAATTGTTTTGGCTTCTGTGTTGAGACAAGTTCTTGGACCTTTGAATGTATAGCAAACTTTATAATATGGCTCTATTGACATTTAGAGGTTGGGCAGACCAGCAAGAGCTCTAATACAGACAGAACTGCACCAGCAGAATAAGCCACTTAACAGCGCAGGCTATTTCACTCAGCAACCAAAATACATTTTTTGTTTTGTTTTGTCCATATCAGCTGCATCTACACTAGCAGGGTTTGCCAGTACAGCTATCTTGGCAACCCTTTTAAATGCAAACAAGCTGTACCCGCAGCACAGGCCGAGATCTCATTTTTAATGCTATTAAACAGCTGTGTCTTGGGCTTTTGCCTTGTTAGACTCTTTTAACCACATTATTTTCTCCAACTGCTAAATAAACAGTGTGGGGTTAAATGTATTAGTGTAATTTATCTTCATTCCTTCCTAATTTACACTTCGGATGAATTAATTAGAATGATCTAATTAACACTGTACAATAGCAGAACCAGTGCCAGCGATCTCTCAGGGGATGGAGGTCAGGAACATCCCTCAGTGACCCACACCTGCTTTTCTTATCCTTTGCCTGTGATGGGCTTCTCCAACCTGCCCTGGAGGTTTGGGTTGACAACAGCACAGTGTGACAACGCTTATTTTGTGCCAGAGAGATACCTAAGTGTTTGACAGAACAACATACAAACTTCAACAACACTTGTGTCCCTTTGTCCACAGAGTAGGGGGCAGAGTGATTCCTCTTTCCCCTGTTCTCCTTTTCTGTGTATGTTTCTAAAGGATTATATTCTCTAAAACTGGCCCCTAGATGTCATTCCTGCATGGTTTTGCCACTCAGAGCAAAATCTGCTGCTGTCTAAAAATTGGCACTAAGCACTGAAAGGCTGATTTTGCTCCTATGACATGTAAATACTCCTCCCTGGAACATTTATATTGCATCAGTATGACAAATGGTTGTGGCATAAAATTCCCTTGTCACTTGTAAAGTATCTGCGCTATCCCCTCTGAAATCAATGAGTAACAGTAACATCTACGATAAAAGAAAAAAACAGGCCTTGGTTTCTATATAAGACTGAAGACTTTGTACGAAAAGATTTTTAAAACGGTAATTTCTCTTTAGCATAATATTATAGTGAATAATGTTTGGAGTGAGAAAGATTTTCCATCCAAAGACTCTTAATCCTTAGGATTCCCTAAGGGAACACATTATTCTATCAGTTTTGCACTATTCCAGTAGTATCTGCTTGTACAAAAAGTACTAAGAGAAAATTTATCTATCTCAGACTATGAAGAAAAGTCCTCCACTTTGCTTTGTACATATTTTTTTTCCAACCATCCTATCATTTTACAACTCCTCTTGCTTTCTAGTTATCCCCCCAAACCTCCTACCTGACCTTTTCTCTAGTTTTTGCCTCCTCTGTATTGCCTGAATCCTCTTCTAGCAAGAAACGGAGGCAAGGGTGACAATGAACCTTTTTTGACTGAGAGAGATTAACAAATCACTACGCAATGCAAATTGCTATGCAAGCTACTTGCCAGGGATAGGTGGCCAGCACAGGACTCATAGATAGCACTGTAAAAAAGACTTGATGCTGCTTTTGCCATCACTTACACTGCAAAAGTGTCTCGGCATCCTTTTCACATTTAGCTCTCCAGATACTTCAATTCCTTATGCATATCTTTTCTGGCAAATCCCTTCTCTGAAGGCAGACCCACACAAGGGCAGCTACTTGCTTCCTTCTGGGTGGAGACTGTAGTCCCTGAAGCAGTTTCTTTTTGCCTTTTTTCTTCCTAAGTAGCAGTGGCCCCCAGTGGTGACAGCTGAGCTGGCACCTTATTTCAAGTTATTCCACTCTGCCCTGAAAAGCCTCCACACTATTGCAGAAATTCACATGGGGACTTACGAGCTCCTCACATCTTCCGATTCTGCAGGGACCATGTGTTGCTTCTCTGTGACCTCTTCCAGCCCCTACAGACCTAAGTTTAGAACTCACTGACACTAACGAGCCTCCAAAGATGGGGCTATACCCTATATCATTCATTAAAACATGTCATTGTAAAGGTGGATACTGGATATTTCAAATAGAGAACAGTGCGTCATTCAGGGAGAATCCTAAATGATGCAGATGTTTCACTTATCTCCATATTTTATGATGTTAATACTGAAATCAGAAAGACAAAAAATACTCAGGCAAACAAATTGCTGTTTGGAAAGAGACTAGCACTTGGTGCTACGTCCAAGTAGCTATTCCTGCATGCATTATGTGGCAGTACACTTCTAAGTACAAGATTTAGAAGTACACACTTTTGACATAGAATGGGAATAGAAAAAAAAAAGTTGGGGATTTGTTACACATTTCCCCTCATTTACGCATTATTTTTTCTTTAAGTCATAAGGGAATTACCTTTTCACCTCTTTAAGCATGGTGAAGAGTCAAGCCTTAGACAGACAGATACCACAAAAAGAAGATAATGCACAGGAACTGAAATGCCCTGACCATGTCACATACTTAGAAGAAAGTTTCGGGTTTGCTCAGGCACACAAAAGCAAGCAAAAGAGGAAAAAAAAAAAGAAAAGAAAAAGAAAAAAAAAAAGAAACAAAATTGCTCTTTCTGTTTTTCGGGATTCAGCTAATCTGTCCCTTTATTCAGATAAAGTCTGCCAGGACCATAGGTGTAAGTGCCGGTTGCTCCCCTGCACTTACACTCTCCCTGCTACAGTTGTCCACTGGAGACAAATTTGAGGGACAATACAGTCACAATTTTCATTATCATTCACACAAAACTTACATCTAGATTCACTGCCCATGATGTCATGGTGATCCACAGAACCAAAGTAAACTGTAAATTTGACACAGTTTCCAATTTTAAAAGTTTGATGAAGAAAGCAAGAGGAAGCTTAACATGATTTTTTGTGGACCACTACTTTAGGGAGGCAGATTTTTATGGGTTTAGGACGGATCCAGACAAGTACTTTAAAGTAAGCTTGGTTGTGTAAGTATGGCTTTATTAATTTTCCTGCTGAACAATTCACCACAAACATCTGGAACAGTCTTATTAGTAGTTTTGAGGCCTCATTAATTCTGGATAATCTTAAATAACATTTTTACAGATACTTAAGAACACTTAAGAAAGGAACACTTTTCAAAGCCCTTGGCAGAACATGAGAAGGTTAAAATAAGAGTCTCGGTTACCTAGTCTTACTCTGTGAAGCTTGATGATTGCAAGGCCTAAGTAATCTGATTCCATACTTTTAGTAGAATGAAATGTGTCCTATGGAGATGGTATTTCTGTGGTTTAGATCTAACTTTTGAACATGTTGCCTACAGCAGGGGTTGTTTCCCAGGCATTCTTACAAGCACAAGTAGCCTCAGTATCCTCATCAGCCCATGTCTGTTTAATGAGAAAGTCTTAAAAGGACACATTTGCTTGTTTTAAAAGACTTGTTTATGTACTCTCTCAAAGCATTTATTTGAGACTTTATTGTTCTTGTGCACAAAGGAAACCAGTGAATTGGATCCTGCCACAGAGCCTGTGTATTATACAAACATTTATAGGTTCTTTGTGAGGTTTAATCCTTCACAGTACCAGTTGGATTTTTTTTTCTTCTTTTTAGAACAAGGCTTTGTAGAGGATGAATTCACTCTTGTTGCATGCTGGTGCATTTAAATTTGCTGCAAAACTTTTTTTTTAAGGAAAAACAGGTTATGAACAAAGAAATTTCCCATTATAACAGTCAAACGTCACGAGTTTCATGTTCAACAGTAAGGGGAAAACAGATTGCTTAGATTAATTTCATTTCAAGAAAAGCATATTACCTCTCTGATGTGAAGATTAATTTGAATGATTTAGTCAAGCCCAAGTTAAATCCAAGGACTTAGATTTGGGAGAATGTGTAGTGTGGGCAAGGCTTCAGAACCTTCTTAATATAGTCAATGTGGCATTAAGTCCAGTTATTAATTTGCATCTTCAAAGCTCTGCTTTATTTTAAGCTAATGGAGTTTAATTACAGATCTGATTGCTGTCAAAAGTAGCAAAAATGAAACTGTTGATGCTTATTTGAGCTAAATATTTTATGGCAAATTTCCCAACCTCCAGGACGCGTCTGAACATGTTATTACTTCCCTACCTGAATAAGGAGCCATTTGGCATGTAATATGTATATTTTGGCTTAAAGAAAAGACAGTAATTTGAAAATAAAGAGGACAGCTTCTGTCTTTTGTAACAGGTCCAGTGTTAAGATGTAAAAGAAGTAGTATATTCAAATAGGAAGAATTCAAAGCGCATAGCTGGAAGATAGCTAACTAATCACTTGGGTTTTCTTAAAGAAATGTATGTACTATTTTTCCTAACAGGCAATTTCCTTTGCAGATTCTGCTTTCATCTGCACGTAAACTTCAAATTTTGCTAAACTGGAATAACAGAGCTTTGTGACTGAACACATCCAAATAAATGATTGGAAGAAGCACTGAATTTTCCTTAAAAGAATAAACCAAATTCAGTTGTGGAAACAGCCTTATTTTAGGATGGATAAATGATTAGAAGTTGTTCCCTGATACATTGTCTAAGTGTCTTTGAAAGTGATTTCTAATAACAATAAATGTTTCAAAACTCAAGCATTCGGAATAGAAAAAAAGCATACTAGTGAGTTTTCCTTATTGCAATAAAGATATGGGCACAGGGGATGAAGTTTTAAGATAGCACTTCTCTCACAGCAGTTGTCAAGCAGACAGAAATGGAGTTTGTAGTTCAAAAATACCAGTTCATCAAGATACTCAGTTCACTAAGACAAGGAGACATCTCTAAGTGCTCAATAACTTGGGTAAAATGCCAATATATCTACAGTGCTACACACAGGTCCTGCCAGAGCTTCTGTTCATGCATTTACAGTGTTTACTCTCATTTTCTCAGACAGAAACATAAAGATGAAACTTATGGAAATACATTAGATTATCAATTTTATGAAATCTTATCAGATCTGGACATCTGCCTTCAAAAATTTCTCAAGAAAATTTTAAATATTCATTTACCATATGAAGATATTGAAAGCCTCAATAACTCTTAATAGGACTGCCAGATTTTTATGCAGATGAAAGTTATGTATGCCTATAAACAGAATTCCATAATTTGCCCGCAGGATTACTTGAGCACCTATGACTAAGATACTTTGGATAGCTCTGCTGTTTCTCTTCAACTTAAACACATTTCAAAAAGCATTCTCTGCACTCAGGATTACTGAGATTCCAGTATGATAAATAGGGAGAAATCTTTGCAGTACAAAATATCTCACAAAAATCTGAAGTGGTTTCATAAGATAATACAGATTTGCCCAGAGCATGGTCAGACCAAAAGAAAAAAAATGCACAAACAGATTTTGAATTCTGCTTTGCTATTGATGCATCACTTTCTATACAGTTCCTATAAAACCAACAAAGACAATATGAAAAATAAGATTTTACATTTCTTCACTGAGCAGATTCAGTGAAGATTTATTTCTGCAAGACATGTGTGGTCCGAGATTGAAACGATCATAAATTTTGCTAGAGTTCTTCACCTTTCCCATCTTATGACATCAATGTGTGAAGTCATAAAATATACATTAAGTAATAAGATATGGTTTAGCTTTTTCATGCTAATACATCTCACCATAGAATTGAACACAGTCCTTAAGTCTGGGCTGAGTTTTGCAGGTGCATTTCCCAGCTCTTCTCCCTGTCCCTTGCAGTAAGGTGGCAGATGCCCCAAATAGATGATTCTGCATGCTGGGAGGGATGCAAACACCCCCTCATGGCTCTAGCTGGGAGAAAACCACATCGCCACAGGCAAGCTCCCAAAACATGACCATAAACCCATTCAGGTAATCACTCGCCATGAGCGAACACCAGACATCTCAAAAGGTATGGGGTGAATCCTGGCTCTGCTGAAGAAAGTAGGCAGAAGACTTCAGACATAATTTTGCCTCACAGTATTAATTATGGACCTATGCAATCAAGCATGTTAGTGAAGTAGGCATGCATTTACATTACCAAAGTTCATAGAGGAAAAACTAACTCTACTCCTTCTGTCTTTAGATGCATCCCTCCTCATTCTGTTATAACTACTTATAATTACTGATTCTTAAGAGACTCATGATAGTGCTGTTCTTTTCCTTCTCATTTCTTATTTTCTGCGTATGTTTATCTGTTTTTGCACATTCTTGTCTGTTTCCATCTGGAGATGATGCATTCAGACCATGTCCAAGTTATTAATTACATGTATTTCTCTTCAGCTGCCCTCTTAGCTTAACAGTACTTGTCCAAAAAGGTAAAAGGAGCTACAGAGAAGGGAGCGTGCCAATTGCAGAGCCAAAATACACTCAGGCACACCCTGGTAATGGACTGATTTTTGGAAAGATGGCAGAGATTCCTCCCTGATAGATTTTGGTACCACACCCCCTATGTAATCCACTCACTGCAGCTCCACTTACTTCACCGGAACCCACAACCATGGAAAGACACGTCTGCCCTGTCCCTTAATCTGAATGAAAAGATTAACTCAGTATTTTGCATTTTCTAGACATTATTCATTTAAAACTAAACTGCTGCTGCTCCTGTGAAGTCAATGGGAGTTTTGCCAATGAATGTCGATGCCTCTGCTATTTTATTCCTTGGCCTCCTAAGCAGGAACTGCCAATCATGCTGCATTACACATTCACACAGTCATTTTATTAGGCACCCATCATGCATTCAGCAAAGCAGAGACAAGTTACTCGTTGCCTTTGCCAGCAACAGAATCAGGCGCCTTCAGCAAACCACCAAATTCTTTGCATGTTTCTTTTATTGGAGACAATTCAAAGCAACTTGACTTCAAATATGACTTCTGAACTGATATACTAAAATATTATGCCATCAAGTATACGCAGCATCAAGCTCCTGTTTGCAAGCCTATTTCAGACATTTTCTCCCTGTTTGAGAAGCCAAATCTCTTCCATTTCCTTCTGAATAGCAAAGCTTGTAAACCAGACTTTCATGGACTCCATGCCATATTATTCTGCACAAATAATACGAAGTGTCAAAAAACATAAGATAATAAAAAAATCTAGACCTCGTTTTTCATCGGAAGATCAACTTTATAAAAATTATAAAAATAAAATAAAAATGAGTATAAAAATGAGTAATTATCACTTCAGACTCATTGCCCAGAGGAATGTATTTTTGACTGTGTCTTTCTGTCTGATGATTAAAAAAAAAATCGCATACAGCAAAACATATGACTTGACCTATTGAAAATACTGGCACCTTGGCAGAGCAGCTCTTAGCAAAGCTGAAAGCAGTGGATAGTATGACTTTAAAACTATTTTTCCTCATCCCTCTCTCCAGTTCCAGCTACAGCCAAGATAAAAAGCCACTATGGAGCTTCTTCCCACAGTGTTTACAAAAGCCCTTAGAAAGGGAAAGCCAAAAACTGTCACTACGCGTGTGCTGCTTCAGGATCATGAAAGGTGACCAGCACAGGTCTTCTCCATTCAGGGCATGACTTTAAAGCCACTTTGTACTATCAGCACAGATACAGCAGTTCTGAGCATTAGGCTCAATCTATCTGCACATTCCCTCTCTTTACACAATTGGGAACTGACGTAAACCAAGCTGGATCTGTAAGCACACTCTCGCAGACCAAGCAGAGTGTTGAAAATGAGTAACAACAGGCATTATAGAAGAATAGAACCTATTTCTGAGACTATTTATTCACAGCAGTAATATAAAGCACACTTAAACAAAGCAACCCAGGTAATATGAGTAACTAATGACCAGAAAGAGCAGGAGTTACTAAATAACATGACCTGACCATTTCTGCTGACAAATTAAACTGCAAATACAATGCACAAGCTTTAGAGGTCACTAAACAAAAGCGATTACCAACTGCCAAAACAGAAAGCAACATCTGTTGCTGGGGTCTATACAAAGAAAATCTTACTGTTCAATCAAAACCATTCCACAGCTTTTAAAATCCACAGTTCACTTTAAATATATTGTATTTTATTTGAAACTTGGTATTTGGTAAGGTTTTCTTTATCACTTAAAAAAAACCCAAAACTTTTCTCCAAAATATTTCACAATAAATTTTGAGATTCTTTTCAACAGGTCTTACTCTGTATACGAGGCAATACTGTTTATAAACACCTTTTAGTTCTTCTGGGGTAGTGCTCTGAATCATGATTCAGTGTTTACTTAAATCTCTTTCTGAGCCTCTCCACAGATCTAACTTTTGGATCTCAGACTCCACATTATACTTTTGAATGAAACTAACATAATAAATGAAACCCTGACAATAAATGTCAGGGTTTTGGGGAGGAGAGGGGCAGACTATTAAAAACCACACTGATTAAGCATGAAGGGATCATTTTTTCATTTTAAGCATGCACCAAAAAAAACCCCAAATTTTGGAAGCAAAGTCTCTCTTATATAAACCGCATCTCAATAAGCTCCATAAATTCTATAGAGTATACTCTGCACTTTACCATTAGCCATTAACTGATTAAGCTCACTTTGAGAGTTGAGAGTCCTCATCTGAATAAAGATTCTCCAATTTCTTCTTTGCTGTGTGAAAATCATAGGATATAGGCTGGAAGGTCTCTCTAGAGGTCTCTAGTCCAAACTCTTGCTCAAGGTAGGTCTGGCTTTGAAGTTAAATCAGGAGGCTCAGGGTCTTCTCCAGGCAAATTCTGAAAACTTTTAAGAACAGAGAATAACCACTTCTCTCAGTCCACGGCTAACACTCTTGCTAATACAACCTAGAATGCTCTTGGCCCTCCCCACTGCAAGGGCCCGTTGCTGACTCCGGTTCAGTTTGCTGTGCCCTGGTAGCTCTAACACCAGCCATATTCAGCATAGGGTCCACAGTCTCCCTGCTCTTCCTTCTGTTGCAATGTACCCGTGGAATCCCCTGTCATGCTTCAATACCAGGCAAACTTTGATCTTGCTTCTTCCATCCCTGGATGCCCATGTCATGTTTGTATAATATTCTTCCTTTATAGTGAGCCACTACCCTTTTTCTGTTTGAGCTCAGCCACGTGGCCCCTGTTCAGCTACACTGGTTTCCTGCTATGCTAGCTCTAAATCTTGCACCTTGGGATGACCTGACTGGTCAACAAAGATACCAGTCACATGTAAATTGGCTCCACTTGAAAACAGGAGGCCAACATTTCTTATTTGTCCCCACAGAAAATGGGCCAGGTTTGGGCTTTCAGAGCGCTCCAGTATTTTAGCTTAGAATTAATATTATTTTTCTTATGGACTGCTGGACTACTTTATGTTGTCCCCCATATCTAGACTACACACTAAGACTGAGACTTACTAGTGCCGTATATCCCTCCTCTGCCAGAGCTATGGATTGTGAATAAGTCCATCCACATGTTTGCTTATTACTACAGTCAAGGGGTTAACAGAGGTGCTGCTTAAATATCAGACTTGAACATCAGGCCTTCTTCTCTAAGCCTGCTTCCTTTTGCCTTACTGAATGTTGTCACAGAAGGAATAATGTGTATCCACTGATCATAACAGCCTCAAGAACAGAACAGAAGGATAAACATAGATGACTATTCAGGGATACACAAATTCAGGGTTCTGAAAAGTGGAAGCCTGATGTTGAATCTGAACTCAGAGTTTGAAGCTGAATTCAGGTGCCTGGTTATAGGGATGGATGGAGACTGTAGATGAAAAAAGTAATTTAAACCCTGAATTCTGGGTCTCCTGAAGTTTAAGACTAGAGGGATTTAGAAGAACTATAAAAGACAGACCTGAAATAGTTGAGACAGGAAATGATTCAAGTATGAATAAGAATTTCAGAAAAGCCCAAGCTGGAGCAAAGAAAAAGGCTGACTGTGCTGAAGATACTGTGTGCGACCAGTGACAACCCAGGAAACGGTAGGGAAGGTAGAGGGGTGGAGAAACCAATTCAGTCACAAGAATGGAAGAGCTGCAGTGATATTTCAATATGGACAGATGTCAAGGGCCTGAATATACATACTTTGAAATAGTCCGTAACATATATCTGGAAGTACACTGGTAGAAGATTTTTTATTTATTTATGGGGACAATACAGAGTAAAAAACAGCTGAAGAAACTACACAAGATACATGACACTGAGAGGTCTTTTACAGCTAATGATTGTGGAAGAGGACATAAAACAGAAGAATCACAGCAACTACAGAAGATGGTTGGAACATCCCATATGGACTCAACAGAAATAGAAGTACTAAACAGAAAACAGTTACGAGTGTCATTCCTACAAAAGCAAAATGTTTCACGACGAAAATAGAAAAAAGCTTAGATAAGAAAAGGTGAAAAGAGGCTTAGCATGAGAACAACTCAGTTACTTATTTTTCAAATCTGCTTGGGAAGTAGCAATTACAAAAGCAAAGTGGACAGAATTCAGTGGAATCCCTCTCCCACTCAATACACCTTACTTGAAAATGCCATGCAAGACTAAAAATGGAGACTCTGCAGGTGGCTTCTATACCAAAGTCGTTTTCTTAATGAGAAAATGTTAAAGGCTGAAGAATAAATATAAAAGAATAATTATTTCATAGACCTGTAAATGTAACAGAACACAGTCCTAGGAAAGTAATAAACAACTCATAGATCAAAGGATTCATAGATCACCTTCACTGCAGAAATAAGCAGAAATTTATTAGTTGACTTTTTCCTCTTTTTTTTGAAGCCAGATTACAATAAGTATACAGCTTCATGTCAATTTAAATTATGCCTACAATTTTCTGACAGATTCATTTGCTTTTTCAGGTTTATGTCTTACACACTGACAGTTTCAAATCAATAGGATACAATTCCCTCTGAGAGTTATTAAAATATACCTTGCATTTAAATGCAATAAAAACCATGACTGAACATGCCTCTGTTCCTTATAACACATAAATACCACATCTGGTCCATAAAAAACATGCATTATACAGAGGTTGTATGAATGCCAGATACATATTATTACATGGAACTGTTTTATCCATCTAGTCTAATTTCCAGATGTTTTATTACTTGTAGACAAGAGTACTGTCAAAACTGCAGCTAGAAGTCCATTTATTTCAAAAGGGCAAGGGACAGGGATAGCAAGTTAAGCTACAGGAAATGTCTGCAACACAGTTAATGGTTAAGTCATGTGACTGAATCTTCAGGGCTATCATGTTGAAAGAGATGCACTTAAAAATTCAATTTCAGACTAAAATTTCGTGAAACTGTGACTTAAATATGCACTTACTCTTCCAGCACTAAATGACAGAGGATTTCAGGTAATATTCACAAAAAAAAATCAGAATAAGAACCTAGTGGAAATGAAATGGAAACCATTAGTACAATGGTAACTGTAATCAGTTCTACAAACTTATTGAGCAGCTGGCCAAAG
Source organism: Tinamus guttatus (assembly GCF_059628265.1). Classification (NCBI taxonomy): domain Eukaryota; kingdom Metazoa; phylum Chordata; class Aves; order Tinamiformes; family Tinamidae; genus Tinamus; species Tinamus guttatus. The sequence goes on from NW_028289171.1 coordinate 202,285, forward strand.
TTTCAGATATTGAAAACTAATCCTCTTTAATTTCCCTAATTTCCAATTGGGTTGCATTTGTTTTTTGTTTTTCCCTCAATCTTTTCTCTGCAAGGAATAGAATACAAATGTTTTCTTCAAACATTATTTGAAATAAAGTCAACAGCTCCCAAGGAGCCATATATGTCTCAAGAACTTGTCTGGGTCACACCCAACATAACAGTGAGGTTTCTAATGCAATATTTAAATCTGGGAATGTTGCATAAAAAATGCACAATGTTAAGTAGAGGAGGAGATGAAAAGGCATGTGAGTGTACGATGGAAAAGAAAAGCTGCAGGCATGATGCCATAGAAATAGTGCTTTGCCAAGATATCAAGTGACAGGGCTATGTTTAGGTCTGACACAGCAATGTGGAAATGATGAATCAATTTTAAGAACATCATTAGAAAGTAGACAGTAACCATGTCAGACAATAATCATTAACTTTCCTAATGATTAAAGCATATTTGATTAAAAAAGGATTTAGTTAAGTGAAGTAAATGCTATACAGATATTTGAAGACTATCAAATGAAAATACACTGATATTTAGAATATCAATGTGACATTTCTGATTTTGTCCTAGAAAAAAAACTTAACTATAAAACAGCATCATTGCTTAATCTTATAACTTCAGTTTCTAAGAATGAACAACAACCTCTGACTCTTTTTCTGCTAGCAGTATTTCCTCTATAGTCACTGGAAATCATCCTTTCCTCAATTTATTGTGGGTACTGATTAAAATTACATACTACCCCTCATGCCATAAATTTCTTTTTTAACTAAATCCTGAGCATAAGTATAGCCTTTTAAAAAGAAACCTCAGTGATAACCTAGAAGGAAACATTCGTAACAGGTCCTCAGAGAACTCTGGAGCCTACAGTCTGTAATTTTAAGGTACATGATTCATTTGACCACCTCTCTTCAGATTTACTAAACACCAGTGTTAAAAACAAGTTTACAATGTGCCCACTAAAAACATTAGAAAATATTCCAAATTGTCCATCAGAATGGATTATAGTTGGGATCTTAAAATTATTTTCAGACCTATGAATACCATGACCTCATTGCTCATATTTATCTCAAAGTCACACAAACCTAACTCTGAACACGACATGGACTTATGATTCCATAATCGGACTCAAAAACGGAAAAATATTTAGCATCCTGCTCATGACAGAGGAGATGGTTAAGCCATGTAATTCTCCAGAGATAAGCTTGGAACCACCAGTATACCATACCCTGCTGGGACCATCAGCATTTCCCTGGAAAGGTGATGGAGCAGCTCATCCTAGAGACCATCTCTAGGTATGTCAAGAAAAAGAAGGTGATCAGGAGTAGTCAGCATGGATTCACCAAGGGGAAGTTGTGTCTGACGAACCTGATGATAGCCTTCTATGATGGGATGACCGGCTGGATGGATGATGGGAGAGCTGTGGATGTTGTCTACCTTGACTTCAACAAGGCTTTCAACACAGTCTCTCATAACATCCTCATATGAAAGCTCCAGAAGTGTGGACTGGATGAGTGGGCAGTGAAGTGGATTGAGGACTGGCTGGATGGCAGAGCCCGGAGGGTGGTGACAAATGAGGCCGGGTCCAGTTGGAGGCCTGTGGCCAATGGTGTCCCCGAGGGATCCGTACTGGGCCTGGAACTGTTCAACTTGTTTATCAATGACTTGGATGAGGGCACAGAGTGCACCTCAGCAAGTTTGCAGATGATACCACATTGGGTGGAGGGGCCGACACTCCCGAGGGTTGTGCTGCCATTCAGAGAGACCTAGACAGGATGGAGAGTTGGGCAGAGAGGAATCTTATGAGGTTCAGCAAGGACAAGTGCAGGGTCCTGCACCTGGGGAGGAATAACCCCCAGCACCAGTACAGATTAGGGGTTGACCTACTGGAAAGCAGTTCAACAGAGAGCGATTTGGGAGTCCTGGTTGACAACAAATTAACCATGAGTCATCAATGTGCCCTCATGGCCAAGAAGGCCAATGGGATCCTGGCCTGCATTAGGAAGAGTGTTGCCAGCAGGTTGGGGGAGGTGATCCTGCCCCTCTGCTCAGCTCTGGTGCGACCACTCCTGGAGTACTGTGTGCAGTTCTGGGCTCCCCAGCACAAGCGGGACACAGAGCTTCTAGAGAGGGTCCAGTGTAGAGTGACCAAGATGATTAAGGAACTGGAGCATCTATCTTATGAGGAAAGACTAAGCTAGCTGGGCCTGTTTAGTCTGGAGAAGAGAAGGCTGAGAAGGGATCTGATCAATATATATAAGTACCTTAGAAGAGAATGTAGGTAGGATGGGGCCAAAGTTTTCCCAGTGGTGGCCAGTGATAAGACAAGGGTAATGGGTAATGGGTACAAGTTGGAATACAGGAAGTTCCATCTTTATGTGAGGAAGAGCTTCTTTACTGTGAGGGTATCAGAGCCCTGGAACAAGGTGCCCAGAGAAGTTGTGGAGTCAAAACCTGCCTGGATGCGACCCTGTGCCACGTGCTGTAGGTGTCCCTGCTTGAGCAAGGGGGTTGGACTAGACGATCTCTGGAGGTTTCTTCCAAACTCAACCATTCTGTGATGCTGTGATTCTGCTCCTCCTATTACTCCTATTACGGCTCTTTGTTCTTTAACAGTAAGGACAAAGCAATCTGGGCAGAGAGCATGTCTGATTATGTTTATACAATGGATTGCTTGCTCAGTGGGGACAGGGCAGGCAGGACTATCCTGTGTACAAGCAACACCAAGAAAAGAGATAACTACACCTTTATGTGTGGTAAATTTAAGCAAATTATCCTTTTTTTGGATCCTACAAAAAAGAACTGGTTATATTCATCTGCATGAATTTTGTTGCTCTTGTGGCTCCTGCTAAAAGTAAAAACAACTACTCCACCTCTCTATGCTGCTGAATATTCTGTCACCTCTAGGGATCAAATTTGTCATTTAGAATATGTCTGTACAGTATCAACCAGAAAGGAATTAAACTTGGCTGTGACTACAGCATTATGAGTATAGTAAGAATAGAATAGTAAGAATTCAGAACAAGTATCTTGATACGAATATTGCACGACTTGCACCTTTACATTCAAAATGTTTTTTTGAGCAAAAAGCATAAGGACTGTAAATTCTAACAGTAGTGCTTATGTTAGGAAGTGTCCAAATACTTTGCAAAGAAGACATTGCTCTCCAGCTATGATGTGCAAGCCAAAAACATACTGACCAAGTCACAAAGACAGAAAAACCCCAAGTTAACTCAAAACAGCTGCAAATTATATAGCAGGTAAAACTGGCCTCATCCTCACACTCTTTACAGTATCTGTGTCCTACTATCAGTTTTTATTGAAAGCATCTGCAAGCTCTCACTGCAAAACTCTACTGTTTTTAATAACACTTTTCATTCTCTTAGACCAAATAATATCCTCTAAGTTTGCCCCTCTGGGGATTTTTCAATATACGGTTACCCATATTGTTGTCTAAACCATGGGTATTCCTTTTGCAGTTCTCATGAAAACCCAGGGAAAAAGCATATCCATTAATTTTTTCTGGACTAGAAAATGTGTCTGCTTTGAATGTGCTCTGGGTCCTGTTTGCATATATGTTGTAATCCTAACACATGTTCTTATTTCACTTTATAAAGACCAGTGAAAGAGTTTGTATACACTGATTTTTTTCTTACTGCTCCATAAAGCATCTTTAGTAAGCAGAGTTTCTGATAAAAATAAAAAGAGCCCAAAGGAGCCTAATTCATACCTCCTTTCCCCATATCCCCCATCCACTCCATTCTGCATTAAGGAGTCTGTATTTAACATTGCTAAACAAGGGTTTCGTTTTTTTTTTTTTTTTCATAACAAACTATGCCCTATTTTACAGAAAGTAGACATTTCTGATTCTCTGGATTATAATCCTGTTTTAAAGTAACAAAGAATCAGTAACAATTTGACAGTACTAAATCATACACCCAGATCAAGTTCAGCAAAGCACTAGAACACATTAGCTGTGGGCAACAATCATCTGAGCCTTTGGATATTACAGGTATCAAAGATTTATCACATGCAACACAAGCGTCACAAACAGCACATCTTGAGAGCGTCTCTGCCTTTTACCTTTCCCCAACTCCTTTCTTGCCAAGTGATCCACTGCTCTGGAGCCAGGACTTGACTCATGAGACCACCTCACCAAAAAGCCTGAATTAGAGTGACACAAGACACACTTCTCATCTCTCCTCCCTTCCCTTGCAGGGCTACATAAACATAGCTGGAGCTCTGCTCCTTCTCACACCCTATATACTCCAGTACACTGAGGCACAGGAGAAACAGAGCTGCAGGGTCTCTTCCGCCAGCTGCGGTAGGAGGCTGGGAAGCAAGGCAGAAGAAAGAGCACAGCATGGCAAGGTAGCACATGGGAACTAGACCTAGTAAAGGGTATCGGAGGAAGACAGATAATATCATTATCGTACTGCACCTAATGACTTAACATAGTGTATATATACCTCTTTCATCAGTATGTGTACTCAAGTGTGGCATATAACATAATTCTACTGTAACTGATACTCAATCCCAGCAGCATTTGTCATAGAACACTGGCAGAAAGGCACTTCTGGAGGTCTTCAGCCCTCTCCCCTGCTCAGACCATGCTCATGACAACACCAGATCATGCCAGGCAGAGTTCCATCTAGCCAAGCCTTGAAACCTCCACAGAGATACTACGGCCTCTCTAGATAACTTGTTCCAGTACTGCATGGAAGAAGTTAGCAGCCTGTACTGATTCACAAAGTTATTCCATTCCAGGCATACATCGTGTTGAAGTTCATGAGATTTCTGTTAGTACAGTTCCTAAAATTTCTCAGAATTCCTCTACATAAAAACTCTACCTTTATGCCTGTCAATCACTCCCTGAAATTTAGTATTGTCTGCTAACTGAATGCTTCATCACAAGAGACAATATCTACAGCACATGCCTGTAGATAACCCTCCTTAAGTAACTGGGAATCTACTAGAAATGAGTGTGTAGGTGTGTGTTCACTGGGGACATAATATACAGTAATTTAGGAGAAAGGTCCTAGCAATTGAATTCAAGCTAAGGCTCAATATTTTCAACAATACAAAAGAGGAAGACAAGAACAAAGCAAGACCCATCCAAAGCCTAAGAAATAATTTTACTTCCTCCGTAATTGTAACTGTTTTATCCTTTTTTTTTCTACGAGAAAAAAATCTCTTAGTGTCCTTACATTTGCAGAGTATGGTCTTACTCTAACATGTTTAGGTTTGATCCATTTCTGAAGATGCAACAACTACACAATTGTGTATCCTACACAGTATTCTACCATCTGTAATCAGTAGTTTGAATGTTACTTCTCATAATACAAGAATGACAAACTAGGCATCTGATTTGCATGGATATCTGCACACTGACAAAATGCAGTAAAATTTATTTTAATGGTAAATGTACATGTGTTTATTTTGCCATATACTCACATAGCATAGAGGAACTTCACAAATAAACCATTTTCATAGATTCCAGGAGCAGTTTCTAGACAGAAAGCAAAAGACAGATGAGACCAATAGCTATTTTCACCACACTCTAGTACCAGTATGGGGCTCAGAAAGAATGCCCAAAGCTGATTTAATGAGAGCACAGCACCACCTGCTGCTAAAGACAAGGCTTCAGCGGTGAAAAGCTTTTGCAATCTTTTCCAGCTACACTGCTAGTACTATTTCAAAAAAAAATTTAAAAATCCTCTGTGTACAGACCTTATTCTTCTTGATTATAAAAGCAGTCTTCCAACTTATACAACCTTCAAGAGCCCTATGCTTGGATGCCATGTGGAACCTGTTAAAGGTGTTTCTGGGCCATTTCAGTTGCTCTATCACATTCATATTCAAAGTTGACAAAGTGCTTCCCTAGAAAATATCGTAAGTGCTTGCATGCACAGGCATGCCTAAATGTAGGAATTGTATGCACTACATTTAGTGTAGTACATACCAGGGGATATAGAACGATCTGTGTCCACAGCACATAATTTCATAGAATAGAACCATAGAATCATAGAATGCTTAAGGCTGGAAGGGACCTCTAGAGGTCATCCAGTCCAACCCCCTGCACACACAGGGTCACCTAGAGCACTTGGCACAGGACTGCATCCAAGCGGGTTTGGAAGATCTGCAGAATAGGAGACTCCACAACCTCTCTGGGCAGCCTGTTCCAGTGCTCTGTCACCCTCACTGTTAAAATTTTTTTCCTTAAGTTCCTGTGGAACTTTTGATACCTTAGTTTCTGTCCATTTCCTCTAGTTCTGTCAGTGGGCATCACTGAAAAGAGGCCAGCACCATTCTCCTCACTGCCTCCCTTGAGGTACTTATAGACACCGATCAGGTCCCCTCTCAGCCTTCTCTTCTCCAGGCTGAACAGGCCCAGCTCCCTCAGCCTCTCCTCATAGGGCAGATGTTCCAGGCCCCTGGTCATCCTCGTAGCCCTGCGCTGGACTCTCTCCAGCAGCTCCACATCTCTCTTGTTTTGGGGAGCCCAGCACTGGACACAGCGCTCCAGATGTGTCCTCACAAGGGCTGAGTAGAGGGGGAGGATCACCCGCCTTGACTTGCTGGAGACCTGCTGCCTCTTCTTAATGCACCCCAGGATCCCATTGGTCTTCTTGGCCACGAGGCCACATTGCTGACTCATGGTCAACTTCTCATTGACCATGACACCCAGGTCTTTCTCTACAGAGTTACCCTCCAGAAGGTCAGTCCCCAGCCTGTACTGGTGTCTGGGGTTATTCCTCCCCAGGTGCAGGACCTTGCACTTGCCCTTGTTGAATTTCATGAGGTTCCTCACCGCCCAGTTGTCCAGTTTGTCCAGGTCCCCCTGGATGGCAGTGCAGCTCACTGGGGTATCAGCTACTCCTCCCAGTTTCATATCATCAGCAAACTTGTTGAGGGAGCACTCTGTGCCTTCATCCAGGTCATTGGTGAATAAATTGAACAGGACTGGACCAAGGACTGACCCTTGGGGACCCCGCTAGCTACAGGCCTCCAACTAGACTCTGCACCGCTGATCACCACCCTCTGAGCTCTGCCATCCAGCCAGTTCCTAATCCACCTCACTGTGCACTCATCTATCCCACACTTCTGGAGCTTGCCTAGGAGGATGTTGTGAGGAACGGTGTCAAAAGCCTTGGTGAAGTCGAGATAGACGACATCCACTGCTCTCCCCTCATCTATCCAGCCGGTCATTCCCTCATAGAAGGCTATCAGGTTAGTCAAGCATGATTTCCCCTTGAAATGAATGATTCATTTTGAAATCATGTGAATGATTTCTTACAAAAATGTATCAGATGAATGACATGCTCTAACCAAAAGTAATTTAGATATAATACTTCAAAGCAATTCAGCAGTGGTTATGTTGTGTGGTTGTGTCTTTGCTTCATAACGCATTAGCAGTTGACTGGGTGCCTTTCTGTAGTGCTTCTCTGCTTGATTCACCACTCTTCTTATATGGTGCCTACATCTCTGCTGTCTCAAGATCTTGGAAGCCAAATGACACCTTTTCAACTAACTGCTGTTGTGTACCCAGGGTTTGTCCATTTCCACACTCACAGCCCACAAGATAGCATGTTTAAGCAGAAACCCAGCACCTGACCTATGCACTAAGCTGCTTGTCACATGGTCAGCTAGAGATATGCTGGGACCCTGGATTTCAACTCCTCCATGAAGAGGAAAGAGGCAGGATGCCCTGAATGCAAAACATCACACCACTTTTGAGGAAATTACTGTCTTGAACTGTTATCAAAGCCACCCTGCAGGTACGAACTTGTGGTCTTCTCTGAGTCTCCTCTCCCATCCAAACTGCACCCTCTCTCTACATGTACAAATATGCTCTAGTATGATTGAAAGCCTTGCACAAGAAGCCTTTTAATATCTCATAGCTCCACGAGTGAGGGAACGTATACACAGCAAGTCAGGAGTTACAGAAAGAGGCATGAGGCTTGAGACTGTAGTACAGAACTGAGAAGAGCCTGCTGAGAAAACAGTTGCAGAATCACAGAATTATTGAGGTTAGCTGGGACCTTTGCAGATCATCTAGTCCAACCGCGCTTGCTCAAGCAGGGTCACCTAGAGCACATTGCACAGGATTGCACTCATGCAGGTTTAAAATATCTCCAGAGAAGGAGATACAGTCAACACCAGTACCACCATTCTCAGTGTGCAGCTCACACACAGCTCCTATATAATCTTCTTCCATTTTGATATTTTTCCAGGTAACAAACATACTTGAAGTCAGCCAGGCCTAAGCCCATAGCTCATGCATGCTGTGATCACACAGGATTTCCAGACTTCAGAGGTTTCCAGGCTTTTAGATCTAACAGATGCCTGAATACCTGATTCCAAAATGTCCTTAAAATCTATCTGTACAAAGTTTCCAGGAGGAAAGAAGGGACATGTCCAGTGAAACCTGGATGTACCATTGCCATACAGAAGACTCTGTAGGCTAGGCGAGAAATCTACAGTGCAGCAAGTGACTCCATGCCCAAAGTTTATTCTATTTTCAAACAGAGAAACCTTTTTAACTTTTCAAACTTTCCATTTTTCGAACTGAGAATGCCTTTTACAAGCACTCCCTGTACAGAGTTAATGCAAGCAGCAACTTGAGAAATTATGGTCCTACCATACTCTGCCACAGCACCTTATTGTAAGCAAGCCCTTCAGCTGAGATATCCTACTCCAAGGCAGAGTACCTATTGCATGGAAAGATGCTGTCCTTTGCAGACAAGCCCTAATAACTGGCTAGTGGAACAGCTGAATGTTGTGCAACCGCTAATCATAGAATCACAGAATGCTTAAGGTTGGAAGGGACCTCTAGAGATCATCTAGCCCAACCCCCCCTGCACACGCAGGGTCATCTAGAGCACGTGGCACAGGACTGCGTCCAAGCGGGTTTTGAAGATCTCCAGAGAAGGAGACTCCACAACCTCTCTGGGCAGCCTGTTCCAGGGCTCTGTCATCCTCAGTGTTAAGAAATTTTTCCTTAAGTTCATGCGAAACTTCTGGTGCTTCAGTTTCTGGCCATTTCTTCTAGTTCTATCAGTGGCTACCAGTGAAAAGAGGCCAGCACCATCCTCCTCACTTGAGTGGAGGAGTAGACACTGACTAGATTCCCTCTCAGCCTTCTCTTCTTCAGGCTGAACAGGCCCAGCTCCCTCTGTCTCTCCTCATAGGGCAGATGTTCCAGGCCTCTGATCATCCTTGTAGCCCTGCATTTACTCAAAAGAGCATTTACTCAAGAGTTCAAGTCAACTCAGTTTGCGTTTGTTTAGCAATTTAACTTAGCTTGAAAGAGATGGCAAACAAAATATTATTTGATTTCCAAATACCGGAAATTCACACTTCCTGCTAACTTTAATAATTTCTTTAAACTACTCTAAAAATGTCTTCAAGAGACATCACTGTGCAATTCTCAATATGTTGTTGATTCACACCCTAGGTTACCAGGCAGTGAGTTCCTCATGTGTTGACCAGACCACAGGGGCTACAAAATATTACTCAGTGATAATAACAAGGATGCAGAGCAGAAATGGAAATAGTGACTCATTCCTTGAGTAAGAAGGGGAGCAAAATGCTGACACCATATGGTAAATCCCTATGCACACCTGGGAAAACCTGTGAGAGGGGTCTTGTCACTTCGAAAAGATTGCTAGAGTCACAACATAACTGGAAGCACTGACAGCCAGATCCACTAATTTGCAAACACCTTTACTACGTCCTTCCATAACAGGTAATGCTGTCTAGCATTATCCTGCCATTATGGTTAGCAAGATGAACCTTTAAGATTCCTTAAAGTTTGAATCTTTTTCTTTTTTAACACAAAATGTGAGTCTGTGGTAGGAATCTGTACAATCCTGCTGCTGAAGTCAATCCTAGCTATATTCGCACCATTCAGGCCATGTTTAATTTTTTATTTCAGCATTTCTTTTCTTGACTTCCTAGAATATTTATATTTTAGCTCTATCAATTATTATTGTAGAGAAATCAAGCATCTTTGATGGAAATGGGGATGCCAGTTCATAGACTCATAGAATCATAGAATCCTTAAGGTTGGAAGGGACCTTTAGAGAGGGGGGGGTCCAACCCCCCTGCACACGCAGGGTCACCTAGAGCACGTGGCACTGAACTGCGTCCAAGCGGGTTTGGAAGATCTCCAGAGGAGGAGAATCCACAACCTCTTTGGGCAGCCTATTCCAGTGCTCTGTCACCCTCACTGACAATAATTTTTTCGTTAAGTTCCTGTGGAACTTTGGGTGTTTCAGTTTGTGGCCTCCTCATAGGGTCAATGTTCCAGGCCCCGATCATCCTCGTAGCCCTGTGCTGGACTCTCTCCAGCAGCTCCACATCACTCTTGTACTGGTGAGCCCAGCACTGGACACAGCGCTCCAGATGTGTCCTCACAAGGGCTGAGTAGAGGGGGAGGATCACCCACCTCGACCTGCTGGAGACCTGCTGCCTCTTCTTATTAATGCACCCCAGGATCCCATTGGTCTTCTTGGCCACGAGGCCACATTGCTGACTCATGGTCAACTTCTCATTGACCATGACACCCAGGTCTTTCTCTGCAGAGCTGTTTTCTAGCTCTGGTGTCTGAGGTTATTTCTCCCCAGGGGCAGGAGCTTGCACTTGGCCTTGTTGAATTTCATAAGGTTCTCATCACACAGTTGTCCAGTTTGTCCAGGTCCCTCTGGATGGCAGCGCAGCACTCCGGGGTATCAGCTACTCCTCCCAGTTTCATATCATCAGCAAACTTGCTGAGGGAGCACTCTGTGCCTTCATCCAGGTCATTGATGAATAAATTGAACAAGGCTGGGCTGAGGACTGACCCCTAGGGGACACCGCTAATTACAGGCCTCCAACTAGACTTTGTGCCACTGATCACCACCCTTTGGGCTCTGCCATCCAGCCAATTCCTAATCTACCTCAGCGCCTGCTCATCTATCCCACACTTCCGGAGTTTGCCCAGGAGGATGTTGTGAGGGATGGTGTCAAAAGCCTTGGTGAAATCGATAGATGACATCCACTGCTCTCTCCTCATCTACCCAGCCGGTCATTCCATCACAGAAGACTATCAGGGTAGTCAAGTATGATTTCCCCTTGGTGAAACTATGCTGACGACTGCTAAGCACTTTCTTGTCCTGCACTTTTTTGGAGACAACGGCCAGGATGAGCTCCAGGACCTTTCCAGGAATGGAGGTGAGGCTAATTGGCCTGTAATTGCCTGGGTCCTCCTTCTTGCCACTTTTGAAGACTGGTGTGATATTGCCTTTCTTTCAGTCCTCCGGCACCTCTCCCCATTCTCCAAGGCCTTTCAAAGATGATAGAGAGCAGCTTAGCAATAATATCCACCAGCTCACGCAGCACTCTCAGGTGCATCCCATCAGGGGCCATGGATTTGTGGGTATCTAAATCAACAATTTTCTCTAAATCAGTAATGATTTTTTCTTGTTTATTTTTTAAATTTCCACAGAAACAAAGTAATACTCCTAGCATATTTTAGTAGATATGAATAAGCTATGAAATTAGGCAAGACTTTACAGGTATTGGTAAGAGTAGATTCCCTATTCTAAGCAGGTTTCAATATAAGGGAAAAAAAAAGGAGAGAAGCCCTTGAACAATAATAAAAATGTACCTTTCAGAAGCACAACAAAAAACAATTTAAGAATAAAAAGGTCTCATAACAGCTTTTCACATCCTGGACTCTAGGCTGATAGTCCAGCTAAGCTATGTTTGAGAAATATCCTCACTGTTTCCCCAGACTGACCTATGAATTAGAGGCAAAGTCAGAAACACTTTACAGATACTTCAGCTACAGGACTGGCTAATAGTAGTACTCTCTGGAAGCATAACCATTTCTAGCATCATTAAAGTTGGTCTTTGCTATCACTTGAACAGCTCTAATATATGCCTACTTATATATTTTAAAAAGAAAACAAAATAGAAAAATTCTATTGCCACTTAATTGTGCTTCTTCTTTACCCAGCTATAATAAACACCCAAAAAAAAGATCTAGCTTTTATCCAAAATTTACTCCCACTGTCAGAGCCTCTATGTACAAATGATATTGAAATGTCTCAACCAAGGTGTTCTCTCCACCACTGTTCTCAGTTGTTGCTGTCCCATTAACTTCCACAAGTAGTGGCTAATTTCAAGTAAAATTGGAAGAGGTAACTGCCTCTGAGATATAATGTTCCTATAAGTTTCATCAAAATAGAAAACTGATTAAAGTGAAGGCCGTATTCATGGCCTATTCATGGTCTGTACATTTTCACAAAGAAAGGCTGCTCACTGTCTTTCTTAAATATCAGAAAATCCATATAGAGGTTAAAAAAAAGAGCAAAACTGCTTTCATCAGTTTTCTGTGTGCATAATATCTTGTTTATAGAGTGACAGTGATAAAAACATCTACTTCACTGATATAACCATTCTTGCTATGCTGAAGCTACAACCACAGAAAGCAAAACTAAAAGCAGAAAAAAATCTCAGCATAACCAGAGCAACCAAGACCTGTTGCCCCCACAAGCTTTCAGGTACTCATCCTCGCCCTCTACTTCCCACATTGGATTTACTTCTCTCTCAGTTGTGCTAAAGAAGCATGTGCACTATATTATCCAGATTTTCTAAATATATCTAAAAACGCGAACAGAGGCAGGTAACACAAACAGCCAAGCAAGTCAGCCTAACTGAGCAGAGAGTCACCTCAGGCCCAAAGAAGGTATAACAAGCAACCCAGAATCTCTGCCACCACTTGAATAGAAATGCATGGCAATGGCCTGGGAGATGGCCAAAAAGGACCAGACTGTCACCTCCATCCACACTGATCCAACTGAATGTCGGGAGGGGACTTAAAAGTGTGACTGTGTTGTGAGCATGCTCAGTACTTTATAATAAATAATTGCTTCTTACTTACAACAGGGGAAGAGTAAATAGTGTTGCACTAAGGATGAACCTTCAACAAACGGCTTACAAATTCACACTCCGGCAGCATGAACAGGCACCGCAAACAAATACAGGATGTTACATGATTCATTTCCTGAAACTGCAGCTTCAGTCCGAACAGGCCTGGCATAACCTCAGCCTCCTTTGGTCCTCTAGTTCACTGTCATTCTTTCCACTGTGCCACGTGAGTGTCACAGCATGGAGACAAGCTCCCCAGACCTGCCTACTGTGCAATCACACACATTTTATTGACAGGGAGTGGGACTGCATGTTTGGACTTACCTCCTCTTGAGCCTAGGGACTCATCTGAAAAGATGAGGCTTCCATATTTTCCCAGGGTTTCTTGACACATAGTAAGCACGAAGTTTTTCTGCAAACTTGCAGAGTGACATAGTCCAAAAAAGGATGATGTACCTTATAAGAGTGTTTCTTAAAATAAGTTAACTGTGCTCTTTGGAAACAAATGTGGCTTTCTTTATGGAGAAGTTATATTTGCAGTCAATTTCTGCTCTTCATAACTAGAGATAACCTTCCATATACAGAGCATAGCTGAGACAGCAGTGTCTGCCTGAGTCATCAGACGCCCTGCAATAAAAGTATGCAGGCACAAAGTCCTTTCCTGCTGTTAACTGGTGTAACTGGTGCATCAACCTCCATAACAGTGATGAAATTTTAGTGTATTCATAAAGTCCAAAACCCTAATTGCCTTTCCACTGGAATGCCAGTTTTGTGAAAGCTTTTTTTTCTCCTGCTGAATATTTCACATAAATTTTCAAAAATTTGTCTTGGCAACTGCAAAAACACCTAACTTGGATAAAACTTGTAATATCTAATTGCAAATCAAGACTTTTTTTTTTATTGCAGATCAGACAATCTGGGGTCACAGTCATTTCAAGAGTAAAGAAAAAAAAGTCATTTAAAAACAGAACTGTTTTCTTCATAGAAATGATTCTTTAGATTTTCCTCTAAAAAGCTGCAATCCACATCAAGACTTTTCTACGCATAAACTAGTTTCTGTCCCAGCACCGCTTGGTCAATACTTCTTTGACATCTGTTTTACAAACGTGAGGCCATGACACAATCCGTGGCACTAGAAGCCCAGACTCTTGCTGGGCAGCAGGCAGGGCAGTCAGGAGCCCAGCTGCCCCTTGCAGCACCTGCCCTTCTCCACCACCCTGGGTGCGTGTGGAGGTCAACAACCACCTCAGAGGCCACCTTGAGAGACTGCAACTGGCTCTGCAGGTGCCAGCAGTGCCAGAAGATCAGACAGGCACGAGGCAGAGGCCGGATGGACAATGGAGCGATGGCCGCCAGCTCCCCCAGGCAGATACTGCACGTGAGGGCCAATGTGAAGAGCTGTGGGTGTCCAGACATTTACAGGAAGCCCTTGAAGGCCATCGGCCCTCAAGCTCCCTGAGGCAGTGGGTGCACAGCCGTTGGGCAGCCTCACATATGGCCGTTGGGTAACCTTCCTCATGCGCGTCCGTTGGGGTACACTCCTCATGCATCGCCCCTAGGGGTGGGGGTCCCACACCTGGCCGTTGGAGGACGTTCCTCGCGCGTGGCCGTTGGGGGGCGTCCCACACACGGCCGTTGGAGGACGTTCCTCGCGCGCGGCCGTTGGTGGGGGGGGGTCCCCACACACGGCCGTTGGAGGACGTTCCTCGCGCGTGGCCGTTGGGGGGCGTCCCACACACGGCCGTTGGAGGACGTTCCTCACGCGCGGCCGTTGGTGGGGGGGGTCCCCACACACGGCCGTTGGAGGACGTTCCTCGCGCGCGGCCGTTGGTGGGGGGGGGTCCCCACACACGGCCGTTGGAGGACGTTCCTCACGCGCGGCCGTTGGTGGGGGGGGTCCCCACACACGGCCGTTGGAGGACGTTCCTCGCGCGCGGCCGTTGGGGGGCGTCCCACACACGGCCGTTGGAGGACGTTCCTCGCGCGCAGCCGTTGGTGGGGGGGTCCCCACACACGGCCGTTGGAGGACGTTCGTCGCGCGTGGCCGTTGGGGGGCGTCCCACACACGGCCGTTGGAGGACGTTCCTCGCGCGCGGCCGTTGGTGGGGGGGGTCCCCACACACGGCCGTTGGAGGACGTTCGTCGCGCGTGGCCGTTGGGGGGGGTCCCCACACACGGCCGTTGGAGGACGTTCCTCGCGCGCGGCCGTTGGTGGGGGGGGTCCCCACACACGGCCGTTGGAGGACGTTCCTCGCGCGTGGCCGTTGGGGGGCGTCCCACACACGGCCGTTGGAGGACGTTCCTCACGCGCGGCCGTTGGTGGGGGGGGTCCCCACACACGGCCGTTGGAGGACGTTCCTCACGCGCGGCCGTTGGTGGGGGGGGTCCCCACACACGGCCGTTGGGGGACGTTCCTCACGCGCGGCCGTTGGTGGGGGGGGTCCCCACACACGGCCGTTGGAGGACGTTCCTCGCGCGCGGCCGTTGGTGGGGGGGGGGTCCCCACACACGGCCGTTGGAGGACGTTCCTCGCGCGCGGCCGTTGGTGGGGGGGGGGGTCCCCACACACGGCCGTTGGAGGACGTTCCTCGCGCGGCCGTTGGTGGGGGGGGGTCCCCCACACACGGCCGTGGGGATACGTTCCTCGCCCGCGGCCCCGCGTCACACGGGCTGTGTCCCGCCCTCAGCGATCCCGTGATGGCGGAGGCGGGGCCGGGCGGTCGCTCGGCCGGCGTCCCGGCGCCCACCGCCGTGCTATGGGCCGAGCCATGGGGCTAGCCGGGCTGCTCACGGGGCTGTTCCTGGTCTCCGTCGTGCTGGTGGGCACCAGCGTCCGCCACGGCGTCCCGCGGGCCGGGGCCGAGCCCGAGCTGGAGCCGGAGCTGGCCGAGTGGGACCCGGCCTCGGGCGCCTTCGCCGAGGACTCGCTGTGGCCGCTGCCGCAGTCGCTGCGCACTTCGTCCCGCCAGCTGCGGCTGGCCCCGGAGCGCTTCCAGATCGTGCACGGCGCCGGCTCCGCGGCGGGGCCGGCCTGCCACCTCCTGCAGGACGCCTTCCGCAGGTGGGGCCGCCGGCGCGGGGGCTTCTCGGGCGCGGCCCGGCCGGGGCAGCGGGGTGGCCCTCACGCCGGGCCGGGAGCGGCGCGCTGAGAGCCGCGCGGTGCCTCTGCTTGCCCGGCAGGTACCATGAGTACGTGTTCGGGGACTCGCCGTGGCGCCAGCGGGCCCGGGACGAGCTGGGGGCCGGAGAGTGGCGGGCGGAGCTGGCGCAGCTGCAGGTGGTGGTCGCGTCCTCGGATCCCAGCTGCAGCGGCTACCCGCGCCTGGAGTCCCGCGAGGCCTGTGAGTAGCGCCTGCTCATAGTAGGTCGGTTGTTGCCCCCCACCTCCAAGCTCTACGGCTCATATAGGCGACTCATCATTCCTGCTTGTTTTCCAATCACATTAGCGATGCACAAGTCTTCTGCTCTTTGTAAAGGACTAGGAAACACCTGCCTCAGTAGCACTCTTGAAAACACAACAGTGACTACTTGAAGGAAATTCCCATAGTGAATGATGCAGTTGGTTAGAAGCACCATCCATGATATCCTCAGTTTCAATAGCAGATAGCTGCTGCTGCTCTTTCTAGTTACTGTCATCAAGAATCTGGGGCATAGTGTTGTCCTATATCTAATTATGTGTGGTTGGATCTGTAAATAGTCAGATCATCCTCTCTTTGAGTAATGGGTGTTGAATGAAGACTGAATGGCTTTGCTTATTCATCCTCTGTCCTTAGAATAACTGCATTTGAAATGAAGCAGCTTACACTGGCTTACGTGCTTGGTATCTCTGTTTTTCCATGGCAAACAGCATTAACTGAGTTCGTGTCATTCCTCCTGCAGTATTATAAATTTTTCATTCTGTCAATACAAATGAAAAAAAAAAGTTGATGGTTATATTGAGTTTGTTCTTCCAGGCTTCCTTAGTTTCATGACTAACATCCAGATTGGAGAAATACTCTAAAATTGAGTCCTAATTACCGGTGGAGTCTCACAACTCAAATATGAGTGGATAATAGTGCTAATTATCTGAGTAAGTTAAAACAGAATGAGAAGTCAATTCATTTAATTTTGTCTAGAGACAATCATCTAGGTCTGTTCTAGCTGAAGCAGTTGTTTGGTAACAAGGATATGCATCCTTACAAAAAGATTTCATTAATCTTCATTTGTACTTCTACAGAAGAACTTATTCTGCCTGTTTTGTCAAAGAACGTCTTAATTCTTAATTTTTGTCTTTTTGTTATGTGTACCCAAATAGTGCATTCTGTATGCAAACTTTTACATTAAAAACAAAAAAGAAATATAGCAGTAAATTGATTATTTAGAATTTATTTATCCTGGTAGCTATTATATTACTTTACTACTAGTTGAACTTTCAACTGGTTTGTGAACTGCAGATTTTAACCAAAGTTAATTCCTTTTTTGACAAAGAATCTGTTAGGTCACCTTGTTTTTATTTTGCGTTCTTTGTAACAGTCAGAGTTGCTTCCTCTGCTGTAGGAAAGCTATTTCCTATTACAAATAACACAGAAAGTTTCTTAGTTTTGTTTTGTTTTGTTTTTAGTGTAGTAAGGTGAGTTCTCCAGATTTCAGCAAGGATTTAACTCTGGTTTTCATCAGGTGGTTTGTTCAGGGAACAACATTGAAACATATGGTTATTATTCACTTGTTGGATAGCAGGTTTAGTTCCCTGTCTTAAGAGAGACAGCATTGGTCAGTTGCTGGCATGATTTCCATAGCAAGAACATTGCATACCTATGCAAAGTACACGTTATCTGCCCATCTGACTTTTGACTTCTTTGCCTCTTTACCTTAAAGTTTACATGCGGCTGCACAAAGCTTGTTGTGCTGCATTCATTTAAGGCATGATACGTGTTCAGAAAAAAAAAAAAAAAAGCTGGATTAGAAGAAAATCCATGAGCAGAACTACAACTGCTGACTAAAAAGTCTGTGGAGATTGTGATCCTCTTTCAGATTCTGTGTTTCTTAGCCAGAACTTCCATTATTCACAAAAATATAGATTAAAATGGAAACTTGAGGTGCCATCTTTATGTCTATCTTTATAAGAATCTAGACTTGAAGAGTCTGTGTGTGCTGTTTTGAAGGACAGCTTTTTCTTGTTCTCTTTAGATCATTTAACCGTAACTGAGCCTGTGGCTGTCCTGAAAGCAGATGAGGTATGGGGTGCTTTAAGAGGTAAGATGATTACTTTCATATAGGGCTATTTGTTCTGGCATTCTGCAAGCTCGGTGATAGACTGGGAACCTAAGAAGCAGCTGGCCCCTGAGCCTTGCTCTCCTTCAGTCCCCTGAGAAGGAGGCTTGGACAGGTGCACTGCGGGGTGCCAAGACGTGTGCTGACCAGAGCCATGTTCTGGGGACTCTGCAGCCCACATCCAGGCTCTTGCTGTGCCTGAAATGTCCAGCTTGTCTGGATAGCCTGCCAAATCTTGAGTGCTAAAAAACTCTCCCTTCAGCAGTGCAGGCATATAGACAAACTATCCCTTATCTGCACCTAAGAACTCAATCTGCTGAACGTGTCACCAAGTTTTTCTGCTGTATCTGCTGTAGTTTGTTTGTGTGTTTTTGGAAGATGAATGTTATCTAATTATTTTTTCGTGTTAATTTAGAAATTTCACCAGTTCCAGAAATTACAAGAATATGTGCATGACAACACCAGACATGCCTACATTACTGCCCGTTGTATCTGAGAGTTAATTTGGTAGTGCTGATCCATTTCTTGATTTTTTTTTTTCCCCAAGGTTTGGAAACCTTCAGCCAGTTGGTTCATGAAGATGATTATGGAAGTGTGAGTATGGCTATTAACGGAAAATACAGTCCTGATAGCAGTCAGCCTTCTTCATTAGGTGTTCTTCTAGGCACAGTAGAATTTTCTGCTAGTTTCATTGGCTGTTTTTTTCTGGTAAATTGTTTTTGAATGCTGATAACACACTAAAAGTAAATGTATTTCCTATTCAGAATGATAACATGCAATGGATATTCTAATTTTTAAATCTTATTCCCATAGTTTCTTGTCAATGCCTCAGAAATCTATGACTTCCCAAGATTTGCTCATAGAGGAATTTTGCTTGATACTTCAAGGCATTATTTACCATTGAAATTTATTCTTACAAATCTGGTAAGTGGATGATCTGTATCACTAATAATGAAGGCTTTTTATTGTTCTATTTTCCACTCTGAAATATTAGCAATAGATGTTGATACAAAAGGAGAACCTGTTGCCTCTGGCTGACCTCCAAAAGGACAGAGCGAATTTTGCTAGGTCAGAGCCTAGACTGGAGTGTTGTCAAATTCCTGAGTGGCTAGATGCAGTAGTTTGTCAATCTGTGAAGGAGACTGGGATTTATGGCACCTTCAGTTGTCATCATTTTCTGTTGGATAGGCCAGCTCATGCACTTTTTGGAAGTATATGCTGAGTGACACATCTGACTGTCACTGTGCAGTACTGGGAAAACCATACAAGCCCTGGACTAAGCTCCTATGACTGCAGGAAAACTCCAGTCCTTTCTATAAGCAGGATTGGGGCTACCTTTTTTATGTAGCTTAGGTTGCTAAGAGCTATTCAGTAACAAAGTAGAGATGGGAAAAAAGCAGAGAGAGAAGATTCCAACCTGTTCATTAGGGCTACTGACTTCTTTCAGTTCTCTGACCGTATGGCCCTGAATAAAAAAAAGGGGGAATAAGCTTTTTCTTAAGAGCTTATTAAGCTCTAAGCTTACTTAGAACACACTAAGAATCATATACTCCCACCTTGAGCTCATTGCAAGATGAAGAATTGGATTAAAGCCCAGGAGCTGTGGAGTTTTTGTTTTGTTTCCTGTCCTTCTCCTGTGTTAAAACCTTGTAATAGGGCTTCTTTGGTGGGAGCCTTTGAATGGTGGGGCAATGCACTTTCCTGCCATGTCTCTGTGGCTTTTCCAAGAAAAGCCAAATTTTCAGGGCTTAGCCGAGAAGACTTGAAATGGGCTTGGAGGTAGCATAGGTACCTAGCACTGGAACAGGCTGCCCAGAGAGGTTGTGGAGTCTCCTTCTCTGGAGATCTTCCAAACCCGCTTGGACGCAGTCCTGTGCCACGTGCTTTAGGTGTCCCTGCGTATGCAGGGGGGTTGGACTAGATGATCTCTAGAGGTCCCTTCCAACCCTAAGCATTCTATGATTCTATGATTCTATGATAGGTAAAACTGTATTTCTGAGACATCCTTGAACAGGGCACTTTGAGCTACGCTGGGGCTTTTACTTCTGTGGATTTGACCATTGTATTTACTTTTAGGATCAGTCCTTGCTCAGTATGTGGTGCTTGTGGGAGCAGTTATTTACAACAGAGAATGCTCCAACAGCTCAAGTAGTTCCTGTGTTAATATTTGCTAAAAGAAAGGAAATCTGTCTGAGGCTAATTTTACTTTTGAGACTTGTGCTCCTAACCATTTTGTGTATCTTTAACTGTTGATTATCTTTTGTTTGGTTGTTTGTTTTCCATAAATTATTTCTGTGATTCTGAACTAGAGAACATACTTCCCTAGACCTGTTTTGTGCCCTTTCCCTGGTTTAAGAACAAGTGTGTTTTTCCTCTTACCTTTGTGCCTGCTTGAATCCAGTGTAATCTAATAAAAAGCAGTTGTAATCCCTTCAGTAACTAGATGCTTAAGGCAGCGGTTTAAGTCCGCTTCCTGTTTGTGTCTAACTGCTGTGCTGGAGTTCTGGGAAGGCAGCCACTGCCTGGGCTGGGGCACAGAGAAGGTCAGGAGGGAAAATTTTCTGTGTGGAAAGATAGTATTTGCTAAAGCGCATGTAGATAAGTGGCAATTAATACTTCTGCTTGTCTAACAAAGCAGACAAGATATTTTGGAGAATCAGCAAATATAAATCTTTCTTTGAATTAGGGAAGAATTCCCTAACGTGTCACTTTCTTAAATACAACTCAATTAAAAGAGAAGAAAAAGAGTTATGGCAAGGAATCAGCAACTGTATAGCTGTTACTTAGTACAGAAGGATGCAGAGAACATTCACTCCCCTGACAGAACACTGCTACTGACTCTTTTTTTTATAAAAAAAAAAAGAAAAAGAAAAAGAAATTATACCGCTTAGGATGCATGTTTAACTGACCAGCTTCAGTCATTATTCTGTAAGAAATGTATTAACACTTATCTTGATTATGAATAGTGTGAAAGGGGAAATATTTTGCTGTAATAACCCAAAAAGAAAGAGGAACACTTCTGAAGAGGGAAGTTTATTTTGTATGCACTTGAATTCACTAACCAGTTGGCATGTTCCAGCTGCTTCAATCTTGAAAATTAAACAGCATGAGAATTTAGATAGAAAAGCATAGCAATGAAAGAGTTGATGGCACACAGAGAATTACTCTGATGCACTATGAAGTGAAAGAAGATTCATAAAAACTTACAGCAGTTGATCCAGTGAAGCATGGTATTCTTAGTTTTGTTTGGTTAGCTTCTTTTGGTGTGTGTTTTTCTTTTTATAAATTGTTACTTTAGGCTTGTAGGATATTACACTGGAATAGTGGAAACCTCCAGCTAGTACTAGGACAGGTGCATGATTTTTTTTCTTTTTTTGCATGAGTTTTCTGTTGCTCTCTGAGAGTAAAGTGCTTAACTAGACTGTATTGTATTGTGTTTTGCAGGATGCAATGGCTTTTAATAAGTTCAATGTTCTCCACTGGCATATAGTAGATGATCAGTCATTCCCTTACCAGAGTATTTCTTTTCCTGAGTTAAGCAACAAGGTAAGTAAACATCATTGCAGTTGCAGGGGAGAGCAGAACTCTGGCACATATTCCCTGAGAATAAAATGCAGATTTGAGAATACCACAAACAGTGGAATAAACCTGCCTTGATTGACTGTGAAGCAGTACTGAAGGACCAGCAAATCCATACTTAAGATCCTTCTGGAGGGTCTGCTCCAATCTTATTTATGTCTTTCTTGGTGGATGTGTGGTAAATAGCCTTGCTGATTCCACAGCTCAAATGTGACAGTCATCCACAGTGCTTGCAGGCTCTCAAGCAGTAATGCCATGCAAAAATCCTCTTGTGTTAAACACTAGGTTGATTTTTTTCTTTAACTCCTCCATTTATTCTAGTGGCAGGAAATCTAAGAAAATTTCTCATTGGCTGGAGTTTTAGAACCACGGTGGTACAGTTTTAGCCCTAAGATCTAGTCAACTTCACAACACACAATATGTGTAAGGGGTCCAAATGTAAGATCATATTTTCTAAAAACAAATGCCATGTAATGTACCTCTTGTTTTGATTCACAATAGATCTTCCTAACTAATGCAAACTGTCAAAAGGTTCTTGCTTAATCACAGTACAGGAGTAGCCAAATCAAAGCACTAATGATTAAGTAGACTGAGCCTATACACAAGATTTGTGATTCTGTTTTAAAGTGCTTATTAGAAATTGATCTTTATGGGAAAGCTATATAGAAGTACTTAAAAGATGAAGAAACTATTTCCAGACAAATGCTATTAATCATGAGTAGTCATGCTGCTTTTTTTTGTTTGTTTGTTTTTGCTCTTTCACGAGCATCTGTTCCAACAAACTGTAGAAATTGGGGTAACTTGTTGAATTTCTGTTGACACTGTGAAGCAGAATAATGCACAAATGCAGTGTCACAAAACAAATGTGCCCTGATGCCAAAATAGTTACTATATCAAAATTGATAAACAGAAAACTACTGATGCAAAGGTGGAGTGGAAAACTAACTTGCCTCTGTGCTGAAGATTTGAAAATCATATCTATAAAAAAAACTGATGGAATGGAAACTGGCCTCTTTTATTTCTGCAAATGATCGTGAGCCAGACGTAGGAAAGACAGATCTCCTCGGATTTATCTTAGTGTGAAAAGGTGGTTCTTTTTTCATCAGCCAGCCAAAGAAGATTTGTTAATGTAGTTGTACATGTGATAAACTAGAAAAGGTCAAGTTGTAAAATTGACCTCCGTTCTAAATTATAACAGTTTAATTCCGATTTCATGAATTACTGGTATAACATCTTGTAAACTGTCTCTAAATGTGAACACTCCACAGGGAGCATACTCCTATAACCACATCTATACTCCTACTGACGTCCACCTCGTGATTGAGTATGCCCGGTTAAGAGGCATTAGAGTTATCCCAGAGTTTGATACCCCAGGACACACACTGTCTTGGGGACAAGGTATGTCCAAGAAAGTATTAATAGTTAAAAGACTATAAGTAAGTTTAATCATAATATTGCTGTATAAAAGGAAGTGGATTTGTTAAAAACACGCCTTGAAAGTGCTTTGCTCTTGCTCAGTGGTAAGCAAGAGGAAGAACTGATGGTGGTCATGACCTGTAAATGTTGTAAGAACTGACATGAATGGAGGAAACTGAAACTGGGCAGTTATTTTCTGTGTTGGATGGGTGTGCAAAGGGAGATACGTATTCTGTTAATCTTCCATCTTAGACATGATCATTTTAGATATATCACTTTTCACTTTTCTTTTCTGGTAGCCAGCATTTGAATCCTGAAAGTGGTGTTTTTTACATGAAGTCAAGGACCAAGGATCCTTGTGCCCTAAGTTGGGGCAGGAAGGAATTTGGAAGGAAAGAGAGGCGCAGAATGGTATTTCACAGAAGTTAACCTAGGATATTGTTAGCAAAACTGGAAATAGCAGAGATTTCCTAGTGCCTAGCTTTAGTCACAGGGTGAGTCTTGCACTCTGCTGGTGTGGAGTTAGCCACAGACTGTCAGAAAATGCTTCAGGCTCTTTCTCACTAGTTTTAAAGGAGGAAGAAAAAAACAATAGAAAAGCTAAACTTGCTGAACACTCTTTCTGCATCCTTCATTTCATGTAGTTTCTGTCCTTACGAGGCATTAACAAAATCCACTGGTTTGCCGAGTAACGTGTAGACAACTGACCTAAAATCAGATAAGAGCAAGACTTAGTTGTAGTCTAGCTGGACCATTCCTGATTGCGTCTTGTGCAACTGCTTTTGGTACACGGTGCACTGCAGCTGGTCCTGGGTTTGACTGCAACCTAGGAGCTATAGCAACACTTCGCCTGCATTCAAATTCAGGATGCTGCAGAGAAGCCTGACAACAGCACAGAGGGTGGGTGGGCCCAGTTCTGGGGAATGTGCTCAGCACAGGGACCTCATGAGATGCTATGGCTGCAATCATATTTTACCACGTCAGTAGAACTTGAGATCCTTCAGCCTACACTTATATATATATATATTTTTTTTCTTTTTATTCTGTCTCATGTTGCTTCAGGTAGCCTGACAAAAAAACTAGTGGTTTTTTTTTTTTTTTTTGGTCCAATCTTCTTTTTTGTGTAGGGGTAATTTCCTGGCAGATTAGGATGGAACATCTACCTTGAGCCAGGTACCTCCTGCCTACTATGTGCTCAAAAAATCAGGGTAATAAAAAGAGAAAAGATAATGAACATGTGCTCACAAGGCAAATTTGGCTTCCTTCCTACATCCATTAAGGCTCTTCCATTCAGAATTTTTTTTCCAGGTAGTGACATGTTCTAGAGTTTTAAAATCACAAATCTAAAAGACAGAATACTAATTTCTGGTTAGAGGGGTGTGTTCTTCAGCCTTGGGCAAGTTCTTTTTTTTCACCTTGCCTCTATTTCATTGTACCTAGAATAGATCAGCATTGAAGTAATGAATTTTCATCTTTGAAATATGAGTAATTGCATCTTCCTGATAGCAAAGTTAGCACAACACAGAACTGAATACCGTATATTGTTTCTGTTAGGTCAAAAAGATCTCCTCACTGCTTGTTACAATGGAAAGCAGCCAAGTGGATCGTTTGGGCCTGTAAATCCCATTTTGAATTCAACTTATGACTTCATGGCTAAATTCTTCAAAGAAATCAGCCGTGTATTTCCTGATGAATACATTCACCTGGGAGGAGATGAAGTGAGCTTCACTTGTTGGTATGGTGACATTCAAAGAGTAAATGCCTAGTGCCTATTAAACCTGCCTAAATCCAGCAATTCTGACACTCAGTTGGGTGAGGCTTACCCCAAGAACTTTTCCACTCCTACTTTGGTCACAATGTGTTGGCAGAGCATCTGTGACCCTCAACAAGCAAATCACAGAATCACCGAATGGTTGAGGTTAGAAGGGACCTCTAGAGATCATCTAGTCCAACCCTAGTCCTGCTCCAGCAGGAACACCTAGAGCCGCGGGGCACAGGGTGGCAACAAATACTGTAGAGTTGGTTAAAACAGTTAGGCAGAATTTCGTTTGAGTTCATTCACAAACATTTAGATAATCTAAAGCATTTCTGTATGAAAACTAATATGGCAGGAGAAAGAACAAATATGGAGGAAAAGTAGTATTTAGGATAATTAATATCTAAATGCTGTAGGATAAATGAAAAGCAGTCCTTTCCATCAAGTTCTAACTTCGAGAAAACCTGCTACCTTTAAGAATTACAGTATTGATTTTTGTGTGCTTGTATTAAAAGCAAGGGCATCTATTAGTACAGTTCTTCAAGTGGTTTGGATGTTCAGTACTTTGGAGTCTCTGCTGGAGTAACTAATCATAGAGAATTTGGATCTGATCTACTAAGCTTAATACTCAGTTTGAACTAGACTGTGTATTCTTCTGAAATATCAAATCGGAACACTCGGAACTTACTTCAATTTTTAAAACACAAAGACATGCTCTAACAACTGCTTTACCACAAAATGTTGGTTTGCTTTTGGGGCATTTTCCCAAGTGTGAGCCTAGCAGATGACCTGGTATTCCTGCTGTTCAGGTTGTAGGCCCACTGGCAGTCTTCCTGCTAAATTGCAGAGGAAGCAGGAACTCCTGAGGTTTTAGGAGCTTGAGTCAGCCTGCCAAAGACTGCTTCAAAACAGTAGTTCCCAGTAGTTTTCCCAGAAGTGTAGGACTCCTGGCTTTGTTTCAAATCAGGATAAAACACAGTTTCAGAGCAAGTAAATCACCTCTCCTGCTGTCCTTGCTCTGTTGTGCACTCCAGGTGGGACAAGCCTAAGGCATCAGCTCATGTTTTTGCATTCAGCAGCCTCTTTCTGCATAGGTGAAAGCATCTGGGAAATCTCATTTTAAACAGAAAGAGTGGTTCTTGGTTTTGACTTGATTTATTATTATCATTAAGGAAATCTAACCCTGAAGTGAAAGACTTCATGGAGAAGCAAGGATTTGGCATTGACTATGCTAAACTGGAATCTTATTATATTCAGAAGTAAGTTGTGGGATTTTTTTTCTTACTGAACTGTTTTAGGTTAGATTGATTTGGTTTCATAAATTCTTGTGTATTGAGTACTATTCACATTTTCCCCTTTATACGCTTAAGTCTTTAAAACTTGGGATAGTTCTAAGTTTACTCTGTCATTTCCTAAACCAAGTACCTGCTATAATTTCAATAGACGGGGTGGAGAAGAAAAGGTTCAAGACTTAGATAGCCATGTCTTTCTCTTGTTCTTAAATAGCATAGATTTTGCCACCTTCTAGAGTTGATGGTTTAAGTTCTGAACCCTCAATTTTTGTTACTGTACGTGTATGGGAAAGGTTCTCTTTCTGCACTCAGGAACGAACACATAAAAACCTGATTTCTTTTGGTTCACTCTGCAGCACTGGGGAGGGTCTAGTGTGTCTTATGGTGGAAACAGGCTATTTCACTTGGCTGTGTGGAAGCTCACAAACATGATCTAATTTCTAAATTCTAGGATTCTGGACATTGTTTCCTCCTATAACAAAGGATACGTGGTCTGGCAAGAAGTGTTTGATAATAAAGCCCAGGTAAGGTGGGGAAAGAAGATATTCTTCTTCTAACAGTATTGTGAGAGGCCTCCAAAATATGGTATTAAGTTTATGTCTCTTGAGAATTAAAGCAAGTCTGTCTTCAACAGGACGACATAAGTAAATTTTCCCAGGTGTGGGGCCCAATTTGAAACTACCATCTATCAAACAGATGGAACAGGTTTAAACAGGTGGAACAAAAGCTTCAGCATGGAAATGTTTTATAAAGGTGAAGGCAGATAATATAGCAAACTACAGAACACCAAAGTAGAGCATGAAAGTTTCTGTGCATTTCTATATTTAAAAATTTTTTACATTACTCTGCATCTGGACCAATCATAACAAATGCTTGAAGTCTGAGCTAGTCACAGAACATGGTGTGTGTATGTAAGAACCCTCTCTTGGAATTAACTGTCTATCATATGATCTAGACTTCACTTCAGTATGAACTTGGTTTCAAACTAACACACTGGTGATCAGCTTGAGACTGTCTCTGGAAGAAAACAGTTGCCAGAAGGTAACTTCTGAAATGCTTCTCCTTCGAAGAAAATACACCTCTCAATTTTGAAATTCATCATTCTTTTTCCTAGTATTAGCAAAAAAAGAGATAATCTTCTAGGTTAATTTTCTGCCGTGCTTCTTTGTAGCTAAAGCCAGACACTGTCATTGAAGTATGGATGGGAAACAACTATGCTGGAGAACTCAGCAGAGTCACCAAAGCAGGCTTCACTTCCATCCTTGCAGCGCCTTGGTACTTGGACTACATTAGTTATGGGCAGGACTGGAAGAAATACTACAGTGTTGAACCACTTAACTTCCTTGGTTTGTTATTACTTTTTATATGCCTCTTGTGTCCATGGATGTTTTCGGTTCATTGTAAGGCTTAAATGGAAAGAATCAAATTATTTAGCGATGTTGTAACTGAGAGAGGGTAGTCAAAGATCAAAGTCGTTAACTTCCCATGTGCAAAAATGTTACATACCTTTCTTGAGCATCAGCTTGAATGTGTATCTCTGTATGTGAGATAAGATGCTGGACTGGGTGGACAGATACCTATGCATTAGGGGTAGAGATGTGTGAAATGGCTGTTGGTAGACAGCTGTTGGTTTTGCTATATACCAAAAACTTTAAATTGATTTTGAATAACTTTAGATTACATTAGACACTAGCTCTGGGGTGGGGCAAGGAGTTGGACCACCTGTTCCCAGGGGCAGGAGATGCAAGTCTGCTTTTGGTTTGTTTGACTCAGTGCTTCTATGAGCAGATTCCTACCCACAGGACATACAGGTTTGCTCCCTTTTCCGTGGCAAGCCTTGAACTCTGCATCTCAAAGCTTCTATACTATTAGTTTTTTTTTTTTTTTAAAAAAAAAAAAAAACGTTTTCTCCCTCTGGCTAAAGCTGATACAAATATATCTTATGCTCTCCTTGGCTTTCATTTTATATAAGGTATCTTTCTGGGCTGATTATGTAGAACAGCTGACTTCCACAGCTTTTATAACGACCATTCACTGAATAATAAAATGAACAGTTACATCTGGGTTAAGCCTTGTCTTCAGAGGATAAAGATAAAAATTCTTTCCGTCAGAGAAAGGAAAAGTTTGCAGAAAGCTTGGACTCTCTGGGCAAATTGTCTGATCATTCCCACATCCAGTAACAAGACTACTAAAATATTACGTTAATGCTCAGGATATGTATTTTATGTGATAAAGTAAACACAAACTAAACAGCAATACTTTAAGTACCGGAAAATGAAATTTATGATGTGCCTTCTGGGCAAGCAGCAATTCTAATCTTCTGCCTTGACTCAGGATCTGAAGAGCAGAAGAAGCTCGTGATAGGTGGAGAAGCCTGCCTGTGGGGGGAATTTGTGGATGCAACCAACCTCACGCCAAGATTATGGTATGACTTCTCTAGCTTTAGATTTTAAAAAGCTAGCTCCAAAGAGCATGAATTAATCCAGCAGTGCTTTTAGTGGTACTGTTTTCTGATACTGACAATGAACAACTATTAAAAAATGTTGCTTTTGGACATAAGATTTTGTATTAAAGGCTTTAATCCATTCTTGGTAACAGCATATACCTACTCTAAAACTCTATATGCTTTTTCAGGCCTCGTGCAAGTGCTGTGGGAGAAAGACTCTGGAGCAGCAGGAATGTGACTGACTTAAAGGATGCCTATAAAAGGCTCTCTAATCATCGGTGCCGCATGCTCAGGTAAGATTGCTTGGGTTGGTAAAGCTTGGTGTTCATGCTGCAAAACCACTGGAGTTCAAGTACAGGCCTAAACTGCTAACCCAGAAGGGAAGGGAGAACTGACAGCCTAATCTCACTATGTAAGTATCATTCCGTGTGGTCCTCAGATCCTCAAAAGAAGAGCAGCTGCATTAAGATAGGGATGCAAAACAGTTTTGCAGCTAATACTCTCACAACCTTCTTCAGTGAAATACTACATATTATCTCTTTCTTTCCTCTAAAGGAAAAACCTACCATCTTGATTAACTTGTTTCAAATCATAAAGGGTGTGGGAGGGGAGTGCACACACAGAAAAGCAGACTGGATTTTTCTATATCAAATTATTAAAATTAATGAGCAGCAGCAGGCAATTAAATGCAGGCTTTTGCATGACAGGTGAGCTTGAGCAAGCTATTGGTTCAGATTTTGCCTTAGGGTGGAATCTGAGGGGTGGATAAGGAATCCTGATGAATTAATTTATAGTAGCTAGAAGCAAAATGTTAAGTCAGTTCATGACTCATTCTTTTCTGCACTTTTTTCTCTAAAACTAAGGTCTTAGTTAGGCCTGCATTCTGTGTCCTTACCAAATTTTTTTTATTAATTATCTATATTTGGATATTTAATATCTATGCAAAACCTGGGGGATTCCTGAGAGGTATTTTCAAGTATGAAAGCTCTTGATTGCTATTTACATCCGGGCAGCAGGGGTAAACGGATAGGTAGGAACTTTTTAATAGCTGGATCAAGTCCCTGGGAGACTTTCCTATCCAAGGCCGAGGTTACTTGTTCAAATTGCAGACAAATGTTTACTGGCCCAGAGACCTTGACAAAACCTTTCTTTTACCAAAGAATAACTTAAGTCTTGCCTAGGACCAAGCAATAATTCAGCTGAAGTAGTTCACTTTCAAAATTCTTCTACTGTTCTTCTACTGTAGCTCTTAAGACTAATTTAAACATCAGTATTTATGATCCTATAATTGACTGGAGTGGTAGTTTTTAGCTGTTAAATATTTATGCAGTATTTGAGTACAGCTGTTTTCATTCTGAAAATACTGTCTTGCTGCACAAGAACAAACTACTACAAAAGGTTTATATGAAACATACTTGAAAGCTAGAACCAGGCTACAGCACTGCAACTATTTCCTGTGTATCTTGCTACCATAGTAACCTGAAGGTTTTTTTGAAAAGCTGCATAAAACCAAAATAATTTACCTAGCTGTATCTATCTTAATAAACTGGCTCCCCAAGACTATAAACCGGATGAAACGGAAATGATTTGAGCTGCTCATGAAGAAAATGTGAGATTTGGAAGGGTTGTGCTAATGTTGATTGATACAGATTTAGAAAGATATAGTCATATATAACTTGTCTTCTAAAAAGCAATATATTCTACAGAATACCAGTATAACTAACCAGTATAATGAATGAATACCGTTCATACAGAGTGCCAGACTATGGCATTCTTTCTTCATTCCCATAATGGGCCATCCGTTACTTCCTGACACTAGGTTTATTTGCATGAAATGGATTAAAACAGTTACCATTGTCTCTCTCCTTGCCTTGAGAGCCAGCCAGTTGTTTGATTTTACCATAATCATTAAACTTTATTTTAACAGACGTGGGATAGCAGCTGAACCACTGTTTGTTGGATACTGCGCTCATGAAGCAAGAGGGCAGTAACTGCTGCAAGGACTTCTACCAAACAAGCTCAAGTGCCTCTGAGGTGGGACTGTGTGGTTGAAAATTTTAGATCTGTCAAAATATTAAATTTTAAAAATAAAGTTACGTTAATTTGACAAATTCCTGTTGGAATAATTTTTTTTTTCAAAATTTCAGGTGATCTTAATTGTATGTTAAGCTTTCACTAGAAATAGAGGTTCTTGACTGTGAAATCTTGAAACTTGCTACCCATCCAGTCAGTTATCCATTCCCGTTTCCCCACCTCTTCAAAAAAGCAGCAAAATGCAGTGGCAGCTCTGGTTCTGCTGCTATCATCAGTCAGCTGTGCCCAGCCAAGTCCACTCGCACTTCTCCTTGTCTCAGGCACAGTCCCTTGCTAAGTCAGAAGCACAGTCTGCTCCTCTAGTGTTACTTTCTCATTTACCAGAGCCAGGTGGTCACAGAACAGACCAGTGCAGCTAAACAGTTTGCTGAAAATATTTAATAGGAAGGACAGAACCTTTTCTTTGTATGAAGTGATCATACCAGCCCTCTCGTCCTCTGGAGAAGCACTCTTTGCTCATGGCTGTTGAGGGCTTGATAGCTGGCCAGCTCCAAAGTGAAGGTTGCTGAGCCGGATGTTAGGGAACGCAGAACCGTTGAGTAGCCCTGGACAAAATACAGAACATGTATGAAAATACTGACTAGCAACAGTCAATTTAGGATACAGGAAAGATTAGTAAGCACAAAAAGCTGTTTAGTCGGAGAGAGCAAGTATACTGCAACACTCTGATAAGTTTTTTCCCTTTTCTGCCATTTACAAGATAAGCACCTACCATTGTTTCTGCTAGAGGAATAGCAGCAACTACAACTCTGTTATCTTGACGACTCTGGATTTCCTGAATGCTGCCTCTCCGCTGCGCGAGGTCAGCAAGGGCTGCGCTGAGATGATCTTCACTCACGGTGATTTCTAGGTTCATCAGAGGCTCCAGTATTTGTATGCTGGCTTTTTTCAAAGCCTATGTGAAAGAGGGGAAAGGAGTCCGTCTGACTCCTTTTTAGGAACAAATACACAAAGGTAATACATACTTAACACTCCTCCCAAATTCTCCGCTCCCAAGTTAAGGTCCCCAGCAAGAGCATTGGGCTCTCCAAAAAGAGCCATTGGCAGGTACGATACATGCCTGGTTTTCTAGGAGTACCTCATGGCCCCGAGCTTTAGGAGAGTCCCCAGTTTTGTGATACCTTTTGCATACAACGGGAAACACAAGCTGATATCATTGTATGGGAGGTGTCAGGATGCACCGTCAGTGACTGCACGGTCACTTCTATATCCTGAACTGGGAATCCCAGCAAGGGTCCTAAAAAGAAAAAAATAAGTAATTGTTTTTCATAATACGAAGACATGGGAAAAAAAAAAACAGTTTCAGGATTCATTTGTAGCTCCCGACTTTCTTCTTTACCTTCTCATTTGACCTCCCTCTCTACAAGGGCACGACCATTTCTCTCCTTGCTTACTTCTATAATTTATCATCTAACTTTGCTACAAGAGACAAGGGAATGCAGAGCCATATGTTTGTACTTTCAAAAACATAGCTAATGATTTTCAGCACCAACATTCCTGACTTCATTCACCCTTAACCCTGTTCCTAAAAGCAAAACCTTACAAAAGAAAAAAGAAATTATACTGGGACTGTGAAGAAGGCTCATAGGCAAGCTTTGAGGAGCAGAGACTCATTCCATAGCTAGAGAGGAGAGATGCTTTCCAGTTGAACAAAGCAACAGTTATTTGGCCGCAAGTTAGTTAATATATATATTATTATAAGAAATAAATATATATATATATTTACTTGTGGCCAAATATATATTAAACATATATATATTTAATAAATATAAAATATTTTAAAAATAATTAAAAGATGATCATAAGATATATATATATATTTAAATAAATAGATTTTAAATTGAAAGTACAGTTTAGTCCTACACAGTCTAAATTTTACAATTATGGTGGAAATATGGAACAAATTTGAAAATTGGAAAAAACATCCATAACTAATAGAAGTGTGATATTTACAAGCTGGCCTTCTAAGCCAGTTCCACAGCATCACTCTGATTTACTGGACAGCATAAAGTGAAGATCTTCTCTGTTACACCGGAATTATAAAGAAAAAACCAACAAGAAACAGCAAAACCAAGAGTGCTGCTGGGTTAGAGTCAAGCTGAAAGCATGCTGCCTTCCATTACCAGCACAGGAAAAGGGCTGTTCTGCGATTTTTGTAGCTAAGGAAATTCTGTATTTTCATTTGGGTCTGTGATATTAAAAGGTAATGTCTTTTAGTTTGCAAGTTAACCAGGAATGCTTCCTCCAAGAAAGCTGTTAAATGAGTTCCTACAGAGAAGTTAGGAAAAGGCAGCTGTAGCCCATCCGCTACCTTGGATGCAGGAATTAGCGATGCCGTTTTCCACGGCGCCCCGCAGCTCCGCGGGGAGCAGCTCAGCGACGCTCGCCGCGTACTCGATGGCGGGGGCCCCTGCCGCTCGCTGCCCCGCGGGGCCCGCGCGCCCCGGCCTCACCTCCAGCTCCACGCTCACGCAGTGCCGCTTATCTCCGACTGTTTTGTCCAAAGTATCTATGGGAAAAAAGCAAGATTCTGAAAAAAGAAAAAAGCTACTGCACCAAACGATTAATCTGAAAGCTGCTCAAAGTAATTAAGAATAATAATTAAGCATAAAGATCATTTCAAATAAAGCAGACTGCAAAGCCAGAACAAAATATTCCTTCTATTCAGTCATTCTACCTGCAGCCTGGGCAGCATTTAGGATGGTTTCTCTGTATGCTACTTGAAGAGGTCCCAAATAAGTGTCAATTCCATATTCTCGTTTGATTCGGTCATGAATAATCTCTATGTGTAGCTCTCCCATGCCGCACAGAACAGTCTAGTGAGAACAGAGAGGTGGGACATACAAAGCTCAGTTTTAATGCAGACTGTTTAAGTAATGATGACTTGCAGGTTTTCCACAGCCTCTAGAAAAGATTCCAAAATTCTAAGAAGCTTCTTCACAGATACGAAAACAGATGTGATATTGATATAAATCTCCTGACTCAAACCTGTGTATAGGAGATGGTGATTATTGCTACTATACCCACTACAGAAAAGGATGTATACTATCAGCTTCAGTATTACACCTTTCACACTTTCCTAAATTCAAAAAAGATTGTCAAAAACATTCACTGCAGAATACAGGACATTATTATCTTATGCTCTGCATAAGTGCCCAAGGCATCACTTCAGTTTGTTCTGATGCAAAGAATTCTGTACATTTTCAGACCCTTTTTAATTCAAAAAAAATCTCAATATTACATGAAGCAACTGAAGGGTGCTTCATGCCCCCAAAAGGGCATTTAATTATAAGGTAAGAATAGAAGATTTAACTTACTTGTCCTGTGTCAGGATCCAGCTTCACTTTTAAGCTTGGATCTTCACGTTGAAGGCAGTTCAGCGCGTTATCCAAGTCTACATAAACACCAAACACAGTCACAGTTACATTCTGGAATACATCATTCCTGTGCCAGACACCCCAAGGGCCTTTCCAGATCCCCCGGGGGTCACACAAACGTGCACAGGGCGCAGGCAGCAGCGAGGCGCACGGCTCCGGGCGCAGCGCCGGCCCAGGCTCTACCTTGCTGCTTGGCCGCGGAGGGCGGCTCGATGGTGCAGAAGAAGACGGGCTCGGGGACGTCGACGCCGGCCAGCAGAAGGCTCCCCGCTTCCCTCCCGGCCCGGCGCGCTGCCGCCTCGGCCGAGGCCTTCGAGGACACTATGGTATCTCCAGTGGCGCTCTGTACATCCAGCCCGGCGACCACAGAGCGGGAAAGGAGGGAAAAAAAGCAACTGATGTTACTCCTTCCTCAGTACTGGTTGTCCTGAATTCCCCTTACTTGTAAATAGGTACTTCAACTTCTCCCTTTGAATACTTAAAATGATTCTGAAGAGGAGGAAAAAAATTTGCCCAACTTTAGACTACTTCTCTTCATCAAGCTCATCACATTTTAAATCTACCTTATCACTCGCAATATAAAGGCAGTAGTGGCACTCACAAAAGGCAGTACTGGCAAAGGAAAAGTTGCCTCTGCATTTCAAAATCGGTTACAGTTAAGAACTATGCAAATTCTATTCTATTCTGTTCAAACATGGAAACAGAGGATTAGTAAAGTATCCAATAGACCCATGAAACTGCAACATGTTTACTGTTCATTTGGGGTAGCATAGTTGCAGCATCACCCTCTTTGCCACGTGAGGTCTCCCCATGGCATTATGTTGCACTGGTATTGTAAGAGTTTCAGTGTGAACAGAAGATTGGAACCCTGCTAGAACTGTTTGAATTTTCAGCCCTTCCCGCCTAACCTCCCCATCTCCCTAGGTAAATCACTGACACTGGCACATTGTAATTTTTCATTCTTGGAGAAGTACTCCAAATAAAGTCTACATATGTGGGAACAGTCAACACGAAAAAGCACCCACACTCGAGACAAAATATCATAGAAGTGGAAAGTACAGTACAGAAACAAGCTTCATGGTCCTGAGCAAGCTGATCTAGCGGAACCTGCATGACCAGTGAAAACAGACCAGAGGATCTCCAGAGGCCTCTTCCAACGCCAACAATAGTCTGAGATACCTTCTAGGATCATTTTTGCCCTTTACCTGTTTTAACCCAACTGTAAGGGCAATGTTCCCAGCCATGAGAGAGGGTATTTCAACTTGCTGATCAGCAAAAGGCAGGAGCAGCCGGCTCATTCGCTCTCTGCAAATGAAATTCTTGAATTACTCATTACTTCAGTAGACACTCCAAGGCTGCAATAAACTATACCCGCCTCCTACTCACGTGCAACTTTTGTTAATGTTATACACAGCTGACTGAGGCTTCATTGCACCTGAATAAATACGAATGAAAACTAGCGGCCCACGACGTTTATCATGGAGAACTTTAAACGCAAGGGCACACAGGTCATCGTTGTACCACTTTCTGCAGAGTAAAGGCACAACAAAAAGAAAATGGGTAAGATTAAACCACTTCAAACACAGATTTACCCAAATTTCCACTTATTTAAGATGCTCTAGGTTTCTTAGTTTTAGTATTTATAACAGGAGATTTTTAAAAAACGTAACTTATACAAGTATATTAATCTAAGATGTTCCAGCTACAGCAGAAGAGTTGCACACTGAGGTGCATGTGACTCAGTCAGTACTAGATAGAATCCCCAGGCCCCAACTGTGTCTCCTCTGATTAAAAACTGAAAAGACATTAAAACTCTAAAATGCAAGTCTGCTCGCAGGAGATAAATGCAGACATTTTCAGAAGCACTGGCCAAAACAGGCTCAGGACTCAAGTACTGTTTTATTCTACACATCTTGACTGCTTTTCAAAACCCCAAGTTAGTAAATACTTGTGAAGATTTTTTTTTCTGTTAAAAATCACTTTTCCGTTTTCTCCCTTTCTGCCTTCCTGCTCGCTCCTCCCCGCGCGACGCGGCGCTGCCGCTCGCCGTCACTCACGGGAAGCCGTCGGGGCGCTCGCTGGGCGCGGGCAGGTAGGCAGCGACGGCGTCGAGCAGGGGCTGCACCCCCTTGTTC
The DNA here is from genome assembly GCF_059628265.1 of Tinamus guttatus. Classification (NCBI taxonomy): domain Eukaryota; kingdom Metazoa; phylum Chordata; class Aves; order Tinamiformes; family Tinamidae; genus Tinamus; species Tinamus guttatus. Next base: position 238,575 of record NW_028289171.1, read on the forward strand.
CGCAGGGCGCTGCCGCAGAGCACGGGCACCGCCGCCCGAGCCAGCGTCACCCTGCGCACCGCAGCCTGCAACTGCACACAAAAGGACACTCACATTACGCCTCCCGTGCAGACCCATATTTACTCAGCAACACAGGTCCAACCAATTCATAGGGTGACATGTTATTTTTGCTAGTGAGACTCACTAGCTCGGGCACAATTTGGCCTCACGCCACCTGGAAACTCTATTCACCCTTCCCTTTTAGCAGCCAAACGTTCCATAAACATTTCCGTAACAAGTGCGCCAGCCTTTTACAGTTGTGACCGAGACATTTAAGAGCCACAGTCACTGTATTATCAGATAAAGTTCATATTATACTTGAATATACTTTCTCCTAAGCTTGCAGTACTTCAGAATCACCACAAAAGCTGATGTGACTTTTCTGTTGATTGAAAAAAAATGCATATTTGCAAAATCTTAAAAAAACACAAAAACAAAACAAATAAAAATACACAGTGCTCTTCAGAGTGATAGTTAATAAAATTATTCCTAACTCAAGCTAAAAAAATTACCTTGTCAGCTGGCAGCAGGTCAAAATTTTCACTATATTCTCCTAGAACCAATTCAGCAAATTCATCATCCAGATCTGCAACCTTCAGGAGAATATTTCTATGTTATTATTTAGCATATATCAGTTTCACACATAAGTCATCAATCTTGGTTATACAGGATATGACTCATTGGAGCAGGAAGTAAGTCTTTAAACGTATCAGAGATAAAAATTCAAACCACATGATGATCAACACACCCCAAACCTCAAATTTCAACCCACCTATTATAATTCCTTTTTGCAGCCTCAGAAAGGTTATTAGACTTTTTACTTTTACATAGAGCAACAATACCCTTATATTTGGGAATTTGTTTCTTTAAAAGCAAAAATATTTTACTAATCTTCTACTCACTTAATTGCAAGCAAAGCATGTTGAATGAGGTACATATATCAATTGCATTTTACTTGCCAACAAATGCCAACTAGGACATACTTTTTCAGTGCTTCCTAGGGTTTAAACACTTTTAGAGTATTTTTGCAAAATGAAGAAGGGGAAAAAAAAGAGCTGAACCTTTAGTGACTCAGACAATCACCCAAAAGAAGGCTTAAAGGGCAGATGGGGGAAAAATTCCTTCATCAAGTTGCTATTGGACAAAAACATCAGAGGGAAAGATCATGCTTGTGCTTCTCCTCTGAAACCGAAAAAAAAAACCTGCAGCAAAGAAGTGACAGCAACGAAGATTTTGACTTCAAATGTGTTTCGAATCTATGAACCAAGCAGAATTTGAAGGAAGAAGTGAACAGGCCACCAGACAGAGCTGAAGAAAAACAACGAACCACAGAAGCTCTCAGGGAATTTTGCCTTCTTCATGTGACGAGGCTGCAGGGGGAAGAGCTCATCTGGGGACAGTTCAACAGCCACAACGTGCTGCTCTCTAGGCCTGTCCTCTCGCGCTGCCCTTGAGCACCACAGACCCACTGCACACAGGGGCCCTGCCCTCCCCCTGCCCACGGCGACAGCAACCCAGCAAGGAAGGTCAGCAACTAGATCAGCAACTAGAAGTCTTAGAAACAGGGAAACAGGGAAAACATGAAATACAAAGGAGGGCATTCCTTCAGCTGCAAGCACCTGCTATTCAAGCTACTGAACTTTATAGTATTTCTAGCAAGAATATATATAGGGGATATATGGTTTAAAATACCATTTACGTGGTATAAAAAAACTATATATGGGATATATAGGTTTTAGTTGGATAGGAAATATAACGGGCAAATATTTTAGAAAGACAAGTCATCTCAGTTGTCAGACTGTTGGGCCACCCCTTCCTGTTTCGGGAACGGACCACAAACTCAAGAAAAATATGCTGTTCTTACGTAGCTTTCTATCTGACAGGAAATTTCTTCAGAGTCATACCCATTTAAAGCCTAGAAATTTTGAAAACCAGAATATGCACATTTTTTTTGAACTCTGAGACTCTAAAAAATAGATTTCATCAACTCTGATGTTTCAAAGCAAACTAGTAAAAGTCCAGCATCATCTGATTAGGCACTTTTGTGTCATTCAAGGCATCATAATCTTGAAACTTCACATATTTTTACTTCTAAAAATACACATTCAATATAAACTCTATTACAGTCTTTTTCTTACAAGTAACATAGAAATCAAAAGGCGGTTTTTTGGTCCTTACTTGGAGAGAAAATTTGCTTCAAATCATCCAAGTAAAACTATCCCTTGCAATATCTTTATATAAATTAGTCAAAGTAGAACAAGACCTTAAAATGCAAGCTGAGAAGGAAAGCACTCTGGATGAGCAATTTATTCCTTATTTCCATTGCTCTTTCAGGCATCTCTTCTTGTGAACAGTCTTAACTGTGCAAATATCATTAAGACTTTAGTTCTAGATCAAGTTTCTGTTACACTGTCTTAGCTCCAGAGTATGACAATATGGGAAAGAAACATTTACATTGTTCTATCCTCATGTCTACCACAGATTTTTTGGATGAAGCTAGAATGAGGTATTCATTCAGCTGCCTCTCACACAGCACCCAGCGCCCTTTTAACAGCTGGGGGCTCCCCTTGCCCAACAAGGCAAGGACATGCTGCGTCAGATCTGCCCGGGCCCATGTGAAGTCTCAAGCGTATTCCAGCTTCCGTACAAGCCTGTACAAGTAGTGTCTGTATTTACAATTTGCTATTTATAAGGCAGGGAGCGTTTCCTATTTTACACATATTGTGCAGTCAGACAGCCCAATGATGCATAAAACAGCGAGTTTTGCCACTTTTTTTTTTAAGGGCATTAAGTGTCTTTGACAAGTGGAAAGTAAATGAAGAAAATGTGAAATTGGTTCAACAATGACAGATACAGAATTTTGCACCTGGGACAGAAGAACACCTCGCATTGGGTACAGACTTGGAATCAGCTGGCTAGGAAGCAGCTCTGCAGAGGAGCAGAGGGTCTGGTGGACAAGTGGCTCTGCCTGCTGTGGTGAAAGGTAACTGCCCTCTGGCACAGCCCGCAGAGGAGGGAAAGGTTCAGTGCCCTCTACTGAGCACATGTGAGTACAGCAAAATACTGACTGTGGTTTTAGGTTCCCTAGTACAAGACAGATTGACAAACTGCAAAGAGATACAAGGGAGACTAGACTGCAGAAAGCCATTGAGGCAGTGAGCACTGCAGCGCTCACCTGGAGCACAGGAGAGAGGGGTTTGTCCAGCCTGAAAAAGAGAAATGCCTAAGGGAGGACCTAAGAGCTGTCCTCTAATATCTGAAGAGATTGTGGTGGATCTGTTCCAGAAAAAAAAAAAAAAAAGAGACAGACACAGATTCTTTTCAGAATAGCACAAGTAAAGGACAGGAGACACTCAGAGACTGCAACACAGGAGATGCCAGTTAGAAATGAAGGGTAGTCAAGTATTTGGATTTGCTGCCTAGAGAGGCTGTGGAATCTCCATTCTGGGAGACTTTGAAAATTTGACTGTACAGGGTCCTGAGCAACCTGGTCTCATTCTGACATCAGACCTGCTTTGAGCAGGACATGGGACTAAACACCTCCAGAGGTGTATCCCAACCTGTTTTTTCCTACAATTCTAAATAATATTTTTAAATACATAATATATTTACTTTAGAACTTTACTTGTTCTATTAAGGCATTTCTGGCATCCTGGACTTCATGGAACAAGTTTGGATCATCAGCCTCCAGCAATGGCTTTTGCTCAAAATTTTTTCCATCATCCACGCCGGATTTCCAAATAATTCGTTCCTTAGTCAGAACATCAACCAGTCCTCTGAAGGTTTTTGCCTCCCCTATGGGCAACTGCAAATAGAACAGAAATTTTAGACAACAACAAAATATTAAGAAAGGAGTTCATAAAGAAGATCATAAAATTTCCAAGCTTACCTGCAAAAGCAAAGGTTTTGTCTTCAACTTTTGTTTGATGCTCTCAACAGCGTTTGTAAAACTGGAGTAAAATAACAGAATTTAAAAATTACCTAAAATGTAATGATAGTCAATTAGGTTTACCATTCCTGTTCACAGTAAAAATTGCTGCCAAAATTACACAAAAATATGTATCTGTGTAATCAAAAAAGATGTGCATTTAAGTATTAAAATAATTGGTTTGCTAACTAACAGAACATACTTAATTTGACAGATTGTCTTATAAGGTCTTTAACAACAACTAAAGTTTTACCTTGCCCCATTTTTGTCCATCTTGTTTAAAAAGCAAATTCGTGGTATCCGATGCTTGTCTGCTTGTCTCCACACTGTCAGAGTTTGGGCCTAAAGCAAAGGAAAAACAATAGTGCTGACAGTTGAACCACAGCTTCCCCAATATGAGATATCACGTTTCTTGCTAAACAAAGCAACTAACACTGATCAGCAATTCTCCCATCCTTTCCATACAGCAAAGGACATGCCATGGAACACTGCGCTTTCAAAACAGGTAACTTTTCTCCAGAACTGCTAGAGCATCTCACGTTACAAACTCATACTCCAGCCTGCCACCCGCTTCTTTGCAAGATGGCCCAAGGGATGTATTAACACACTCCAGTGGGGAAGCTGAAATGCTGGCTGAAAGCGATTAACTTTCTACACGAAATTTGATAGTAAGAAGTGAGCAGATTTCAATTCTTCCCGCTGGTGAAGCTAGCCGGGAATATTCATCTCAATCTAAAACTGGGTGGAGGGAGAACTGGGGAAATGACACCGGATACACACCCCCAGCTCCTGGAGAGAATGAGAATGTCACTTGTTTGCTCCTTATTACCATGGAAATTTCTGCACCCCACAGGACTTAGGCTGAGCTCAGAAGCTGAGCACTTTAATTTCACTCAAAACACGAACAGCACAGTGACATCTCTATATCATTTTTATTTCAGGCTTTTTTAAGCTGAAGAACGTAAGAACGTAAGAAATTCTACTAGACATTTTTACCTCAACACCAGCTGAAGCATCAAACACTGCTACGGCTCCATCCAGGACTCTCAAGCAACGCTCAACTTCCACTGTGAAGTCCACATGTCCTGAAAAACAGTTTTTATTTTGCACTGTCATGATTCAAACAGGCAACATCAACAGATCATTACATTTTTTTTACCATGCCAAAAAAACTGTCTTCACCTTCAGAAAAATACACTCATCAGGCATTGAAACACACAGGACAGTTACACTGCAATCCCAAAACTGAAAGCAATTTAGTGTGGAAATATTTGAGAAATCAGCTTGCATCAGGCACCAGAAAACAATTTGTCAAAAATGAACAGAGCTCAGTATAGGCTTATTTACCACAGTAATTCAACCAATTAAATATCATACCATATCTTAAAACCAAGACTTATACCTTGTGACACTCCACCTCATCTACACTCTCCTAATAATGCGGGTACTCCTACAATGCAGTACCTGGGGTGTCAATCAGGTTGATTCTATAGTCCTTCCAGTCAAAAGTAACAGCAGCAGACTGAATGGTAATACCGCGCTCCCGCTCCTGTACCATGAAATCTGTCACTGTATCCCCATCATCAACATCTGTGAACAGAAATCAGGGAAACAGATGAGTAAATAAATGAAAAAATGAGTTGTTTTCGAGTAAAGATCATGGGGGAAAATTTGAAATAATTGTCCCTTGTGCATATGAACAAGCTATGAAAACTATCACATTTTCAGAGAAAGACAATATCACCATTAAAAAAATAGCTGTACTTACTTGTATGGATCTTGACATTTTAGAAATTAATAATTAAAGGTTGATCAAGTTAAATTAAAACTAAAGATCAAGTTAATTAAGAGTTACTTTTTCTCCTTAATAAAAGAGGAACCATCCTCACATTTCCAAACGACTAAGCCATCAAGTTCAGCCACTGCACAGACCCAATGTCTAACACTTTCATGCACAGTAGAGAACAGGGAGCTCAACATAAAAGGTTAAAAGACAGCACAACTAGAGACTGCTGCGACTCTTGAGTCTGAGAGTGAATTCCTTCAAGGACTGAAGAGACTGCAAGGGATCTAAATTTATCATTTTTCCCTGACAATAATAACACACTACAGCCCAGCTCAGTCTCACTCCTGATAGGGTTTACAAAGATCTACCATAATTGTTTTAGTGAGGAGTTTTACTCTGTGCTACAGAGTAAGCAATGTGTTTCAAAATAAATGGACGCTCTTCTGTTAATCAGGTTTCTTTTCAGAATCACAGAATGGATGAGGTTGGCAGGGACCTCTGTAGATCATCTACTCCAACCCCCCTACTCAAGCAAGGACACCTGGAGCACGTGGCACAGGGTCAGATCCAGGCAGGATTTTTTTCCACTTCAAAAGAAAGCAGGAAAAAGCTTTTCCAGAATAGCCAATGACCAACACATAAAAGCTGAAGAAACGTTAACTGTTAAACAAATAATAGTGCATTAAAACTCAACAACAACAAAACAAAATTGTTTTCTCTAAAGTTACAAGTGCCTTTGAGTCCATTATTTCAATTATAGCACAGTGCGACTTTGAAACACCTGGCTTTGATGAAAAATACTCCAACAGTTGCTTCTAACCACACTGCATGTGATTGTGTATTACATTCAAATCTCTCAGAGATACTGATATACCAGAAGTAATTCTAACCTCCAAGTGTTCTTATGTATCCAGAATAATACAGCATTCTCTCCGTCGTTGTAGTTTTCCCTGCATCAATGTGGGCCATGATGCCAATGTTACGGATTCTGCATAAAGCAAAACATTCCCTTTAATGTGGTAACTTGTCATTCAGCGACATTGCTATCTGAAGGACCATTCATAGTCACCAAGAACAGCATCAAGAACATCGAGATGAGCAAAATTTTTTTTCTCTTGCACAACACATTCTGATACTGAAGTATAACAGCATTCAAGTGGTGGATTTTCTCTAAATTGGTAATAGTCAGACTTTTGGAATAAGCTTCCACACTTCAACTCTGTAGTAGTTTGGCCTCACTCTGCACTGAACTCCCCCACACACTCAGTGACTCTCATCTTCTCCCTAAAAGCACAATTCTAGTTCTGATAACGTAATGTAAAATTCCCATTTTTCAAGTCTGAGAACTCCAACTTTAACAATTGCTCTGTACCGAAATGTCAGAAAAGGAGAAGTGAGAAATACTAATTGTAATTTAGAACAAACAACATATTCTGCAGTAACCCAGGATCGATTGCATTGCTGTCTGTTACATGGGGAAAACAGGTCACCAGGACTTACCTGGATATATCAGGGTTAACCACAGAACGTAGAGACTTAACATCTTCTGGAAAACAGAAAGAACAAAATAAAAATAACATAAAGATTTGCCATACTGACCTTCATGTAGGGATAACAGATTTTAGCAAAATTAAATAAATTTAATAATACTAGAAAGCCTTTCTGAAGATTCAGATGGAGCCAAAATTCAAAACAATCCTAATAATGCAATCATCTTCCAAGATGTGTGCTGCCTCACCAAAAGAAAAGTATATACAGAAAAAGAAGCTCTTCAAAGAGATGTAACTCAGAAGCAGTAGGACAAAATCAACAAAAAAAGGTATTATCACCATGGTCATATCTTACTCTGCAGAAGTGATACCAAGTGACACCATAGTTTATGACAATCATGACACATTCATTTGAACTAGGTATTAAGTAACGTATTTCAGAAATGATTTCTCCTTTAAACACTAAGGATAGGTGGCATATTTCTTGGGATGAAGATATAAACTCACTCAGCTTAAGAAAAGGTGGGTTATAAGAGCTTTAAATTCATATTTTACTGAAAGACATTTTCTTTCTCACACAATATTTAACTCGAAAATAAATTGCAAAACTAAATAGTTATGAAACTAATCTCTAATTCACCTAAGCCACCAAAATTCTGTTTAAGTTCCTCATTTTTCTAACATGTCTTTCTGTTTTAATTTATCTTTGGTTACGACAGACAAAATTCAACAACACTTAAACTAACATTCCCTCACCATCTTCAAATCATCCTTTTTATCACAGGTAACATACAAAGAGTACACATTAAGGTATCTGATGGGGAGAAAAGCTGAAGGTGGCAGGCTCAGAATTCACCAAGGAAAAGCTTCAAATAAAAACTCTAACTAACACTGCTATTTTTTTTCTCCAGTTGCTAAAATAAATCAACTGTCAAGAGTATTTTGCAGATTTCCTTCTTAAGCTATCGTATCTTCTTGTGAAGCTCTGCATGACACCCTGAGGTATTCGAACAGCAAATCTGGACATTAATGCATCATGCAGGGATGTTACATAGACAACTACACAAAAACAGTAACCTACAGCAACATGGATTACGATGCCACTAGGAACAAAACAGAGGAAATCCTCTCAGATACACGACTGCAGATTAAGAGTTTTGTCAACACATGCAGCGATGCATCCATAAACACAGTTTATGGTAGATGTTGGCTACCTACCTATGATCACTCTCTTCTTACAGTTACTTAACGCTTCCTTTTCTTCAATGAGAAATTCCCATCTATCTCCTTGCCCAGCATGCTGGCCACCCTCAATTCCTTGACCACAAACTAACACTTCCGGCAACTGGGCATAAGTTCTCACACACTTGATGTGTACGACCTGATTTCTTATCCATCTATGTGTTCTGACATTTTATTTCCTAAAGCCTTCATACCATGTGCCTACTGTGAAAAAGTCATCTATATGTAAGACATTTCTTCCACCCCTGAACATTTAATCTGCTTTGCTAGTGTTTTGTACACCAAACTTAAAAAAAAAATTAAAATAATGTAACAAAACACAGTATAGGAAGCACTCTTACTAATTTTAGAGTGAGTGCTACCACTACTAGCCCATAAACTAAATAAAATAAGAAAACAATTTTAAAGTTGTACCTGGCAGGGTACTGTAGCTTCTCTGACGGAAGTTCTGCTCTGTCAGACTTAAGATTTTCATCCTTTTCTTCCAGAAACGCATACACTTAACAGGAAAAAAAAATCATGCAGAGAATTTATTATTATTATTGTTATGATTACTTTCTACAAAAAAAAAGCAGATATGAAAAAATCTGCAGGAACAGAACTGTTGTTTGCTATTCACAAAAACTCAAATTGCCACTTACTTGGAAATAGGAGCATAAAGACAATAGCACCAAAGTTCAAACCCAGTCCAACCCCGATACATAAAAGTCTATTAGGAATTTATGAAAATATCAATATAAGTGGTCAACAGCTACAGTATTCTAACACATCTAGGTATTTAAACTACATTCGTTTAAAGTGAAAAACACTAAGTGACCAAAATCATAGGCAATGAAAAAAATAGCTTACAAAAATGTTACAAATAGTTTCCAGGTTGACTTGTATGAAGCTGGAGTATAACAGAAAATAAACTATGTAGTTTATTCAGACACCCTGTTTAATTTGAAGTCAAGACAAAAAAAATGCTTATTCACAGTAAACTAAGCATAACTTTTATTTCCCGCGAGAGTCTCCAAACCTGGGGGACGTTTACCTCACTGCGCAAACGTGATGAATTCGGAACGTGTGCTGCGAAGCTCCTTGTAACCCTCAGCATTGCGGCTCCCATGGCTGAGGATGCTCCTTGCCAAGACAAACAGACGCTGGGTAAGATGCTTACCACCGCGAGCAGACAGCGCTTCCGTACAGCAACACGAACGCGCACACGCACACGTGCACACGCACACACATGCGCACACGCACGCACACATGCACGGGTGCACGCACACAGCAACACACGCACACATACACACGCGCACAGCAACACGCACAGCAACACACACACATGTGCACACACACGCGTACACACACGCGCACGCGGCAACACACATGCACAGTAACATGCACACACATATACGCACACACAGGCACACACACACGCACACACAGGCACACACACACACACAGGCACACACACGTGCATACACGCACATGTACACACACACAGGGACGCACACACGCACATGCGCACACATGCACGCACACACACACCATACACACACACACACACAGGCGCTCACACACACATGCACACACAGGCACACACATACAAGTATACACAGGTGCGCACACACGGGCACGCTCACACACATACACACATACACACAGGCATGCACACGCACGCACACGCAAGGAGACCAAGAAACTCGCTTCCACGTTACCCCTTTCAGGTCGTCCTTGCCGGTCACCGTTCTGCCACTCCGGTAATGGTCGAGCCGAGCCGGGCCGAGCCGAGCCGAGCCGGGCCGAGCCGAGCCGGGCCGGGCCGAGCCGAGCCGAGCCGAGCCGAGCCGAGCCGAGCCGGGCCTCGCGGCCTCCCCGGAAGCCCCCGCGGTGCCTCCCGGCTCGGAGGCCCTCCCGCCCCTGAGCGCTCCACACTCCCAGGGTGCCCTGCGCCGGCGGAACAGGGCGCGCTGCGCCCTTTCCTGTCCGGGGCCCACCTGCACCTCGCACCCGAGTTCCGGCCCGGGCGAACAGCGAGTACGGGCGTCCAGAAGCACCGCGCGTTCCTCTGCCCTCGGCTTTCTCCTTTCTCAGCGCCTGCTCCCCCCTTCCCGACGGCATGAGGCCTCCGCGGGCGCAGGCAGCCGCCTCTCTCGCGGGCGGAACGCGAGCGCCGGGAGGGAGCGTTCCCAGCCGGGGCCGCTGCGCGGGAGGGACCGGCCTTTCCGCTGCGCGCGAGGAGCGAGGCGGCCGTAGGAGGCCGGAGCCGCCATGGTGGGGAGCGAGCGGACGGCGCGGGGCGGGACGGGGCCCCGGGACGGGCCTGGGGCGGGGGCCCGGGGCGGGGCGGCGGGCCCGGGGCGCAGAGCGGGGCCCGGGGCGGGGGGCCCGGGGCGCAGAGCGGGGCCCGGGGCGGCGGGCCCGGGGCGCAGAGCGGGGCCCGGGGCGGCGGAGCCCGCCGCTCACGGCGCCCGCCGCCCGCCCGCCCGCAGCCTCAGAACGAGCACATCGAGCTGCACCGCAAGCGCCATGGGCGCCGCCTCGACTACCATGAGCGTCGCAGGAAGAAGGAGGGCCGCGAGGCGCACGAGCGCTCCAGGAAGGCCAAAAAGATGATCGGCCTGAAGGCCAAGCTGTACCACAAGCAGCGGCACGCCGAGAAGATCCAGATGAAGAAGACGTGAGTAACGGCCGCGCCGCGAGGGAGGCAGGGAGGGAAGGGGCAGCCAGAGCGGCGCAGGCTGCAGGGTGCTGCCCCCGCCTGCCCTGTGCGCCTGCCCGCCCCAGCAGTAACGGCGACGCCGGTCGGCCGTACAAGCTGAGGTACGCGTTAACTAACCAGCAGTGGGCATTCCTGAAATGCAGCTGTGACAGAAACACAAATCTGAGCACTGAGCTCGTCCTCCAGTGTAAGCTGCCCTATAGAGCTTAAAGAAAAGCATTTTTCCTCAGAAGTTTCTCTCGTGTTCAGGACTTGCAATTAAAAATTAAAAATAGTTACAGCTTTGGTTAACAAAAGGCAGCTATCAGCTCCCAGTGTGCTTGGCTTTGAGAGTTACTGTGCTTGTTTTAAGCTATTCAGTAACTTCTTAGCACGTATTACATACTTCTGTTTTTAAGTATAAACAGGTACTACTTTGATTTGTTAACAAATGCGTTTCTTCAAAATAAGCTCTGATATGCACAGGTTTAAGGTGAAAGGACAGTTTTTCATACTTTTCATCCATGAAAGTACTGTTTTCTGCTGTCAATACTGAGTGGGATTTTTAAAAGTCTTTCTTTTCTTGCAGCATTAAAATGCACGAAAAGAGAAATACAAAGGAAAAGAATGACGAGAAAACACCTAAAGGAGCCGTACCAGCCTACCTGCTGGACAGAGAGGGCCAGTCCCGAGCTAAAGTGCTCTCTAACATGATCAAACAGAAGAGAAAAGAAAAAGCTGTAAGTAACTATTAATAAATGTGGGTACTTACTGTTGCTTGTGCTGATGACCACTTTGAATTGTTGATGCTCAGGTGATTCACAGCCTGCAAGCAACGTCTAAATATTGATAGCGTACAAAACTTAAATTTAGTCATTTAGGGCAAAGGAAGCATATGAAATACCTTATCATAAAGCAACTAAACACTAAAACACCTAAACACTAAAGCCACTTTGCTTTAGTTAAATTGTATTTTATTCTTTGTCCCTTTCCATTTACCAGTGCTACATGCATACAAGACTACTTACTGCTGTTTTTTTTCCCTCCCCTTCTCCTTCCCTCTAGGGGAAATGGGAGGTTCCTGTGCCAAAAGTCCGTGCACAAGGAGAAACAGAAGTTTTAAAAGTGATCCGTACAGGAAAGAGAAAGAAGAAGGCCTGGAAGAGAATGGTTACAAAAGTTTGCTTTGTTGGAGATGGCTTTACTAGGAAACCTCCTAAATATGAGCGATTCATTCGACCAATGGTAACGTTCTTGAGACTTAAAGAATGTTTATGAAATTCTTTACTTACTGCTCTGTATCCAGGGGCAAGGAGACTTCTTTTTACTATAACATGCTTGGTTAAACTAATGTATGTTTGAAGAAATCTGAACTTGGCATAGCTTGGGGGCAGGGGTGTTCCCCTGCAGCCATAGCCCTCTCTCTGCGCTGAAATATCTCTTTGCTTTTTGGCCTCAGCTGAGCTTTGACTGCTTGGTAGTGCCCAGGAAATTAGGTTGAACTCTCCAGGACAGCATCTCTTGCTATAAACAGCCACTCCTGTTTCCACACAGGAAAAGGCAAAAGCAGTTGTTGCCCATGGGGTTATTCTCCATTCTTAGTTTGGGAGTTATCTCACACAGAGGCCTTCGGTAGAATTCTGCTGACACAGAGAGGGTTATGGTAAAGCCTCCTTTGCAAAAGGCCTCCAAGTCACTAAAGGAAAAGTGCTGTAAGAGATAGGTGTTTGATATGGTTTGTGAAAGATTTTTCAGATTTACAAGAAGAAAATCTCAAGTCTGAAAACCAGTAAGACTGTAAAATGCTTTACTGTTTCTTCATGGTCAGAATCCATCTATGGTAGCTAGCATTCTTCTTATTCTACTAGTAAAAATAGGCATCCTGAAAATATACGTAAAGAGTTTTATCTCACCTTGTCATCGATCAGGTTTTAACAAGTCTAGCATTGTGTCACAGGTAACACTTTATCTTCTAAGTTTTTGTTATTTCTACTGTCTTAAAATGCATGAAGCTGAGGACATAATATGAAAAAAAATAAATTAATAACAAGAGTTTAAAGTTCTAACATGTTTGAACGTTCCTTATGAAATAGGGCTTACGTTTCAAGAAGGCACATGTGACACATCCTGAACTTAAAGCTACTTTTTGCCTACCTATCCTTGGTGTAAAGAAGAATCCTTCCTCTCCTTTGTATACAACACTGGGTGTAATTACCAAAGGCACTGTCATTGAGGTGAACGTGAGTGAGCTTGGCCTCGTGACCCAGGGAGGCAAAGTCATCTGGGGTAAGTAGTCAAGTGAGCTGTACTGCAGAGCTGGCTTTAAAATTCTAACATTACAGGCAGAGATTTAAGTTGTATGCTATAACTTGTCAGCATTGATCCATTCTTAAATATTAGTTTGGGGCTGTAGTGGAAGCAACAATGGTTGCCAGTTATAGAAATGCAAGCTGCAAATTTTAACGTTAGGCAAAGTTCAGAAAAATGGCTTTACTAACTTGGCTCTGTTTTGTATTAATGAGTGCTGTAAGGCTATAATGACCTAACCCTATGAACTATGAATAGTAACATTAGAGTTTTGGTGGTACTTCAAATCTGAAGCATCTTCACAGGATCAGGCTGACTTGTACTGCAGCCCAAGCCAGCCTCCCTGGCTGACAGAACATGCATTTGAAATGACAGAACATGCAAAACAGCCTGAAAAAAATACTTCAAAAATCTCATTTCCAACTCAGCAAAAACTAGATTCAGATTTTTAAAATGCATTTCTCTTGGAATAGGAGTTTCCTAGACTTTCAAACAAAGCTGTGGATTAAATATGCAAACATGGAAAATTCTATTTTGGCTTATTATGTGCAAATTATTTCAAGCTTTTGTAGATACTTAAATCTAACTCCTTTTTCTTTTTAGGGAAATATGCACAGGTAACAAATAATCCAGAAAATGATGGCTGTATTAATGCAGTGCTACTTGTCTAAATAGCATCTGAGACAAAGTGATGGACACAAGCAAAATCAGTGCAGTTTCAACAAGCTTAAGATCTCTGGAATGTTCAACCAATTCAAGAGCACTGACCCCAACAGGCTGGTGAGGAACTTAAACTTGCCAGACCGACTGCTCAGATTTTTATATTTATTAAGGTTGTTCAGCTGAACACTATCCAAATAAAGTGAAGCAATTCTCATATTTTGGTGATGTGGTGTGGATTTACTTAAATTATCTAGGTGTTTTCACAGTAACAGTTTTTTGGTTAAATTCATAGCATAAATATTCTGCTTACAGTTTTTAATGGGGAGAAGGCAGCTGTTATTTTCCAGGATGGCAAGACTAGGAACCTGCTGCAAGACCTGCAGGTAGAGAAGGCCCATTAACTTGTATTCTGCTTCTGAACAATCAGTACAACTGAATGAAAGCAGCCAAAGTCTTACTGTAGACTGACACGAGAAATTAAACATTCTTAATTTGGTACTTGGCTATATAGTAGTATGTACTCAAAGATAACATCTAACAGTCATTAGAAGGATGATTATTTCTTTCTCATTTTACTTTCCTTTTTTCTCCTTTCTCTATCCATGACTGCAGTGCAGGAAAGTGCAAGTGCTGCTTTGGAGAACAGTTAATAAGTTCAAATTGTAAAGACCAGGTGGTTTTAGGATAATGTGAAATTCAAGAAGGGCATGACAACACTGATACTGCTACTTGTAGCCATGGCAGTTACTTCATTCAGGTTAAGCTGAACTCACAAGCATCAACTGGTCAATGTGTATTAGCTTGCAATCTCTGAAAATAAAAGAAACCAGTGCTGCTTCTAAGTAGGAAGTTATCAGTGGTGCTGTACTTAGAACTGTATCAGCAATCTTCTAGAGATACAAACTCTATCAATCAAAAATTTGCTGATAAACTTAGCACCATCTACTGATACAAATACATACATTCATCTTGTGTTTCTACTCTTAAACAGTTATTTGAAGCCAGAGAGCTTTTAATCACTATTAAAATAATTAAATCATTAATCATTTAATCATTATGAAGTCAAATCATTATGAAGAGTTTTTCCAGTTTTATGAACATTTTTAACTCTCAGTGTTTTAAGGGAAGAGCTTTCAAAGTGTTGAGGTAGTTCAGAAGCTAGAGTGCAAACAGTTGTTTTTTTTTTTTTTTAAACTCATTTTTTTCTGGCCTTTACAGTAATGAAAGTTTTAAGACTAGCACTTGCTATGTCCATGTCATACATACACTAAGCCAGAGAAGGAGGCAGTCTGGCAAATAAAGCAGAATCACAGAATGGTTCCTGCTGGAAAGGACCTGTGGAGATTGTGTTCAGCAGAACATTAGGCTATACAGAGTCAACTGGAGTGGGCTGCTGAGGACGTGGTCCAGTCAGATGCTGAATATCGCCAACGATGGAGACTCCACAACCTCTGGGCAATCGGTTCCAGTTTAAATGGTGAGAGTGTTAATAAAAAATAATAATAAAAAGGGGACTTTTTCCTCAGATTCAAAAAAAAATGGAATTTTTTATTTCAATATATGCCCATTACACCTCTTGTCTTGGCACAAATGAGAAGAATTTGCCCCCATTATCGTTCTGGCTTCCTGTCTGGTATGTATACACACAGCTTTTCACTCCTCCCTCCTCCCCAAACCTTCACTTCTGCAGCTCTCAGCCGCCTCAAAGGAGAAAGACGATTAAAGGGGCTGGAGGATTTGTGACCCTAATCATTTCCAGACTTGTAACTCTAGCCAACAAGTCAAACTGGCCACTTTCTGTACCAGCTTCGTAATTTCTCTTACACTTTGCAATAGAGGCATTGCTTTTTTTAAAATATATTAAAAACGAAACAAAAACTGTTTTCTCCTCTTACTGAATCTAGTCTAGGACAATGTGTTAAACTGATAAAATAACCTGTAGCTTACCATGATTTACTTGTTTGTGAATAAAAGATTTGAAGCTGAGAGGGTCACAAGCAGTTAAGTCATTTGCTTGGAGAAAAAGCATTTTGTCAAGATAAGTGAGCCTGCGTTTAAGGAGCTCCTGTTTCACCTTTTGCTGGGCATTATCAAACAACATGACCAGTGTTCAATTTTCTGTTGCACAGTTGGGTTCTGTCCTCCTACTCCACTGCTGTGGCGTACAGGTACCTCAAGAACACTGCTAAATCTGTTGTGTTGCAAATACATTATTTCTTGTTAGCTGAATGGAATGGAAAAGCCATTCTTGCAATGTTTTGATAGAGCTGTGCAAAGCAACACTTTCTTTCAAAGTCTGTAACAGTGCACTGTGTGTTGCCTTTAAAATAAATGAAGTTCTGTAGAGAATGTGTTGCAGAATTCTAATTGCCTCATCTATAACAAAATAGACTGACTAGACTGCTTTAAAAAAAAAAGGAAAAACACAAATATGTAGGAGAGTGTAAACTGCAGATCACCTAACTGTAACATTCAGAGTAACCTGTTGTTCTTAAAAATGATCTGGAGTATAAGCCAACTGAAGTTCAACAAATTGCTTTAATAGGTTAACAAAAATAATTTAATAATTTTGAGCTTTTAAAGCTATGTGGTAGTAAATGGATTGAAAAATAGTGCTAAGTATGATAGCTATGCCTTTTGCAATAGTGATACACAAAAATGCCTCCTGTATAGCAGAGAGGGTTCAAATACTAAAAAAAAAAAGGGAGAAAAAAAATCACAAAATATAAGTTTAATTACTAGTTCAAAGCATTTCAAAACCAGTCAAGACAATACTAAAAAAAAAAAAGAAAAAACCTGAAACACACAGTAACAAGACTTAGTACAGTACTGTAGAATAGCAACACATTTTTCGTAAGATTTATAAAGAGCAAATTTATAACAGGGTACCACTACTATAGAAAACATCTAACACCACATTTGTGAAAATAAATTTAGAAGTGTATTTTCTTGGAAATAAAATTTTATAAAGGTCACTCAGAGCAGAGAAGCTGAAACTTAGGCCTATTTATTGCTATGTTTAACTTAGTAATGTTGATGCCACTGTAAATGACCATTTGCTTACTGACACCTACAGAATGAAATAGTATAAAAAAACAACCTAAGGTCAGACATAATTTAAAATAAGTTAAGAGTACTTTTTGCAGATGTGTACACATTTTCATGTAAAGGGCTATGAAGCATGAGAACAACAAACAAGAATTCTGCATGAAATGAGCAAAAGACCCCAAAAAAGTGTTTGTTAAAACTCAACAAGCTGCACAAGACATTTGAACAAGTGCTGGATTCAAATACAAAACCATTTTCCATCGAAAAGCAAGGCTGAAGTCACAAATAAACATTCTTTAAGCTCTATTCCTAGACTAAATAAAGCTCAAAAATAATACCGCTTGCTTTTTTGTACACATGTAGTTCCAAAGCATGTTGTAATAATATTTGGTACAAAGTTGTAGAAAGTCAATGTTTCAATTGTTGATTGCTGGTGTAGTAAGATCTTAAAAATTCTTTAGCAATTCAATGGCAATAGGCCAGAAAGTTAACAGAGGAAAAAACACCTGTCCAAGCCTAAAAAAAAAAAAAATCTGGTTTTTTATCCCCCCAAAGGAAAAACACTTGAGTCACCACAGTAGTCAGATATGTCCTCCTGCATTAATATAACAGAAGGTACAGCCTATTAAACTATGGTTCCAATGGGAAAATCAGTATTGTGAGCAACACTGACTTCATGACAGTGCTTGAGATTTTCTGCTTAGTATTTACTCTAAGGTCATCAATGCCAAGTAAGTTCTTACAGAAAATAAACTGTGCCCTGCAGTCCAAAGTACTGGTGCAATCACAGCTAGAACTGACTAGTTTTCCCAGACCACCTCAGGTCTCAGAATTCCCAATCACAGCTGGACTGCCCCATTCTGTTCTTAAGAATCAGGCCAGCAGCTGCTGCCTTAGGTACCCTCGATTTACCGAAATAGCTACTCAAGAGTACACTTAAATACTGAACTTACATTCACACATTTAACCACCCCCAAAACGCTCACTTGAATCCAAGTCTGACAATCCAATAGCACTGCTGAAATATTTATGTATTCAACACGTAAAGAATAAGTTATTAACTGAAATCAGTACTGACTTAGCTGTGAAAAGAGAGAGCTAAATGACCTTTTCTCATTAGCACTGCTTTCCAACCTTAAAGGGGAATACGAGTGATACCAAAATATTCACGAAAAATCCAGTTAGAAACAATTGAAATAACTGGGACTTTGATAAACAAAAGAATCCTTGAATTATTACAAGTAGGTACATTTTTATCAATTGAAGAAATCAACAGATTAATGCTTAGGAAAGCTTACTCTAACGAATGAAAGATGGGGTTACAATACAGTTTATTCAACCCTCCATACTAATTACCATCAATCCTCACAAAGCCCACCTCCTCTCAATGCAATATAGGTTTTCTAGCCATCATGTTCTCACTTTTTTACAATAACTCTTAGAACTAGAAAGAGAAGCCATATTATAGATGACAGAAATTGTCTCATGTGCTTCACAGAAAATGTTTAGTTTCAGGAATGCTTACGGTTCACTTGAATAAGCTTATCGTGGAAGGTCTTGAACATTCAGCAAGGGTGCACAGCGGTACCTGTACATTCCAGCTAAGTGGAATCCAGAAACCCAGTTTACCTCAGCGATTCCATGTACCCTAAATCCAAAACTTAGGCAACCCATAGTTCTAAAAATCCATTTTTTATGTGTCTCTGAACAAATTAAAAAGGAGCATGGTACTGTTCATTTCAGCCAATTAAGGAAGAATGTGTCTTACACAGTTAAAACATCTTATAAATATAGTTAAATTGTACAAGCACAAAAATCTAAGAATAGATTCTTGTATTTGCTTCACAGGGAGATAAAAATTAAGACAGCATTGCAATTATTCAAGTGAACCTTGTACTTAGAAATCCTAAACATCAATTTCCAGATACCTCTTTTCAAGACACTGTAGGAGCCCGTGTTACTAACCTTAGAAAAGATAAAGCAGAACAAATAGTTCTGTGAATTCCTGTCCTTAGAAGCACTGCTCTTCCTTATTCCTAGAACCACTCTTCTTTCTTGTTCCTGAGTTTTTAACCCATTCTGAGAGGAGCTTCATTTATTGAAAGTAGCATATAGCAAATCAGGAAATAGCTTACAGCATATGTGTCAGTTTAAGTTAAATATATGCCTGCGGAGAGTACCTCTGAAGTGAAACATGCTTGAATAGCCTGATTCGATTTCTGCCTGTTTGCATATTGCAAAGCTTCATTGCTGCTTTTAAGAAAGCAATAGGCTGCGAAGTTACCATCCCAGGAATTACATCCAAATTAGAAAAAGAAAGTGGGAGTCAGAAGTATTTGCTGCAATCTCCTGCTAACTCCTAAAGGCATAGGAGTCTGGCAAAAAAAGCACTTGCTTAAATCCCCACTAATATCCACACTAATGAATGTCACATCCACCTGCAATGCCAGAGCACACGGGAGTCACACATCTGGCAAACGCATTTTAATTACCCAAAGCACCAGCTAAGCATTTTGAAAACACAAACCACCACTTCCATTCAGATCAGTGCTAGATCAAAAACCGCAAAATCCTTTTCCTGAACCATAACAAGTCAGTCATCAAGTGTCCATACAACACAAGCAAATAGTTAGGAAGGCATCTAACAACTCTGTGTACTGAAATCTGCACTCCATACATTCTGGAAAACTTACACACAGCAAAACACTTGCTTTGGAATCTACAAATACTCTACTGTGTAGACTTCTCTAAATCTTTCCTTAAAGAACTTGATTATCCGAGTGTACTATGGCAGACACTGTGTTGACACCACCTCTGCTGACTCAGCTGTTTTAAATGATTAGCAAATAGTAGCTGGGAAACAGAGGGGGAAAATCTCCAGTCTGATTTTAGCAAAATACAGATGCTGCTTATGTTGATCTACTGAGTTGTACCTGACTGTATATTTTGAAACCTAGAATTACTTAATCTTTCATTCTTTAATCTCATCTGAGAAAGCCTATGCAAAGGAAACAAGAAAAGAGGAAGGATGTTCCTAGTTCTGCTTCTCTACACAGTACAGAACACAAGATTATAAAAATTCCAGAGTGATGTCTATGGGAATTTAAGCGACCTTAAGAGACCGTTCTTGGCCTATTGACCATTTTTCTTCCCAGGGTGCCACCTGAACTATGCAAACTGTTCTTTGCTAGCACAACTTCTGTATTATTCAGCATGAATCCTTTATAAAAGGAGGAGACTGGCCATTTACTTTCATGCTCTGATGAAGCTCAAAGTATAGAGGTTAAAAATTCAAGAAAACTTGAGGAAAGGTGATAAATCCCAAAAGGAAGTCCAACCCAATATTTTAAACATGTGTGTCCCATACGGTTTGGTTATACCCTACTGTTTTAAACAAAATAATAACTTTCTTACAAACAGATGAATTAATATTTCATTTTTAGGCTGGTTTTCCTTTTTTCTTGGGTGGACCTTTGTACCCTTTGGCCTTTCTCCTCAAGGTTCTCCGATCTACAATGGGTACCTCAATCTCTGCTTCCTCAGAGCTGCTGTCGGCAGCCCTCTCTGCTGTGGTCTGCGTGTGCTGTTCCATCTGCTCTGCAGACTCTTCTGGCTGCTCTTCTGCCTGGTTCTTCTGGCCCTCCTGTCCAGAAGGCTGCTGAAAAGAAACACCCTCAACTTCAACTACTATCAAAGAACTCTGACCCACGGCAATGGGGGCCTCCTGCGAATTGTGCCCTGCCTCCTCATTTTGCTCTTCCACGGAGGAAGTTGTTTTGGGCGACATGTTTTCAGAAGCAGATTCTTCTGCTGCTTCGGTCACCACTGAGTTTGGCAGGCCATTGTCTGAGGGTTCATCCCTTGGAGCCAAAGCAACTGCATTTTCTTCCTTCAATGATTTCTTCTTTTCAGCTTCTTGCTGCTCTTCTTCACTGCCATCCTTCTCTAAAGGTGGAGTTTCTTCAGCCAGCACCTCTGAATTATTTGCATTTAAAACCTTTTTTTTGGGGGGGAGGGGGAGTGGGAGAGGAGGGGAAGAGAAGAGAAGAGACAAGACATCAAAAGGACAATTAAATTTAAGATACAAGATACTGGACATTGAAAACTCTTACGTAGGGACCTCAGAGAACACGTTGGCATTCAGCAGCTCTCAGTACTACATGCATGGTTAACAAACCAGTCCTCCTCTTGGCATAAAATACCTTTGCAGACTGCATTGGATATTTAGAGATTGCCTTCTACTTCCAAATTTGTAATTTGGGCTCAGGTACAACATTAACATTTTGAAATTAATGCCCCCCCCCTTTTTTTTTTTTAAAAAAAAAAAAAAAAACAGAAATAATTAGCATCACTTTGCTAGCATAACGTCCCATAACAATCTGCTTTTACACCATAAACCCAAACCAATAAAATCTGTATTCTAGAGGGGTAGTCTCAATTGGTAGTACCAACAATTAATTGCTTGCACACTTTATCACAGAAAACTACCACACAAACCAAAGTTGTGACTTTTCACACATATCTGACTATTGTAGAGAGAAATAACTGGTTTCATTACTGGCAAGGCAAACGGGAGTATCTTTCTCTTAGGGACCAGGTGCATGCATTCCCTGCTTCTGCATATTAATAGAGTCTGTTTATTAATTGATTTAATCTGTCCTGATATTTTTTTCTTCCAAGGAATTCATAAAGCGATGACAGGGAAAGCTGCTTTCTATCCATTATGTAACGAAGAAAGTGAAGCATTCAGTGAAGTATACAGAAAAGAAGGACTTAAAAGTGTTGCTGCCTCCTCTCACCTTATCTGATACTGTGTCTTCTGAAGGTTTTGCTGGAGGTTCAAGGACTAATGGCACAAACAGGGTTAAGGGTTCTTCTCCTCGATTTTCAGAGTGCAATTTTGAATCACCACTTAAAACTTCACTTACAGTCTCCTCTTCAGCCATAAGTGAGGTCTTACCACTTTCTTCTGCTACCTCACCATTAAAAGATTCTGGTCGAGTTTCCTGAAAATCACATTTTTAAGTCAAGGGTGTGCCCAGTCACTGTTGCCAGACATCAGTGGGTACATTTATGATCTCAATTTGCTTCACTTAAGTGAAAGTCACAGTTTCATTGTGACTTATACTGTTGCTAGCAAAAGAGTTAAGTACTTGTTATACATCTCACAAGTATGCAAGTTGCAGACATTCCTTCAAATTGTAGGTTAAAGAACTGAACAGTGTAAGCTCCACTCTCCCACAGATCAGTAGGAACATAAAATTCTGTAGATATTGCTGGACACAGTGGGCACTCCCAGATTTGAATTTATCTAGTAAGAAGTCTTGTGAAAAAGTGGTTGAATTTAAATATAAAAGCGTCGTAAGCATGTAAGGCAGTGAAGGGAAAAAAAAAAAAAAAAGCAGTCACTGAAGTGTATCAGTTATTAGCTCCTTCAAGCCTTTTTTTTTTTTTCTTAGATATATTGGATCAGTTCTTGACCCTATTCCAATTCTCCACAACATCTGAGTGGGACAAATCAACTACAAAAGCTAGAAATACTCCTTAGACAGGCTAGAAATTCACTTCACTTCAAGATCCTACGAACTCTAAAAAAAAAAGTAAGCAAAAAAGCAAGTTCCCCTGACACTAATCCTGCACAGCTTTAGCTTTTAATGTGGAATTCTTAAAGCACTGGTATGACAGTCTAAGAGTCAATAAAGACATGGATCAAGGCAGCTAGAACTATATTTAACAGAAACTGTAGTTTCGTATTGAAAACTTGCCATCTGCCATCAATGTCACTTCCATATCCCTTGGCTTGAGTCTTGCCCATTGACACCCAGCTCACCTCCTTTTCAGTCTGTTTCTCAGGGGGTGATGCAGGTAACTCTGTTTCCGATGCAGGCTGATTCTCATTGTCAACAATCATATCATCATCGTTCTTGTCAGCATTTTCCTCTGATTCTTCTGCTAAATCTTCTGAGTTTTTAGCTGAGTGGGCAAGTGGTTCCAGTCTGCAGCAGATATTAAGATAGTTACTTTATCTTTTTCTAATAAATACATAACTTTGGTGGTCAGCAAGGAAATCATTCTCCCATGACCAACTCTAAAGTTGTTATATTTCACACTGTGGGAAATACAAATTCAGAAATATAAATGCATCAAAGAATGGCTATTTCTTAAGGAGGTGAGAGATATTAACAGACAAAATTGCTGCAGTACAGCAGTACAGTACTGCACATAAAGTACAGACATCTATCCCACATCCAGTGTGTGTAAAGTTCTCTAAATCTGTTATTTGAAAATTAAAAAAACAGTAATCCACCAAGTATTTAAAAGCTGCAAACGGGTGAGAGAAGAAGAAACTTCACCTCACCCACTGTAGGAACAGTTAAAAATTATGCAGCTTCATAAGCAATTATGTTTATACAACCATTGAACATGCACGACTTACAAACACCATGACTGGGTAATAACCCGAGTTGATTAACACATTCTGGCTGAAGATACAGCCGGTTAAAGATTAAGCTAGCAAACACCTAAAGATGAAGCTTTGCAGCACCTGACACGTTGTGACACCATCTCAAACATTCCAATATTTCTGAAATGATAAATCTGAGGTGCGCTGGAGTAGTACACTGGAGTAGTATATGCAAATCAAAATGAGAAGGTTATGGATCTGCACAAGGCTGCTTTACAGTTCCACAACTGCAGTATTAGAGGGACTCGTGCCTAAGGGCTGTCCAAGAGGGAGGCTTTGCTAGGAGAGCAGCTCTAGCCAAAGGACAAACCCCTGAGGGAAGACCCTGCCCTGCTTTCAAAGGTGCTCAGAAGGGAGAGCAAACTGCCCTGAGAATTTACTGTAGCTCAGAACCACATTACACTCCTCATGCACAGGAGCAGCAGCCTCTTGTTTGAGTACACCTTGCAATGCCCAAAATACACACTTTCAGTGACAGAGGCCAGTCCTCTCTCACACTCAAGTAGCCACGTATTATTAGTCACAAGTCAGAGGATTTCTGAACCTGTGGCAAAGTGAGGCCCTGCCATGTGGCCTGTCCTGAAGCCTCTAGGAGGGCGCTGCCCCTCTGCAGTCCCACAGAGCAAGTAGCAAGTAAAAACTAGGCTGTAGCTACATGAAGAAACCTGGGAAACCACTCAGCGTGGCAGCCAGTTGAAACCAAATCAGTTTCGTGAAAGTGGGTCAAATTTCTCTATGGAGAGCAAATCACAAAACAGATTTCTGAGGGCTGAGCTACAGGAGGCCTGCAGGTTTGCACAAGCTGCATTCCAGGTGCTGCAAGCAGGCAAGCAGTGTCCGCTACAACAGCGCTGCAACAGAATACCCAGCCTCAGGGGAAATTCTGGTTTGGGGCTTTTTTTTTTTTTTAATGAAACCCAATGAAACAAAACTTTGAAGGATTTCCCAGGAAATAATCAGATCCTTTTCAGAAAGATAGATTTTTTTCCTTTCTCAAAAAGGCAGATTTTCAGAGACAAGAGAGTAGAAGGGATTAGAAGAAAGAAATAAAATGTGTCTGTGACTGTACATTATGCTCACACACACAGGCATGAGGAGGAAGGAGCTTTTACTAAAATAACCATAGCTTTGCTTTCTGGATGGATTTCTTGTCTTGTAAGAACTATTTTAACACACACACACACACACACACACAGACTTTCTTTTTTATTATTTAGTAAGAGCATGAATATAAGCCTATTTTTTTCTAGTATATAAGTCTTGGTCGGATGGCTCTAAATCAGAATTTATCAAAAGCATTTTTCTTTAAAGAAGGATGATTTCCTGCAACTATTTTGTTATTAAGTGACAAGCAGTAACCATCCTCCAAACTAAATAGTCAGATTTTATTCAGCTGTACCATAAGAAGATGTCAGAAAGGGACTTCTCTCCAAAGATTGCACATAGCATGGTGGAGAAATGTCCAGCTATGTTATTATAAGGAATCATGCTGTGTAAATACAGATGTTTTTACCTTAATGCAGACTGGTTTCCAACAGAACCTACTCCTATCAAACACACCCTCAGTCCTCTCTCTTTTTACTGTTCTTTCCAACATCTGTTGAGCTTTCAGAAACACTGGACGTTTTGGCCCAACCATTCTTCAGGTGCCATTTCAAATTCCTTTCTCACACCAGGCTTTATTTTCAAGCAAGCAAGAGTAGGAAAAAGGGACTGGAAATGCCAAGTGCCACACTGGTGTAGACCCCAGCAGTTTGTGACTGCCTAAACAACAAGATAATGTTATCAGCATAATGTGCGCTCCTTTACCTGTTTTCTGACACATGAGGAGTATTTTCTTCACCTCCTTTAGAAATTTCAGGCTCAGATTCCTGGCTATTTTTTCCTATCCTGGGGCGTTTTAAATGACTGCTTCGTGTCCGAATGGAAACGGATGTTACAGTAGGCTCTTAGGAGGAGGAAAACATATACACAAATACAAGTGAAGAAAAGCAGTTTGCAGAAAACTGCACACAGAATTTTTCCCCTAATCATTTCATTAAAACAAATGAGTGCAAGAGAAAAGTGAAGCAGCATTTCATTATGGTACTTATTTTCTGAACACACGTACATAGCCTTGTTATCAAGGCTTATTACAATTAATCTTATAAATTGGATCGTAGCTCTTAGAGCTTTCACCTGCTCTGCAGATGAATAAACTAAGTTACGAAGAGTCTGCTAACCTAGTAATTCATCACAATCACAATATTAACAGTCAGTGTTAGTTTTACCTTCAGATGTGTTTGCATGGACCTCTAGTGATTCTTTGCCTTTTTGAGATTCAGCCTAAAGGAAAAGCAAGACCAATGTTATTCTAAAGATGTTCATCTTCCCTTCTCTTACTGCACCTTTCTTAAACATTATTCCATAGTCACTATACTACAGAAAACTGTATACAGCCATTCTTAATTTAAAATACATTTATATTCTATAAACGTTATAAAGTGTATATATATAAAATTATTATGAATTTTTATGTCTTACGTCTCAACAGCTTAAGTTTTTGATCACCTGGTCTTGACTAGAAGCATTTTTTTTACTGCATATTACTTCTGATCCCCACACACAAGATCAGACTTCTGCATAACTGGACATTACAAACAACACTAGCAAGTTTTTTGTAACCAGTATATAGTAGGTGTCCATAAAATTAACTGCTAGAAATCTTTTTTTCCAGCTCTTCTTTTTGTAGAAACCCCAGAATGTACACCAGAGTAGATAAAATTTAGCAGAACAGTTTTATTTTTACATTTGTATACTTTGTATATTTTTTATAACATGCAATAAAATACAGCAACCCACAGATCATCTTTAAAGAAAAAAAAATATTAAAAAACAGTCAAAAAAGAGAACTTAGTGAAAGATGGAACCACTAAATTCAACAGAGAAATGCAGTTCCAGTTGTCGGGGATGGCAGTTCTGTTTTGTTTAACGGTTCACCAGCTTTTAAACTTTGCAGAACTCTGTACAGACAGTGCAGGTGCCAGAAAAGAGCAGCCAGCAATCCTAACAGGCGAGGAGGAACTCAAGCAGCTTGGGAACCCAGTGTCTACTATCATCTTCTTGATCATGGCAAAAGACAGGGCTTGAATTCTCAACTCACAACCACAAAAAACCCTAAGAACTATTAACTTTCCTCTGCTATTCCAAGCACATCCACATGATGCAACCAAATATGCATTTTTATGAAATGTTTTTGCAGAAATGATCATTAGCACAATCTATCTGAATCTGCAGGTCAGTGATAATGCTCAAAACAGTCTTATGAATCAAAGACTTTTATACCAGTTTTATACCAGCAACTAAGTTGCTGCATTCTCATCATTTACATATTGAAAGCATCGCTATTTTGCCATCGGTTTTGTTTTGGGAAATGTTAATTTTCTCAACTACAAAAACAGACATTTGATTTAGGCTTTACATTTAAATTTGATATCTAAAGGGATGAAAACACCAATTCAAATACTATTTCCCATTTTCATGATTCAATAAGCCACTGACTTTTATGAGAACATAGTCACATCTTAACATTACAGATGCTCTGAAACACAGAAATCCACCCTCCCTATCTTTGGAGGTATAAACTACTCCCAAGAACATTCTGTGTAGTGTTGGTACACAAGTGGAATGGAGGAACAGATGCCTCAAACAAACAAAAAATATTCTCAACTACATACCCAGCAGCTGAAATTAGATGAAGATTTTAACTACCTATAAAGAAAGCTGTAATCCTTCTATGTGGATAACATATAACCCTGAATACAAACTAAACACTTCCCACCATATTCAGCTGTGGTGCGAGTGAGCATTTCTATAAACACCTGTCTTTACTCTCTCCGTTCCTACTGTTCAACAGCCTTTCTGGAGAGTTTAATCTCTTGAGATAGTTAAATATTCTCCTCCTCTAAGCAGCCTGCCAGCAGCTCAAGTTACTAGACTCTGGCAGTTGTGACACAGACTCCTTTCCTTCAGGAGAATAATGATGGGGAAAACCCTAACAAAATATATTTTTAGCCCCAGGTTAGTCATCAGTGTGAAGTCCAAGTCAGTACATACATGGATATCAAACAAGCATAACATACTGTTTTATCAAACACATCAATCCGCTAGAATCATTCATTTCTGAACTTCAGTAAACTTTTTAAAACTTTTTTAAAAGCTAAAAATATTTACTGAACATAAAGAACAGGTAATTAAAGATGAAAGAATAGAACAAGATGCATAACGATTATAGAAAAAGTAGAAGAAATATAATAGATGTAGATATATAATAAATAGAATAGATATAAAATATATAATATAGATATAAAATCTATTATAGTAGATATAATAGATAGATATAATATATATAATAATATAAAAGAAGTACAGAAGAAAAGTTTGAGAGCTTTTAAGAGATTGAAAACATTCTGTGTACCTACACTTAGCTGTGTTTTGGGCTTTGTCTTCTGTTCATTTGTTTCAGATCCTACTGCTGATTGCAGAAAATCCTCCCCGCTCTGGAAGCTCATACTTTCTTTCTGTGAAGCCTCTTCTGCTAAAAGTAATTAAAAGGGGCAGAAGGAAAAAAGAAAGATTACAATATCTTTGTTTAACAATTAGTCTTTCTGAACATGATCTCACAAGACCTCAGGACAAGTAAAATTTCTCTATTACTTTCTGTGAGAAATGTTCAAGGGAGTTCCTGTAGGAAAAACAACCTACAAAACTTTTACAGGGCCATAAAGTAACAAAATCAATCATACATACCTGTAATACCTAAAATACACACCTGTAATTTTGAGCCTTCTCCTTTGCAATATGGTGGCAACAGAAGTCAGCTGGTACCAGTGTCCTGGTTCCTGCACTTCCCATAAAAGATCATGATCCCCAGGGTACTTCTCAAGGTAGCGCTTACAAACTGAAAAAAAGTAATAATTTAAGAGAAAAAAGTCCTGATTTTTACATTATATACTCAGCTGTAAACTTAGAAGTTTATCTGATATAAATTAAATTGAAAGCTTCCATCATACACATAAGCCACCAAAAATAGAGCCACTGAACAAGTGGTCCAGCCTGCTATCTCTTTGCCATCTTTCTCAGTAAATCCTTCCCTTCAGGTTTAAGCACTTTCCACTGTTACATTTATAGGCCCTTGTAAAAAGCACTCTTTGGGAACGCAAACACATTGCCATTGAATGCCATTTATTATCATACACTTTCGGAATACTTTCTTCTCTGCTATCCCTTCCCCTTTTTGCTCCCACTGCATGTAGCAAACATACACATGGAAAAGCTAGTTATGACACTATTTCATAGTGGGTGCTAGGAAAATGGCCACTTTTCAATTGATTCTCTCCTGAGGCATAACCTCGGCAGACAAGATCCTGATATATCACTCCTTGGCCAGAGAAATTCATTAGTCATTAAATTGTGCTCAAGACAGTCGGCCAGCTTAAGCCTAACAAACAAGGTCTACTCAGATCCAACTGCAGAGTGTAGTATTTTAAGAGCAGAAAGTTTCCAGTCACTTAGCAAAGAGGCGTAATGAATACAGGAACATGAATAGAGGGAACCCTGGCAGATGCACCAAGAGCTGGACAAGACAAAAAAAGCCTTGAGAAATTGGGCAAACGCAGCTGAACATAAACAATTCCAAGCAACATGATTTCCAGAAAGTTTGTCACTTCCTAGATACCATCTCTCCCTTGGGCTGTTAATGATAGAGCAGTGATCTCCTTGTACACTAAAAGTTTGCCTCCTTACACTTAAGTTAAAACATAGCCAAGATTGTTCACTTGACTAGACATCCTGAGAAAGTCAACAGGGAGCCAATAATCAAATGTCACACATTTTTAACAAAATATTTCATCATTTTACCCAAGTGAGGGTTTTTAATCTTCACTGAATACAAGCACCTTTTAAAAGCCCTTAATGTGAGGGTGGTTCAGTGCTGGAACAGGTTTCCCAGAGAGGTTGTAGAGTCTCCATCCTTGGATATACTCAAAACCTAGCTGGATATGGTCCACCACAACCTGCTCCAGCTGATCCTGCTTGAACATGAGGGTTAAACCAGATTAACTGCAGAGGTCCCTCCCAGTCTCAACCATCTGTGGTATCTGTGACGACCCAGCCATGAACATGGAGCACTCACTCAGAACTTGAACACCACCACTCATTTGGACATAAAGGGAAAACAAAGACTACTAGAAGAATAAATCAAAGAGCTTGCCTGTGTATATGAAGGACGACAGCGGGTATCGTAAGCCAAGTCTATTTTCAGTAAAGGAATCCACAAAGTCTTCCAGCATCATTAGCCCCAGATCTTTTCCACGATGTTTCTTTCTTACAAACATTGTGTCTAACACAGGAAGCTTATAATTCTGAGTAAGGTAAGAGCTACAAACACTTCCTAAAACAATAAGGAGGAAATATCCATCAGTATTTCAGCACTGAGTGAAAAGGAATCAAAAAAAAAAAAAAAAAAAAAGCATGAATAGGACTTTTCTGTTTGTTACACAACTCCTCAGGAAAAAAAATATGAAGACTGCAATTCAGCTCTTGTTGAAGCAATGAAACAGTAACTCTAGATTTTGAAATGATGCAAAAAAAAGTTTTGCATAGAAAATTTCCCATATGTAGCACATATAATGCACAGTTAAGACTGTGATAATACAGATATTTCGATATCAGAGGGTTCACTGACTACAGAGCCAATGATGACAAAGTGATGTCATTTAATAGCATTAGAATAGCACCACAACTAGTCAGTTCATCTGAGGATTCCACCCTTTTTCATATTTCAGTATATTTTGCCAGACAGTGTGAATGATGCCAATAAATATTTTTTTCCTCTAATGAGACTAGAGAGAAATATAGAGTCTTCTATAGGATTTAGTTTATCCTTACAGTACCTTTTAAGACCAGTAAAAACAATTATCTTCATTTTTCAAGCAAGGAAAACAAGCAGGAACTTGAACAGAACTTGGACAGCGTCTGGGATATTAATCAGGCTCAGGCACTTTTCTAACCATATGTATGTATGGTCAGTGACCCAGCCAGTTCATTACTGTATTTTAATAGGCTACAAGGACCCATGTTTCTGCTAGAGATGTGTGGGACATCTTCATGGAGTCTCCAGTACCATAATTAAACCATAATACATTAGCCCCTTCTGGGGGTAAAATAGAAATACCAGAAAGTTCCTCCCTGATCCAAAAAATTATACTCTATGACGTGTCATCAATGTACTAAACAGCCTATTGCCAAATACCAAATTTTATTTGACGAAACCTGAAAGACCACAATAAAGTTCAAAATAACTAAAAGAGAATGTTCTAGAAAAACAAGAAAAACAGAAAATCTGTAAGATTGCTGGCATAAACATGTTGGCTGAACTGTTAACTCTGAGGGAGTGCATGTGAATGGAAGGAAAGGGAATCTCTTTGTCAACACTAAGCATAGCTGAGGCTTGTGCCCATAAGTAAGATTTTTTTTGTTGTAAAATACTGGAGAAAGATTTTGCAGAATCAGATAACATTTTCTGATTTCAGATAAACAGGAGCTTCACATTCTGGAGCTAGTCAGGCATTAAGCAGGTAAAATACAGGATTACTGTCTAATTTCCACAAATGTTCCATTCCAAGTGAATTTCAGATTAACCAAAAATGATGCAGCCTTGTCCAACATATGTGAAAAACAAACAAACCAAGAACACCCTTGTGCTTTCACATTACCAATATGTCATCATACAGCACGAGCACACAGCTTCGAAATTAAAGAGGGAAAAGCACAAGAGACATTTTCTAACCTCCGATTTCAAATACATCAACAGAGGAAGCCAGAGAAACAGCAAAAGAACTTGATATGAATACTAGAACTCAGAACAACGCACAGCTTTGGTCTCATATTAGCTGCAAAGGAAGCTTATGCTTGCTTGTAAACTGATTTTGATCTGTCTACTACGCCTTAAAAACAGATAGAATATATGCCAAGCTAACACTAAACAATTGTCCTATGGAGAAAAAAAAGGTTTCAAATACATCTCATTTTTAAGGGTTCAGATACCTTAATATACAAGCTAGATTCAAGTACCACCTTTTTAGATTCCTAAATCACACAAGCATTTAAACTACTTCTAGAAATTTTAACTGCAGTCCAATCTTTCATGAATTAAAAAAGAAAAACAACACTAACTCACTAGCCTGCACATTTTACAAGGTCTAGCTACACACGGTATTATTCAAATACACTTCCCTGTCTCACCTCTTCACCCACACCCAGAAAAAAAAATCCCCAAAATACACAAGTGTTTTACCTGTAGGTTTAACAGAATAGAACCCAACAGCCTCTCCTTTTTCCCACATGATCTTAGCATACTCATTGCTACCATGGCAGAGAAATGGGATCTCGTTTTTTTCTATTTCTTGTTTCCGATAAATAATTCGATTCAGAACATAGAGAACCACCCTCTCTCCAACCGACTTCACCTAAGGAAAACAAAGAACATTTTAGAAGAGCAGCTAGTTAAGCTAATACTGAATGAGTAGAGACCTTATTTTTCAAAAGCACCAGTTAGCACAACTGCAGGAGAAGCCTCAGGCGCTCAAGCAGGACAAAACCAGGTTTTTCTGAAGACAGGAGATGCTCTGAAGCCACAGCAATAGTTTATGTGAAAAACACTACCACAGACGAAGGATATTTCACAACTTCAACATCAGTCCCAACCCAATGGGTAAATACTTGGGGCTGAGAAGAGAACTTTTTTGACTTAACTCAGAATATTTGGGGATTTAAGAAACATTCACCACACGGAAGCAGGATGTCAGCATCAGACTTATCAGGCCAGCAGGTAACTGGAGACCTACAAGTCATGATGAGCCCTCACTTGGTTGCAGAACTCAGCACATTCAAATCAACTGCTGATAGAGTGGCAGACAACAGGACATTATGCCATGGAAGAAAGAGTTGTAACAGTTTCTGTGGTATAGACAAGTTAAAAACGAAATCCAAAAAAAAGTAGCCACCAAGATGAGTGCCCAAATTCAATGAGCAGATATGAACAGCAGTGCTGAGGGTGAGGGGGGGAGATTTAGTGTTTTGAAAAAACAAAATCTGAACTATATAGGCATCAATAAGGGTAAAAAAAAACACCTATGAAATAAATAAAAAACAAACAAAAAAACATACAAAGATACCAGGCAACTAGTATGTTCCTAACGCCCCTGTATCCAACTCTTTTGTTGAAAGTTTTCTCTCAGTATTTCTATCTTACTAATCACCTGCTAAGACTGACAGGTTTTCCTACAATACAATGCTTCACTCTCCCATGACATTTCAATATCCCCAGATATACTATATCCTGAAGAGCAAGGAAAAAACATCATTAACAGCAAAATACTTTTCATAAAAAGTGACCACACAAGCATCACACTCTTTCTAGACAGTATGTTCAAAACCAAATTCCCTTTCCCCCACTACTGATTCCAGTATTCCCTTTGATCCTGCTTTTATATGAGGTGGCTAACTCACTTCCAAATTAAAACAAAACATATTACATCTCATACACCAGCTACTTGTCATTATCTTGATGGAGAAGCACAATTGCTGGGGGAACAGTGGAGTTCTTTACCTGCTGAAGTCCGTCCCTAGAAGGTACTGATGTTCGCACAATGTCATCAATTGACCACCACTGGTTAGCAAGATACAGGGATACAGCTTGAGAGAAACAAGCGGAAACACAAAGTTAGTGATTGTCACTATTCCAAAAGAAACAAATTTATTAAAGTCACTAAGCAGTTAGGAATATCGCTGTAGCAAACAAGTTAACCATCTTCTAATCAGCACTATATTCGTCCAGTTCTTACTACTTTAGCATAACACAGGTGGTACTATAGACCCCCCATATGTAACATTCTCTGGTACAAGATCTGTTTGAAACTGAGAACAATTAAAAGAAACCAAATGCAGATTTTGAGCAGTATGAAATAGGAAAAGTGTTTTTCAGACATAAGCACTACCCTTTATTGCTGTGCTCTAGCACCTCCTCCAATAAAAATTGGACCTGCCAAGAACAGTCACACACAGATGTACACACACACACACGCATTTTAGTTATACTGACAGAGGGTATTGACACTGAAACTGTATAAATCTGAGTCAGATGGATTTAAAATGGCTGAGGGACATATGATTAGAAATCAGAAAAGAGTTTAATTCTCTTGTGCTTTTGGCAAACTCACAACTCATATATACAAGGTGATACAGAAAGCAGGAAACAAGCCATAGCACTGAGCTTGTTATGGAGAACTAGAAGGAGGCTGGGGAGGAGAGAAAAAAAAAAAAAAAAAAAAAAAGTAAGATGCTACCTTGGCCAGAGTTACATGAGGACTGGCAGCTAAGGACAAATGTAAACTTGATGCCGATGGCTCACTGCTTGTAAAGAGTATGCAAATTAACAGCCAAGGGTATAAATTCTACAAAAGATCAGTAAACTCATTTTGGAAATGCAAGGTGTACATCAAACAACCGGGAGACACATGTTGTGCTTTGTTATTAAGTGCACTGAATCAGACAAGCACCCTTTTATGTTGCTAGATAGCCTTTGAATTTTGTGCCCAGTTCTATACTCATCAGTATGTCAAGTACTATTATTTGTGTAGACAAATCCACAGCAAAAAGAGTAGTATGGGAATATGACAGTAGTGAACCACAAATGGGAAAATGGCTAAGTTATGAGCTACACCAGCATGGAATGGGCAGGGGCTGGTTACATGTATTGTCACAGAAAAGGAAACAGCAACACGGAGATTAGAATCTTAAAATGAAACCTCTGAGCGAGTCCTCTGGTGCAAACAAAGCAAGAACTTTGTGTGTCTGCTCTCCACCATAAAGAGGAACGAAGCCCACAGCTGACAACCTAATAGGAATCTGAAACAAGAGTGTACAACACTTCAATAGACTCTTGCTGATACATAAGTAAAATATACAGAGAACATTTAGCAGGATAAGCAAGATTAGTTTTGAAAATTGAGCACTTAATAGTTAGTTATAAAAGACAAGTATCAGACCCTCCCTTACCAACTTTTTTGTAACACAGTCTTCTTTCTGAAGAAAGAAAAAACCAACCAACCAACCAAAAAACTCAAAAGATCCCAATTTTCAAGCTCTGGCAGATTTAGCTTCAGCTATTTATGCTGTTACAGCTCTCTGCTGTCAGCAGCTTGTGCTAATGTGCACAACTGAAGTGAAGTAGTGAAGAACCAGCATATGCTACCTGCAACTGCCGTAGCCACAGAAGCTGCCAAACCCAAGAGGAGGAGGAGGCAGGGGCAGGCAGGCACAGGAGCTGCACAGCCGAATTGCCAAGGTTCATTAGCAATAGCCTTAGTGTGTCAAGGTGGAACTCTGGATTCAAAAGGACTTTCTTCTCTAAAACTGCACACACTTTAGAAATTTAAAATTTGTCTGTTTGATTTTCCCTCTGCATCATTATATGGGTCAAAGCAATTCATTGATCAGGATTAAGGGCTTTTGTGGAAATTCCTTTTGATATTACATAACTTACATAATTTCAATATTTAATTAGTATATCCAAAAAATAGACAAGTGTTAATGGTACGGTAAATAGATTTGCTTATCCAGAAAACAGTCTACAAGAAGATCATGATATGCTATGCCAAAAATGATGATGTTAATACAGATAAATATTTAGGCATACAGCACCTGCCTTATCACAAAGGCTGGGAAGTACTCAAGACCCTGCTTCTGCAAAGCAATTTGCACTGACCTTTTATGCCCATAGTGAATCCTCTCACCTCATTTTTTATTTAACTTACACATCATTACTTTTATTGGTACTACTTATATCAGAAGTGTTCATCT
The DNA here is from genome assembly GCF_059628265.1 of Tinamus guttatus. NCBI lineage: Eukaryota > Metazoa > Chordata > Aves > Tinamiformes > Tinamidae > Tinamus > Tinamus guttatus. The sequence goes on from NW_028289171.1 coordinate 274,125, forward strand.
TCTGGATGGAGACAACATTGGACAACTTATCACTCAAGCCCTTAAAACATATGTCATAGAACTCTCAATAACAGCAGGTAATATTCCAGATAAAACAAAAAGGAACTTTCTTCACTTATGAAATTAGTGAAACTTGCACATGAAGAGTTCAACTCAGTTATGTAAGTGAAGATCTTCAGTGAAGATGACTGAAAGACTGAGATACAAACAGCCAGTCAGTTTCAGTAAAGCATGGATTCTAAGATATTTTTAGGGACCACATGAGTTGGTGTTTTAGACAAGACTTTCTGTTTGTTTTAATAGACTTATTCAGTACCTACAGACACTGCCCAGAAGGAGCAAATGAAGCAATTGATATTCAGATCTAAACTCGTATCATAGAACAAAACTAAACAGAGCTTAAAACATAATAGGGAACTTTGAAACTATAAAAGCTGTATTAAAATAATGATGTAATTCAACAATTACGGACTGAGTTTTTTCCTACATATTTTAAATCTACAAGCAACAACAAAGCAATATTTGCTGGTTCTTACTTTGCCGTGGTCTGGCAAGGACAAGAAATCAGGACAATCTGGATCTCTGCGTCGAAGGTCAGACATGTAGTCCTTTCCAGAGCTCTCCAAGTCCTCGTGACTGTAGCCATTCAACACATCCACAGGGAATGCCATTGTCTTGGGAAAAAAGCAACATGATTAGTACTGCAGGTAACCTGAGGGATGAAATGAGTAGATTAGGAAGTAACTAGAAAGACTGCTAAACACCTCCCTCTTCTGTTCTCCTCACACACTGTCCCAGCAGAGCATCAGCACTGGGCCTCAGCTACACAGCTTGGTTTCCCACTTACACACAGGCCAGGGCAAGGCAGGGACCGCTATGCCTAAAGCAAACCTGCTTCTGTCTCTTCCTTAGCCTTCTGACTCTCTCCCCATTATTTACTTTGTGCCAGTTACAAAGATCATACATATAACCACATCCTTCACCTTGGGGCCAGGAAGAGGGAGAGAAACTCCAGGCACTTAGTTAGGGGGCTGCCTATCAACATCCAGTTGGTGAAGCGACACACGAACCCATCCTCACTCAGAAGCAGAAAAGGAAGATTTTAGCCAACAGATCCCTCTAGATCCAAACAGACGGCATATTTCTGGGACACAAAACCCCTCTCTGCAGCCGAGGTACAATAGGACACACACTGCCAAGAGGTGTCAGACTCACAGGACGCATTGCACACATGTGCAGTGTGGAACTGCCAGGTAGATATACTGACATTCCGTGCTTTCAATTAGCTCTTCTTCCCCACCATGCCAACCTTTTTCAACAGGTCTCTTTTATGCTCATCATCAGCTGAAACAAAAAGCAACAAAATCAAAATATCTCACCAACTTAACAGTATTTTACAAGCTTCTAGCACAAACGGACAGACCACTCATCTATTTTCACCACTCTACTGCTGGGGCCAGCCAGCAGCTCGCTGCGATACTGCTGTTAACATGTCCTCCCACATCATTGCTCACAAAAATCCCTCATATGCCTCCGCTCCATCCCTCCATACGAGTAACTCCAGCTGCAAGCTACATAACAGCAACATCTCCAGTGGGAGCAGGGCATGGAGGGCTTTCACAGAGCAGGCCAGACCCCTGGGCTGGGCTGCACAATTAAACCCCTCACAGCTGACTGTTTTAAGACTGCCAATTAAGCAACAGGTGGCCAGGCAGAGAAGGTAAATGGTTCAAAAACTAACAACAGGAGGAATTTCATTTACTTGGGAGAGTTTGCATTTAAACCTCTCTCTGAAGAAAATGATGAGTTGCTCAGAAATACTCTCTCCTGCCAGCTAACAAAAAACAATAGCCCACATTGGATTTAAGAGACACTTTATTAAGGAGGAAAGAAAATCCAAGATAAAGCATGGTAGACAGCAACGGCTCTTTGGATGTCTCCTTCAATCCAAATTCACCTTGTCAAAGCACCATCAAGTCGAGCAGGGGCTCCTGGCATTCAGTGACTGCTCTTCAGCTGAGGCTGCTGCAGGTCTGTGGGGCTGTAACTCGAAGCAGCCACCGCAGCTTGTTCTGGGCCGTGGCCCAGACTCTCAAAAGCCCGGGCTAGTTCATGGGTTTCCATCCTAGGAGGACACTGGATCTCTTGATCTTTCCCCATATTGCTCCCAGCAACTCACCACTAACTCCCAGATGAGCACAGAATATTTCCTGGGGGATTTAAGATTCCTAGTGTCATTTTATTCTCCCTTTTTGCCAGGTCTCTCCCTTTCATTTGCCATTTAATATTCTACATATAGACATAGACATAGCTGTAGACATAGACATGTCTACATATACATAGACATAGGTAAATTCTATGTAAAAGACCTTTTGATTTCAACTCACCTACAGTTAGAACAGTGATAAATAGAAACTGAATTTTAAAAGTTTTTGGTAGTAATAATGTACTAAAATGATGCTTGAAGAGACAAGGCCATTCCTTCCACGCAAAAGGCAGTTTTTTTTTTAATGTTAAAACTGAGAAACAAATTCAGACATGATTTCATTGGCACTTGCAGCTGTTAAGAGAAAAGTGTTCCATTAATGCTATTTTCTAAAATATTATACACACACATTCTCCACAGCAAATTCCTTTCAGATCCAGCTCATTCCTTTCCCATATCTGTTATTTGGGCACTCTCTTGTCTCTCACATTCCTCCTGCCATTGCTCCCTATCCCCTTCCAGACCTTCTCCAGAAGCCGCCCTGGCTAAAGGGCTGGGGCAGGCCAGGGACACTTGCCATTCTACCCATTTCCTCCCCAGCTGGAAGGGGAAGGCAGCTGAGGAGCCAAGGACGCAGCCTGGCTGCCTTGGCCTGCAGCGATAATCCAAGCATCCAGAAGAGCAGCCGCTAGGGAAGCAGGTCAAGCACTGGTGGTCACCTCACCTTCAGCAGATAGTAATACCTATTAGAGCTCTCCTATCTATCTTTAGGAGAGCTCTGAAACACACCAGCAGTGTGTGCATATTTTAAATGCACTATTTAGTCTAGTGTGGTGAAACCTCTTGGGCAGATGGAGCCATTTCTGAACAGCTCCCCACCGGTCTCTTCTCAGCTTCTCACCTCTGCCTACCTTAAGGTCTCGAACCATGCCAGTAAACTCAAGCACTAAACAGGCTTCCACATCAGCAGCTGCTCCTCTTCTAATCAATGACAATAGAGACAGACCTCGTGCTTGGTAACTTCATTTCCCAACTGATCGGGAAGGGCACTTCCAGCTCTGAGCTTAGACACAAAGCACTGCTTTGTAACAAACACCAAGAAACCAAGCAAAGAGCGTGCAGGCTTCGTGAATCACCTCGGGAAACCAGCCGCTGCTGACAGAAGCACCGGCGTGCCGAAAGACGCACCCCACCAGAGCTCGGAGCCCGAGAGCAGAGGTGGGACGTGAGCCACGTGGCCTCTGCACCGGCCCATCGGGCAGACTCTGCTTTCAGGGGGACACAGACACACAAACAATCTAAAATTCAATTTTCTCTATCCTAACGAGGGCCAGGGGGAAGAAAAACCTATTAAAAAATACCAAAATTCCTGGGCAACTCTGGTCATAACAAATGACTGCAGATGAACTTTATTTATTACATGGCAAAGAGGCGTGCAAGCTACCAGCTGTAACTAAAAGCCTCTAGGTTATAATTCCTGGCATTTTTTGAATAAAGTAACAGGGGACTAAAGCAAAAAACATGTACTAAGAAATGCTGTACATTATCTGTATTCTGGTCACTACACCACAATGAAAACAAAAGCAATGATCATACCTTTGCTTATGAGAAACAAGGACAACTAATTTACGTGAACTAATAAACTCATAGAATTACCCTCAACATCAAGCAAAGACCTTCTTTCGATTCAGCTGATATCGATAACACAAATTCCAAGGCCTGCTGTCAAAGCAAAGACAGATCCTGAGAAGCTCTATGTTCCACCTTGATAAAAATAATAATTAAAGCAAAAATCCGACTTCTCAGGATGGAACTTAGCCACATGTTTGGGTTACTTTGCATTTACTTACGTTATCCACTCCCCACTCTCCATTATATTCATTACATTTGAATTGTCAGATTTTGGCATTTGGACAGAAAGCAGTTGTTGGGGGAGGAGGGAGAGAGGACATAATATAGATCAATCCTCAAGATGACCATCAAAGAAAATCCTCTCAGCATCCCTGTTCAAAAAATACCCATCTTTTGTCCCATGCAGATTAAACATTTAAAGTTAAGACCTCTCCAACAGTTTTGTGATATAATTTGTATCTTGACGAGATTTGTATCTTGTGTTGACAAGATCAGGTATTTTGCAAAACATAAGCTCTCCATATCCCTGAAAAAATCACTGTATATCCACAGAAACCAATCAAGCTGCATTGGAAGCACTGACAGCTTGAAAATAAGAGAAGGCCCCATGATTTGCCAGTCTTCAGCAGAGCATGAGAAAGCAGTCTAACAGTCTAAATCGTAATGTTCTCTGCTTTAAACAGGAAACTAGCCTACCAAAGAAATCAAGGGACTGCCAAATTGTAGCAAGTTAATAAACACCCTCACACAAAAATGCAATTTGTTTGTCAGCATCTTCACAGCCGAGGACTTTCAGCTCCAAAAGGTTTGCCGGGGTCTCGTAAAAGAGAAGGAGGGAGAGAGAGAGCTGCCAGGCCCCGTCCTCGCGCGGCGCCGTGGGCCCGCGCGTGCTTGCGGGGCGCCGCTCCGGCTGGGCAGCGAGCAGCCAGGCTGACGGCGCACACCCAGCGCAGCCTGAGGAAACCAAGCTCACCACGGCCGTTCGTGCAAAGTGAGCATTAGGGGCTGCGGGGAAAAGGGAGAGAAATCCAATTTTATTTTAAAAATGAAGGACATTAACCTCTACATGTTTCACTGGATGGAAATGTAAATCCTATACTCTCCATAAGCGTAACATTTAACAGTTTTCAAGACTGTATGGAATGACCTCACAAAAACAACACTTGCTTTTCTGTGGAATTACATCACTTGTCCTTCTCAACATTGTACCACTTCCTGCGTGAGAGGTGGCATGTTTTTTTTAGGAACAGCTGCAGCAACCGAGGGCAAAGATCACTTCAAGAAAAGAGAAAGACCACCACATATAACAGGATGAGTGAACGCATTTCTTTCGAAGTGGAGAACAAGTGGGCAATCTCGGGAGCCGAGTCAGATCTCAGATATCTGAATGCTAGCTGCAATCTCAATTTTAATCAGAATAATGAGGGATAGGCACAGAGAAGGTGAGGCTCCAAGGTGGCAGAGGATTTCCGAGGCTCCTGGCAGGATGCTCCATTTCCGTCTGCTTCCACTCTGTACCTGGGAAACAGGAGTGAGCGCTGTTGCAGAGGGACCGGCGTGAGAAATACCCTGCCAGCAGCATGGAGGCTCAAGCACAACTGCAGCAGAACGCCACGAGGACTGGAGGTAGCCAGCTAGCACAGCTCATTTGCACAGCTGGTTTTCTTTGAAAATCATAAAGAACCGACCAAGAACCTTCCAGTATAAAATAACTGACAAAAGCATGTGTGATACAATGCATACATACAAAACTAAACCAACAGCTAGACAGCAGGGTGATCAATTTTAAGACTTAAATTAGGGCTTAAAAATAATCTGAGCTTCTCTTCTAATTGAAACATGAAGTTCTGAGGACACACAGCGGGGAGCCCAGCGCTGGAGCGGCCGCTCGCTCCAGCTGCGCCCACGGGCCCGGTCCGTCCCGCAGCAGGCCCGGTCCATCCCGCAGCAGCGGAGCCAGCAGCGCCCAGCCCAGGGGCGACCCTGTTACACAGCTTCCCAACCCGCCGAGTGCAAACACCAGCTCAGAGGAAGCTGAGAAACGACATAAGGGTCGTGGGGAAAATAGTATATGTTCTCTTCCAGTTTTGACTTAAAAATGAGCTGCAAGGGTAACATATGCCACTTTTAAAAATGTGAAAATTGTGAAATTCTATTGACTAGGAGCACAAACTCAGCTAACTTATTTACATAAATGTTTCTTTGCTTAGACTAACCAGCTGTCATATACACAAAACATGTTTTCATCGCTTTTGTTGCTTCTTTATCCAATATATTACTTTAAATGAGGGGGGTTGCTTTGCTATTTAAAAAAAAAAACATATTGCACATTTGAAATTTTCTCACTTCCATTCCAACAGTCTGAAGCAAATTTTACATACAAGTTGTTCATCCTTTTCTAAAATAAAACATAAGTATTAACTTGTATTAAGATAATTATTAAAATATGTAAGAAGGGTACCTACCTATTCTGAGTCTAGAGGATTGAAATACCTAGGAAAAATCTATTCTTTAAATACCAGTTTAGACCACAACTATAATATGCTTTTACATTTTCTGAATATGCCTGTCTCTTTAAACCTTATTCAATTCAATTGCTAATGCAAACTGATGGGAAAACAAAGACATTTTAGGAAAGGAAACTTGCTTTTCTTTTCTTTCTTTTTTTTTTTTTTTTAATACAATACAGTATCTATCAGGTATTATATTTTAGGTAAATAGGAGTTCTTGATAACTGCACAGGCTTTATAAACTATCAACAATAAACTATGTGCCACATTGACTAGACCACTCAAAACTTCCCAACTCAAATACTTGTGCTAATGGAAAAGAAGCCATTCTCACATATATATATGCCATAGACACGCACACACATATTCTTTACAGCTGCCCCAGTTTAAAATCTGTGTAAATTAAAATAGGAGCATAAGCTCCCAAATATCATCTACACATACAAATATATATGCGTGTGTGTATATATACGCACATATATAAAAATCCCCAAAGAAATTATACATACATATATACATATATATAATATATATATATGAATAAAAATCCAAAAAGAGAAACCCAAAGAGAAGACAGCACATTGGTCTAGAGATCACCGTCAGCATCTACTCAGAGCTCTGGATTAATACACCGGCCACATCTGTAATCTGCTTGAAGCAGCTTATGCAGCTCTTATTTCCTCTGAGATACTAATCAAAGCTGTTGATTTGAACGTAAACAAACAAACAAAAATAACCAACCCTTTCTGTTCACTCAACACTAATTAACCACCGTAACTTATGCTAATTCACTTGTACAACACGGAGTTATGAAACCTTTGGCTAAATAAAGTACCCATCTCCCCAGTCCTGGCATTAATACGACCTCAGTGGAAATCTGCAACAGTTATATTTGAAAGGTGTATACAGTCAGGCTCAATCAGCCTCCTGGGGAACAAAACACTGACTAGTAGAGGGGTTGAAAGGTAGAGTGGAGTCTTCCATATTAAAGAGATAAAAATAAAAAATAAATTAAAAATAACATGTTTTACCTTACTATTTAAAAAAATCTTGTAAAATTTGAATAAAGTTTCTTTTTGAAACAAAAATACAAGTATAAAAAATTCTTTTCAAGGACTGAATATATTCAGGAGGTTCTAATATAGAATAAAAAAATGTTAACATGAAAGTAGTTCTAAAAGGCTAAACTGCCACCAAAATGTATTAATAAAAAAAAAAAAAAGAACTACTCTTAATACAGTACATAAATAACAACACTAAAGCGTGTTTTAGATTAAACAGTGCTTAGATTTGCAGAGCAGGAAATAGATGATCTCCATTAACAACTACAGAAGTTTATGGCTTTAATGAAAAAAAAAACCGTTATGCAGGGAGTTTGGACTAGATGATCTCTAGAGGTCCCTTTCAACCTTAACCATTCCGTGATTCTATGAAAACGGGACTGAAAGGTTACAAGTTACCAAAACCGCTATGACACAAGAGCATCAGGAGAAGATCTCTGCGCCTTCACTTTAAAAGTCACCATAGGTAGATAAGATTTAAACATTAATTAAGCACCTACGTAACACCACTGAAGTTTTGCTTAAGTGATTACAATTAGGCCTTTGATTAGGTAACCTACTTAATCAAAGATCAAATTCTTAGGTAGACGAAAGCACTAACTGACTATATACATTTTCCTGCACAGTCTCACAACTAATGAGATGATCTGGTTTCCTAAACTGCTTCTTCTGCATAGAATTCTTGGAAAGCAATATGCACAACTGTTTCCTACGCAGAAAGTGTGATAGAGATCTACTAAATTAAAATTCTGTGTTTGAGATCACTCAAAATTCTCACTTAACAAATACTTCTGAAAAATGAGTTGTCCTTGCAGAAGTCTTTCACCTCTTTCCTTTCAGCCACCCAAATTCAAAGTTAAGGAATGCAGATAAGGAAATTCATTTAAGTTCTGTTTGAGAACAACATCTAGAGGACAGAAACATAGGACTAAGAAGATTTTTGCTTTCTAGAGCTTCATCTTTTTGATGCACTGTAGCTCTTCTCAGCTTAGCTCTTGCTCTTCTTCTTAGTCTCCCACTTTATCTCCCTTTCGCAAGGCTAGCGTGCTTAGTATCTTAGAAATAAATAAATAAATAAAAAGAACCACTAAAAATACCTGCCCACCTGCAACAAACCACTCCTCTCCAGTTACCGCCCTTTCTCTCTTCTCCCATGCCCCAGCAGCTCCATTCTCAGCTCTTTCCAAGTTTACTTCTTTATATCCCCACAGAATCCGCTCTTAAAGAGGATCAGATTAAAAATCCAGCAGGCCAGTGCTAGTCACCTCCCCAGGCAGCATCTGGCCGCCCCGCATTGCCCTCCTTGCCTTCCACACTCTGTGTCCCCACGTTCTTCTCCTGCTTCTCCAGGTGTCTCTTTACAATGAGTCCATTAGAGTCCTCCTCTTGCCTCCTCTCTGATTTTCTGCACTTATCAGTCTCTACCAGAAGATCTCCCACTCCTACTTGGTGCCCACGTTCCTCATCAGCTCGTTCACTTTGTGCATCTTCATGCTTCCTATCACATTATACTTCCATTTTGAAAGCAGCATCCATAAATATTTCTAGTTATTTTAGAAGGATGAGAATAACAAACTCTTCTTTCAACCATATGTACAAAACCAACTCACCACCTAACATCGTTAGGCAGCTGGTGGACTGTCAAGTTATGCCAAGCCAACCTGAGCAGTAGGGAGACTGGTACTGCAGTCACCCTATATAAGCATTTCTGGTTGTTCTTATGCTCTTGATTGCGCTGTCTTCCCCTGTAGCCCCACACCTGGGTGGACTCCAAAACTGTGCAGGTTACATGACTCATTGCGGATGCCTGTTACCACAGTTTAATGAATGAGTTACTGCTCAACAGCTGAACAGCAGCAAATCTCACCATGGGAGCTTCAAGAATATTCCAAATGCAAATGTGGATGTGATGGTGACCATGGTTACTAATGGTGAGCAGTTCATCCAGCTCTGCAGTCATGGCCTCCATACATGGCCATCCATAAAGAGCTACTAAACAGTTGACCAAGCTACAACTGTGCCACATAAAATCTGTGGATGCTCCAGATCTGCAGGAAATGCACGTACTACACAGCACTCCAGGTGAGAGGGGTAAAAAACTAGCTACAGTATACTAGGTCAATGGCAGTATTACTACATATATATATATATATATATATATATACAAACACATAACTATATATATAAAACACATAACTGAGAAAGAAGCAAATGCCTTGTTTTCACACAACATGAAAATGCAGAAATTGTGTAGAAATAAACATTGAATCTTTCCAGTGCTGAAAGCAAGGCAGAAGTAATGCAGGGAATGCAGCTAAACAAGACAGCAACATCCTATCCCTATCATGCCCAGGGCTTTCTTGCAGACCACAAGCACACAGAATTGAAAATTCTGGGGTATGACTATAATGGGCCCTATGGCCCATTTGCCAGAGCTTGGGAGCACAATCCGGACGTCAGCACTGCAGTAAACATAACACACTTGGAGCAACAAGAGCTTAAAGCTTACTTTAAGTTAGGAGTTGCAGTTTTTGCAGAAAGGGTCTAGGCAGGTATCTCTCATCAGTATCCCAAGTACCTTCAAAGGTGGTTAGAAATACGGTGTTGAGTAAGAGAAAAAATGGAATTTTATCTGACTGTGCCACCTCACTCAATGCCCTGTATGGCTGAATTCCTCCAGCAGAGCACACCCAGAGCTCGACAGCTAACACAGCACCGCAAACTTCACGGGCAGCTGGCACACATATCAAAATGCACAGGATCGGGGAACACCAGAAGAGCTAGTAACACAGATAACTAGAAAGACAAGGGAAAGAACACATTTTTCCAAAATAAGGAAAAGATAGTATGAAAGTCAAATGAGAAGAATACTACAGACACTAAGAATAATGTTCAAAAGGATAATTAGGGCTTGCAGATACCACACTTGGGACAGGGACAAGAGAAGGAAATCATTACTGGGTGTCAGTGTGGGCCCAGTCACTTTGTGAAGAGATATTTCAAGTTACCATCCCCGCTGACACCATTATAGCAAACACACTGGTGGACACAGGTCTGCGCAAAACAGCACCAGACACTCTCGCCTTTATAACGGCCAGACTATGCAAACCCCCATCTGTGACTATGTTTCTGCCTTCATCATCCCATCTATGCAAGATGGAGAAAGAGACAAGTAGGTCCTAAAACTAGGGGGAAAAAAAGAGCATTCTGGAAACACAGATCAAAACCTAACATCATTTTGACTCAGAAGCTAGCAGAGTTAAGCATCTTGCAGGCTACTCGGACAGGAGGGGAAAAAAATAATTATCAAGGTCTGGTATTTCTTGTTTATATAAAAGTCCTATTCCCAGAACAAAGGGAGAATCAAACATCAAAAGAGTATTTCATTGCTCAGAGCCCTCAGGAATCTGTTCAGACATCAACTGCCTCCTATTCCTGTTCTCTAAGCTTTCCCAGGCGGGCACACGCATGACCTTCAGCTCAGGGCACGCTATCTTACCCAAACTCAATGACTCCTCCTCACCACCCAAACTTCCTGCCAGCAGGACCAAGGTTTAGCAAACGCCTCCCCAGACAACTCTCATTCCTGAGCAGTTCTGTGTTTGCCTTCACTTTCAGGTCTGCAGCTGGCAGATCACTGCTACTGTCTTCATCCACCTCCAAAGGAGTTTCCTCCCAACCCCATAACTGCTTGAAATGAAGCAGCAGTGATTACACCCAGCCCTAACATGCGCTCACTGGCTGACAGTGAGCGTGTTAGCACAGGACACAGGTTCGGCAGCAAGAATGTCACCAATAGCGGAAAGGAATTCATGCTCAGCCTCCTCCCCGCTATCGTCCTGTCCTCGTCTGCACCACCAACCATCCTGACACCCTTCCAGGATGTACACACACCTGGGAACAGACTGCATTTCCCCTGGGCCACGTTTGCACAATTCTGGCTCCCAAGCTATTCTTAGCACCCCCTGTTATTGCATTCTGGATGGAGCAGAATTTTGGAAGAACAGCTTAAGAGCTTAGGTGAAGCAGTGATGAACCTGTGAGCACCACAGGTAAAGCAACTGCCCAAGCAATATTGTAAAAACGACTGGAACAAGATCAGCACTGCCAGCTAAGGATATTAAGCCCACTTAGCATTCACCTTGAATGCTCAGGTGCAGGAATCAGATTGTTGCCTCCTACTTCTTCACTGAACTTCTCATTTCAGCAGTTTCAGAATAAAGGTTGACAGCACAAATTTTCAGACTAAAAGAAACAGAATATCCCAGTGCTTGACAATTCTTTAGGTTGACACTGCTGCACAGCAACATTTATGTTACTGATCAATTCATAAATCATTCCAATTCCTCAAAATGGTGAATTTTACTGTTTAATTTCTACAAAAGCTTTGAAAAATGCTATTTGCACTAGAAAGGCTTTATCCTCTAAATTGTTTGGCTACCTCCAAAGACTCACAAAGCCAAATAAAAGACTGGCTTTCTAACAGCACATTCAGTAATCTAAACATCTTTTACATTTGACAACTGAGGTAGGAGAATTATAAGGATAATTCTGGTTAGTGCAGCATTTCTTGCCCTTTGAAGCTCATGGGGAGACCTGCTCACGCTTGGGAAGGGCACTGCGGTGGCAGGCTCATCCTCATGGCTGCGTTGGAGCTCCTGCATACGGGATATCCCAGCGCTGCCGCAGTGGCCACTGAGGCAACGGTCTCTCCACCTTCACGGGTTATTCCTTCCCTTCAGTGATTCCACGGGACTAAGGAAACCTAGACAGCCAAGCATATTCTGCATGTTTTCATGAAATCTGGAAGGGAGTTAACGCCAAATCCTGCTCATCCTGCCTCATAAACAACCTGTAACCAAAAAGAGGGAGGAAAGAGGCTGCTATCATGAATTTGCAGGTCCTCCGTTCTACAGTAGTCATAACAATAACAATGCAATCTTGAACTGTTATTTTACCACAAAAATAAAGTACAAAATCAAAAGAGGAATATTCCATAATATCTGAAAACTAATTGGAAATCTAGAATACTATTCTGAATAGCTGGACAACATTCAGTTCAGTACACAGTTCAGATAAATTCATCCTGCTAGCTATGCAGCTCAAGGTCTCATTTAAAACAGACAGATAGGGAATATCTTTTACAACACTGACAGATTTTTCCAGGTATCTTTTTTTTTCTTTTTTTTTTTTTCCTTTTTTTTTTTTTTCTTTTCAAAGTGATGTTAGTCCTGATAGCTCTCACTAAATTCTAGCAAAGACTTTAGGGAAGATTTGAAAGCTTGTCACACATTTTAGGAAGGATTACTTTACATATTTTGGGTAGATATTTCAAAACTTCTTTGAAGCAACAAAACTCAAAAAAATAGCAAACAAAACTGTAAGAATAATAGATAAAAGCTATCAAAAACCACTGCAAATACCCTTTCAGTCAATGTTCAAAACAACACAGTAGTTGCTAACTACCGCAGGCCTTTGCACTCAGCATAACCTAGTGCCTCTGAAAACTGCTGAACGCAGAACTTTGGGAGGAGGGTTAGATCTGAGATTTTCCCTATTATCGTACCAAAAAAAAAAAAAAAAAAAAAAGCATTATTAGCAGTTTCCAAAGGGAATACTCCAGGAGTCACTCACTGATGAAAACAGCCCCAGCACAGTATGCATCTCTACCATAGCTACCCCCAACTTTCTGCATTTCACAGATCTGAGGATGACTAACACTTTCTGGAATGTTTTACTGATACCAATTGATGACTGGGTTGCAACCTTATGGGGCTGGGGGAAGGCATTTGTCTGAGGAAATGAAAAGCCACTAACTTAAAGGCATAGCAATGTAAAAATAAACTTAGTATACTTCAGCTCTAATAATACTACTCATATTTTGAAGTCTATAAACACCTTTAAATGAACACTATTTCTTGATTCTCATAGACACGTTGGAAATATCATTCCAAATAAATTATTTAATCTAGTAAATCATTCTAAAGAAACTGAGCAAGCAGAAGGCTGTTCAGCTCTGAGTTCCTCTCTAATACTGCACAATGACAGCTTCTCTCAGTGATTTCTTATCAAGTATTTCCATGTTTCACATTTAAAAGTAAAAGCAAAAGCAATGTTAAATATAAGTCAACACTCAAGTGAACTCTCTCCATCTTGCACAGACAAAGATTCTGCCCCTGTGTGGTTACAACTATCTAAACAGACCTATACAGATAGGCTGTTGGGATAAGTAAGGAGATTTAAGTTCAGCCTGAGTTGTGCTATCTTTACATATAACAATAGACATTAAAAAATACTTAAAGTGAAGAGACAATATCTGTATAAATATGAATACAAGAAAAGTTAAGAGCATTGTACAAGTCATCTGTCAAAGCAGCACCTCTTTGTAAAGGAGGTGGGTTATGAAACACTCCAAAAAGACTTGGTAAAGGTACCGTTGTCTCGACCATGCATTGCCGGAGCGAGTTCATGGGCAAGGTACAGCGGAATCCCATTTAGTTAGTCATATGCCAGAACAGCAAAGAAAGGTACTTTAAAACATGTGCTTCCACACAGAGCAGATGCTAAGTAAAAACAGATTGGGAAGGAGGAAATGGAAAAGAAACTGAAATGCAAGCCTGCCATGCAAGGGTCCCAGGAGGCTTGCCATTGATAAAGCAGCTGAAGTTGAAAATTAGGTCATCACTGAGCTTAACACCACCTGAACTTAGATGCTTATATTGTAAACCTCTTTTGCCATTATGTTTTCCTCTGCACAATAGATGCTAGAACATTAGCAACCACCAGTAAGGTGAGAAGTTGTTAAGTGCTTGAATTAGAGTTCAATTAAACAACACTAGAAGCACCAGTATAGTCACAGGAACAAAAAGGAGGCAAGCTGCTCAGTGTCCATAGCAAGCTGGGGAGGAAGAACAACCAGGATCACTGTGATCTTTAGCAATCTTTCGTATGTCCCTCAGAGAAGCTGCATTGATTTTGTTATGCCGATCACCCTGCTGCAACACACGGAACCAGTGTGCACCAAACTAGGACCAACAGCCCTGTTACCCAACACAGGGAACGAATTCCTGCCCGTATCAAGCAGACAGAAGAAAGCTGCAAGGCTACAATAGATGCCTTTCCATAAAAGATGGCTGGCTCTACCTAACGCGGAGTGGCCTGGCCCGAGATGTCGCCGTTTCCCTGAAAACTCGCATGGAACCTGGCACCGCCACCCCGGACCCCCCGCGGTACCGGGCGCCGGGCCGGTCCAGGCCGGCCCGGGCGGGGAGGCCGGGCCGCCCCCGCCGCGGGAGGCCCCCGCCGCCCGCGCCCAGCCGGAGCCCGAGCCGCCGCCGGGCCCCGCGAGGCCCCCCGGCCTCCGCGGAGTCAGGTGGCCCCTCGGCCGCGCCCGCCCTACCTCAGCCGGGCAGCGTCCCGCGGCGGCGGCGGCGCGGGGACGGCTGGAAGGATGGCGGGGATGGATGGAAGGATGGCGCGAGGGAGAGGCGGAGGGACGGGGCGATGAATGAGGCGGCGGGCGGGCTCCCTGGGCGCGCTCACGGCGCCGCGCCCGCCCCTCGCCGCTGACGCGCCCGCCGCGGCGCCGCCCGCCATGAGCGCGGCGGCGCCGCCGGCGCCCGGCCTGGCCCGCGCGGCCCAGGTGCGCCGGGAGCGGCGCGCGGACGGAGGCAACGGCCGCGCAGGCCGTGCCGAGGCGCACGTAGCTCCTGGGCTCGGCCCTTTCTTTGGCTTAAATAAAGCCCGTTTTCCTCTCCTTCCCTTTTTGTTTGTTTGTTTTTTTGTTGTTGTTTGTTTTTTGTTTTTTTTTTTGTTTTTTTTTAAAAGGTTTGGCCCTTCTGGAGAAAAACAATGTCATCCATCTTTTATCATGGTTATGTACTAGATAATGCAGAAGTAATAAGGAGACTGTAACAATGCATCTTCTAATTTAATAAAAATAATTTAATTGCTAATTGCCTAGGATATGAATGATCAATTAAAATCCTGGTCCTAAAGTCTTTCAGGAAAACAAAATGTAAAGACAGATAGGATCTTCAGGCAGAACTTTCAGAAAAAAATCCTCCATTAAATTACTTTCTTCACAGTTCACCTCTGCTATTGGTTGGAGCCAATTTGTGTTTTGTTGTTGTCATTTCTTTGATGACACTTGTTTCATTTTTTGAACAACCTCTGCGCAAAATTCACAAATACCCAGTTTCTCATTATTCTTTAAACCAGCTTGTGCTGTGAGGCTTAGCTAGTATTTTTCAGGTAATCATGTTAATCTTGCTGTGAAATTTTGTTCTCTCCTGTGTCTTCTATACATCAAAAATACTTTAAAGCATTTTCAACTTTGCTAAGATGACTATTCACACTAAAGAAGTTCAATATATGCAGTGGGATTTTGCATATATATGCAATGGATTATAAATACATTTATACATACACACACAGAAACATATATCACCCTCGCTCCCAAGTAGAATAGGCTATTACCTCTCCCTCAGGGATTTTTGTTGCTATTTACAGTAAAGATCATACCCTATCACAACAGCTCTAATAGCACACACAAAAAGCAGACACTGCCAGAACTAAATATTTTTATAAATCCTTTGCACCAAAGAGATGATGTAGAAGTGGAAGGTCCAGCATCTTACCTCGTGTTTTCACATCTTCCCTCTCCAATCCGTTAGATACTTTCCAGAAAAGGTCAGTTTGGAAAGAACATGAACAGACTGTCCATCCCATCCTTTACTGAGGCAAGATCAAGCCTGGGAGACATTTCTTATAAGATGATTTTTTACATCTCCAGTGAAGGAGGTTCCCATAATCTGCTAAGTAGTCTTCTAGATTAAAGGTGGGGTTGTTTTTTCCTGTGAAGAAGACAAAAGAAAGGTAGCAAGTTCCCTTCATGTTACATTTCTGAATGCCGTATGCTAAATGCCTTAAAGAATGTACAAGTATGATACAGAGATACAAAATATGCTTCTGAGCATGCATTCAGTACAGCCCTTGTGAATTCTGCCCCAAAACATATGTTCCAGTGACATCTGATGTGCTTGAAATACACATATTAGCAGGTGTTACAGCTGGTGCTCTTTGGACTTATCACTGTAGAAAATCAAGAATTTTATAGCCAAAATACAGGTGTGAGAGAGATGGGTTAGACAAGTCAAGCGTTGGCAGCAGGGTTATTCTCAGGAAAGCTCTGGTTCTGCAAGGCACAGCAAGTGAAGTGCACAGCGAAATTTGGCAGCTGAACTGGAACCAGTAATTTATCACTAGTGACTCAAGAGAGCTTAACCATTAGGAAAATGGGACAAGGCTGCTTACCTATCAGGAACGAGGAACTCTGGCATCCTAAGATACAAATTACCAACATGCATAAAATGCAAAATCACAGTCACTGAACATCTTGTATTTTGTTTACTCCTAGATACAGCAATCTTAGAAGCGGAAAATTAGGCATCTGAGAAAGAAACACGCATCTTGCAATGCCTTTTTCTGAAAGTTCCTTTTAGGACACATCCGAGGGCTGTCAGGTAAACCTACCCTCCAGATTCCTTTTCTTTAACCTCTTCTGCTGTCCTTCAGAACACAAGCAAATGCAGCCTTTGTATTACACAACAGTTTACCGGCTCACTCCAGTAAATGTAACGTCATCTCGTCATCTCTGCTCATGGAATATTTTTGTCCACCCATGGGACTTACTAGCAGAAGTCCATGAATTCCATAATCTCTTAGCAGTTTTTCTCCACTAAATCGTGTGTCTATCTTCTTTCTTACATTCCTGCATTAAAGCTAGGAACACCTTCCTTTCTGGTCAATTTATTCCATGAAGAAGTATCATCAGCAAGTTTCCTTCCCAGCAGTAACAGAAGCAGAAGAGAAACAGTTCCTAAATAAACACCTTCCTTTTTGTTTCCCAATTTCACCTCATAGTCTGAAATTTCACTCTCTTCTTCAAGTACTGTCAGAATTTCATTTTTCCAGTCAGAACTTAAATTGCCTGTTCCTCACTCTCTAAAAGACTCCAGACAAATGCTGTCATCTGGTATGTGTGGTTATAGTAAGTTTTACCAGGAGTGGCAGATTTATAGAGCATTTTAAGAATATTTCACAAACTTATTTCCTCTGCAGCTTCCACTTCTTGACAAAATCTTCATAGCCCCAATTATAGAATGGGTATTTAGAGATAAACTAAAGGTGTTACAAACAAATGAAATAGGAAGGTTTCTCACATTAAATAATGAAATGTGGATAATTCCTCAATTACCTTGTTTTGAAGAGTCATACACATACATGGAGGTAATTTTACCTCATTCTAAAATAACAGTGAGAGCAGTGTGAACTACCAGTGTAGACATCCTGTTGTGCTGATTTTGCCCATCAGATATATGATTTCCACATACACAGACATATGTGCACATGTGTGGGCCTTTAACCTTGTCAGCTCCGATGTTCATAGCAAAAAGGCATTAGTGGCGCTAAAAACTGTGCACTTGAATAAGATGCCAAGTGGGACTTCAGACGTAAAGTGCTCTGGTAGGACAAGCCACCAGGGAACATTTCACAAAGGCCAAAAATTGGCCCTAACAGTTATGAGCCGGTGCCCATAGTTTGGCTGAATATGTAGCTTCTTTCACCCTCCACACGTTCCGGTATTGGAACCGCCTGCAACCAGCAGTCTGGCTCCACAGGGTGCGGATCCCTCACCCCCCATCTCCCTGTACAATGCCCTTATTATGCAGTTAATTTGAAACCTGGCCCCATGGCCTCTGTCCTCTTGCTGGCCCCATGACTTAGTGCTCCCACTGGCCCCAAGGCCTCTGGCCCCTCACAGCCTCCCTAGTGTGAAATGAAGTACCACAGCAACCCCATCTGCTCTGTGCAGCAAGACAGCAACCAGGCATTCACTCGGAGTCTTTGGAAGTCAGAGAAACCCTGCAAAGGGCACACATGGGAAGAAAGCAGGAAGAGATACAGCTGGAGAAAAACTGCAATTAAATTTCACTGAAAAGCTTAAATCGCCTTTGCAAGACACTATTTAGTGAAGAGCAGAAAGAGTCAAGGTAGCAAGTTCAATATATCTTATCTTAGCACACAGTGACACAATTTAGTGTGAAGCAATTCATGGTGTACGTTTTTAGTGTGTTCGCTACCCTGTAGGTATAAGGTAATTCCAAAGGGGCTGCCTCTTTCATTTGTTTAAAAGGAAGTATTTTTTTCTAACTTTTGCCATAAATACACAAAGTTCCCTTGTACTTAAGAGAATTTCTCAAAGAATACCAAAGCAGCTCTCTCCCACTGGCTTTCTTCAAATCCTTCCTTAAAACTTTTATTTGCTGTGATAGCTACCAAACACTTGATAGCAGATACTGATGGGCTTGACCTACTCCCTATCAGGCTGGTCAATATTGTGTCGCTGTTTCCTTGTGCTTCTGTCAGCCCATGAAACCTTATCTTTTATTTCTTACAGTGAAATTGCCAGTTCTCTGGAACAGGAGTCATCCTCTGGTGACAGATAAGATTCCTCATCTCGACACCACAGAGGAGAAAATGGTGGGACAATCTTTGTCCTAAAATAGGTGTTAATCCTAAGGCCAAGATTTCATCCCATAGCTTCAAAACATACAAAAAGAAGCATAGGTTGTTTTGCATGTGACAGAAATTTTGCCCATCCTGAGTAATTGCAAGTTAAGAGGTCTAACAACCTTATTCTCTTGTCTAAAACAGTGATTTTTTGTCTAAAACAGTGATTTTAATAAGTGGACATGTATACCTGTGGGCTTTGGGTAATTTTTATAGGATTTCTGAAATAGAATTAAGCAGAGAAAGTGTTGGAACCAGCACAGGATAACTGTGCAGGCCTTCTGGGAGCCGAGCTGGGTTACAAGACACGGACTCAATATGAGGTTAGGTCTTGCTCCGTTTATTAGCCAAAGTGCGCGTATATTTGTACCTACAAGCATCAGAGCGATTTCCAGGCTCATTATGATTGGTTGCCAGGAGGGTTGCTAGGTCCCGACTGCATAGGCTCTTCTCAGAGCCTTTGCAGAGCCTTTGCAGAGCCTTCTTCTCTGCAAAGTTGTTTACCCGAGGCGGCTAGCTCCTCATTCCCAGATAGCTCCTCATTTCCAGACGGCCAAGGACAATTCGCTAACACTCCCCTGTACATTATCAGCAAGGCGCAGGTGGTGCAGATCCTCAGCACAGCATTTCCCTACAAGAAAGGACAGTCATTAGCTTAATTTTACTGTACAGGAGCCAGCAAAGCAGGGATCTTCAATTGTTCTAAAAGAATATATACATGACCCCAAAAATGTAATCAGAGAACAGCTAACTCCTTCATCAACAGATACCTGTATACAGTTCTTACTATAAAACAGGGGTTCAGTAACTGCCCTGAGTAAGTCTTTGCAATTTATTTTTTCAAGTATTTTTCTTACTTGAAGATCAGTCACCTACTGGACAGTCACATATTTAGACTTCTTTCTCTTCTGCTTTTTTACGCCATAATTCAGAGTAACTATTGTTTTAAAATTTATCTGTAGTTCTCCCCAGGTATGTTTTTTTCCATATGCTAATCCGTATTGCGAGGATGTGTGTGTACATCCTGGGGCTTGCTGCAGATGACACCACAGTGGTGGCACCGGCCCTCACTGCTGTGCATGTGTGCCCACACAGCCCGGCTCACTCCACAAGAAGCATCTGTGTGAGGAGAGCAGCTGCTGTGCCAGCACGTTCCTGCAGTGAAGGAACACAAATGCCAAATCGTCACTTCTTTAGTTACTCTTCAGCTGTATTCTGTCCGGGGAAGAACAGAGAGCTTTTGTCAGGGAGATGGTAGGATGAACGTCTAATGTTGAATAGAAGAAACCAGGGGAATCTCTGACAATAGAGTACTTAGATCACAACAGGTAGGGGTGTTAAAGGAAAAGAGAGGCTGCCTGGCAATCTAGTAGAAATTTTTATATCTTTTTTTTTCTCCACCCAATAGCAGGAGGCCCTTTCTGAGAAATATGGGACTGAGACTACCTCCAATCCCTCTCTTCGTACAGAAGAACTGAGCACAGGTAGCATGCTGGCAGATACTTGTCTAACTTGCTCTTTTAAACCTCTAGGGAAGAAGAATACAAAGCTTTTTATTTAAAAAAAAAATCCTTGATACTTTTCCAGACACTACATCGGTGGAAGTCAGCTACGTTTATCCTCCCTTGTCACTGTGTTGGTGAGTGGGACTGATTACAGTCCCCTTAGGTCCTAAGAGAGCATTCTCATGTGCAGTGATGTACATGCAGCTTTCACTTGTCTAGACTAGCCACCCCATTCTGTCATGCCTGCCTCAAAGACCATGTTTCCAGTCCTCACCCTTTATTGTTCTTTAGACACTGCAACCTGCCGATATACTTTTTTCAAGTGCAGTACACCAAACTGGCAAAATATACCACTGAGACCTTGCCAGTACAAGTCATCATTACTTCTGTAAACCCT
Organism: Tinamus guttatus; assembly: GCF_059628265.1. Taxonomy (NCBI): domain Eukaryota; kingdom Metazoa; phylum Chordata; class Aves; order Tinamiformes; family Tinamidae; genus Tinamus; species Tinamus guttatus. Next base: position 295,010 of record NW_028289171.1, read on the forward strand.
TCCTGGAAAGTGGAAAGGAAGGAGATGCTGACTGGATATAAGGCATAACATATTTTGATTAAGATAGTCAGGTATTGGGACAGGTTGCCCAGAGAGGCCGTGCAGTCCCCATTCTTGGAGACCAGACTGGAAAAAGCCCTGCAGAACGTGGATCTGACCTCACAGTCCAACCTTCCTTTGAGCAGGAAGCTGGATGAGAACCTCCTGAGGCCCAACCTAATTTAGCCTCTGATTAAGTGAAAGGTTGCTTCCCTGACAGTAAAATACTGTTGCTAACCTGTGCTCAGCTTATGGTGTATTGTAATACTCAGATCCTTGCCTAACAATTGCTACCCACCCTACTAGTCCCTATATAGGGGTGTGCAACTGATTTTTCATCTCCAAATGCAGAGCTTCTATTACTTGTTTTTTCCTAAAATTGGTACAGTGAAATTAGTTTAATTTGTCAATATCTCTTTGAATCCCAGTATTCCAAGCTTGTATTTCCTGCTATAATTTAAGCCATACCCCATAATTTAAGCAGGTTATGGGGTAGGCGATGGCCTGCCATGCCACTTGCAGCCGCCTAACTCCGTAGCCTGTGAAGGGTGTCCTAAGCGTGAAGAGGTGAAATGGGAAAACAAGAGAGCTCCCAAAGGCCCACGTGGTCAAGCTGCAGCTGCCCCAGCTGGAATGAGAGGCACATTGGGAGCCCAAGTCAAACGCCTCTATGTAAATGCATGCAGCAGGAGGAATAAACAAGGAGAACTGGAGATGCGTGTGCGATTGCAGGGCCATGATCTCAATTACTGAGACATGGTGGGACAGCTCTCATGACTGGAACGTGGCCATGGATGGCTTTAGGCTTTTCAGGAAGGACAGGCCAGGAAGGCGAGGTGGCGAAGCTGCTCTTTACATGAGAAAGCAACTGGAGTGTATGGAGCTCAGCATAGGGGAGGACGAAGTGCGGGTCGAGAGCCTGTGGGTGAGGATTAAAGGGCAGGACAATAGGGGCTCCCTCTGTCATAGGAGTTTACTACAGACCTCCTGACCAGGGAGAGGAAGTGGATGAGGCCTTCTACAGGCAGCTGCAAGAAGCCTCATGATCCCAGGCCCTGGTCCTTATGGGGGACTTCAACCCCTCTGATGTCTGCTGGGATAATCACACAGCTAGGAGCAGACAGTCCAGGAGGTTCCTGCAGAACATTGCAGATAACATCTTGATGCAGGTGGTTGATGAGCCAACAAGGTGAGGGGCGCTGCTAGATACTAACAAGCAGAGATGGTCTATTGGGAAATGTGAAGGTTGGGGGCAGTCTTGGCTGCAGTGACTCCGAGATCCTGGAATTCACGATCCTGCGAGGAGGAAGCTGGACAAGAAGTAGGATTGCAACCCTGGACTTTAAGAGAGCTAACTTTGTCCTCTCCAGGGAGCTCCTTGGAGGAATCCCCTGGACAAGGGTCCTAGAAGGAAAGGGGATCCAGGAGAGTTGGCTACTATTCAAGCACCACTTTCTGCAAGCTCAGGATCGTTGCATTCCTGGAGCTGTTGGGTAAGCTTAATGAGAAAAAGAGCATGTACGTCATGTGGAAGAAGGGCCAGGCCACATGGGAAGAATATAGGAACATTGTCAGAGAATGCAGGGATGCAACGAGGAAGGCCAAGGCCTGTTTGGAAGTAGAGTTAGTGAGAGATGTCAGGGGCAACAGGAGGGGCTTCTACAAATACATCAGCAGTGAGAGGAAGACTAGGGAAAATGTTAGTCTGCTGCTGAATGGGAAGGGTGCCTTGGTGGCGGAGGATGCAGAGAAGGCAGAGTTACTAAATGCCTTCTTTGCCTCAGTCTTTACTGCTAAGGCCAGTCCCCATTACTGAGCCTGGAGACAAGAGAGAGAACCAAGAGAGAGAAGGACTTTCCAACAGTTGAGGAGGATTGGGTTAGGGATTATTTAGGCAAACTGGACAGCCATAAATCTATGGGCCTGGATGGGATGCACCCGAGAGTGCTGAGGGAACTGGCAGGTGTCATTGCTCAGCCACTCTCCATCATCTTTGAGAGGTCTTGGAGAGCAGAGGAGGTGCCGGAAGACTGGAAGAAACCAGCCTCACTCCAGTCTTTAAAAAAGGCAAGAAGAAAGAGCTGGGAAACTACAGGCCGGTCAGCCTCACTTCTGTCCCTGGAAAGGTGATGAAACAGCTCATCCTAGAGACCATCTCTAGGTATGTCAAGGAAAAGAAAGTGATCAGGAGTAGTCAGCATGGATTCACCAAGGGGAAGTTGTGTCTGACGAACCTGATAGCCTTCTACAATGAGGTCACTGACCGGATGGACCATGGGAGAGCTGTGGATGTTGTCTACCTCGACTTCAGCAAGGCTTTCAACACAGTCTCCCATAACATCCTCATAGGAAAGCTTAGGAAGTGTGGACTGGATGAGTGGGCAGTGAAGTGGAATGAGGACTGGCTGGATGGCAGAGCCCAGAGGGTGGTGATAAATGGGGCCGAGTCTGGTTGCAGGCCTGTGGCCAGTGGTGTCCCTCAAGGGTCAGTACTGGGCCTGGTGCTGTTCAACTTGTTCATCAATGACTTGGACGAGGGCACAGAGTGCACCCTCAGCAGGTCTGCAGATGACACCAAACTGGGAGGAGTGGCTGACACTCCTGAGGGCTGTGCTGCCATTCAGAGAGACCTAGACAGGATGGAGAGTTGGGCAGAGAGGACCCTCATGAGGTTCAACATGGACAATTGCAGGGTCCTGCACCCTGGAGGAATAACCCCCGGCACCAGTACAGATTAGGGGTTGACCTGCTGGAAAACAGTTCCACAGAGAGTGATATGGGAGTCCTGGTTGACAACAAATTAACCATGAGTCATCAATGTGCCCTCATGGCCAAGAAAGCCAGTGGGATCTTGGCCTGCATCAGGAGGAGCGTTGCCAGCAGGTTGAGGGAGGTGATCCTGCCCCTCTGCTCAGCTCTGGTGCGACTGCTCCTGGAGTACTGTGTGCTCCTCAGCACAAGAGGGACATGGAGCTTCTAGGGAGGATCCAGTGTAGAGCGACCAAGATGATTAAGGGACTGGAGCATTTGTCACTGAGGAAAGACTAAGTGAGCTGGGCCTGTTTAGTCTGGAGAAAAGAGGGCTGAGAGGAGGAGATTTGATTAATACGTTCAAGTGCCTGAGAGGTGATTGTAGGGAGATGCGGCAAGGCTCTTTTCCGTGGTGGCCGGTGACAGGATGAAGGGTAATGGGTGCAAGTTGAAACACAGGAAGTTCCATCTCCATATGAAGCAGAACTTCTTTACTGTGAGAGTGACAGAGCACTGGAACAAACTGCCCAGAGAGGTTGTGGAGTCTCCTTCTCTGGACATCTTCCAAACCCGCCTGGATGCCACCCTGTGCCACGTGCTCTAGGTGACCCTGCTGGAGCAGGAGGGTTGGACTAGATGATCTCTAGAGGTCCCTTCCAACCTCAGCCATTCTGTGATTCTGTGATTCCTTCCAGCTGGATGTCACCAACAAATAAAACAAGCACATTCTCTACCCCATCATCTGGGATAGCAATGAAAATATCAGAGAGAATAGAGGTAAGGCACTTCTTTTGGGATCACTATTTGAAGTTCCTTCCAGGTTAGAGAGCAGATGTTGGAGTTTTTCTACCAGTTGCATAGACCGTGTTCAGATTTCATCTAGAACACTTGCTTGTTTATGTATTTATCAGATGAGACCAGTTTTCTGAGTCTCAACAAAGTGAAACAAACCATCAATTTTAGATGTTTCATATCTGTGTGCTACAGTCATCCCATCAAAATAAAAAAAGCATTGGCTAGTACGTGACAAATTCCTATTGGGCTATTCTTGATCATTTGCTGTCCAGTAACCGATTGTATAGAATTTTTTTTTCCAGTAATTGCCTGGATAATAGGCCTAGGCTGATAGGTCTACAGCTCTCCACCTCTTTATTTTTCTTCCTGTTAAAGACCTTTTGAACTGTTCATTTGGAAGGCACTGCATTCTCCATCCTTTAAGATAAATATTGACAGGTCAGAGGCTGCTTCAACCCTTTTCTAAAGTAGACTAGAATGATTTTCAGTAGTCTAACTAAATTGAAGACACTTTCCTTAAATATTATTCAGCCCATCCTTTAATTACTCTGTTCCAATTCCTAGTGTTAAAATTAACCCTGATAATTTATCACAATTACCTGTTTCATGAAAACTAAAAAGGGAAGCCACTGAGTACTCTGGTCTCTTCTGAACCTTTTGCCATAGCTTAACATTACCCTTTAAAATAAACCATTCGGAGAGTAATTCATCCCTGCCATCCTGATGGTAACTGAAAAGGTCAAGGTCAGAGGGAAGGAGTCTTCCCAGAAGGTGTCATTTACAGTTGTGATTGCAATACTCTGTCTTGTAACAAATGCTACTCCTCCTCACCTCTTTTCTCCTCTTGCCATTGCTCCTAAATTGCTCCTCCCTGGCATTTCATAAGTTTGCTTTTTCTTGGGTCCACTGACCATTCTTTGCTTCTGCATTTTCCCCTTCCAAGAATCACTCACCAGTTTGTATGCAGAGCAACTGCTTACCACACCCTGTTACTTGTGACCCTTTACAAGCCATTTGCTAAGTGGGCCGAGCAAGTTCCTTGACAGAGTTCCCGGAGAAGCAGGAGGACCTTCACACAGAACGTCAGTGGGGTCAGTGAGCTGTGTGAACATCTACAAACTGAAGTCCAATCTCAAATTGATCCTCATGGTCTCTTCTTTTCAAATTACATACATGATTTGCCATTTCCAAATATTAGTCTGCGATTTTTACCTGCCAAGATCAAACATTCAAGCTGATGAGAAAATGTAAACATACAATAAAATCATTTCTTCTGTGGGCACATGCATACATGGGGGTCTAAGTGCCTGCGACTGGAGTAAGGAGCAGGGCCACAGAGGCCCTTGTGCCTATGGTGCCAGCAGGTCGAGCAAGTGAGGGTGCCTGGGCAGCGAGCGGGCACCAGGGACCATCCAGCTGCAGTAACTGGCGACTAGGGTGAGCGGCCTGGGAGCCAGTGGGTTTGTGTCTCAGCGCCAGGCAACTGGAGGGACCAGGGTAGTCTGGGCCAACTACTGGAGAGACCATAAGGTCAACTGAGAGACCCACTTGTGTGTGTGTTTCCTTGTGCAGTAGGCAGCTGGAGACCAGAAGATCCAAAGGCCAGTTACTGGCGATCCACTGGCTGTCGGGAGTTACTGGGAGTCCATGGTCAGCCTCACTGTTGGTTGGTCATGAGGCCACAGAATTATGGTGGATTTGCCTCTGTCAGGCTACCAGATTCATCCTCTCTGTTACTTTGTTTTGACACTATATGAACAGTGTTTTCATCTCATTGCAACTAAACAATTTGTAAATTGTTTATTGTAATAAGATCTTACAACGTTTTCAAAATATTTTTAAACTGAAAGAAAATTCAGAAGAAAAAAAGAATCTAAAGTATGGAATTTTTAGCGGGAAATAACTTCCCATCACTTATACCTCTCGAAAGCTCTACTAATTCCAAAAAATGTAAACAAGTCACTATTTTTTTTTTTTTTGGTATATGTATTATATATATCCATACATATATATGTATAAACATGTGTGTGTGTGTCTGTGTGTGTGTGCACGCTTACTTGGAAACCAAAAATAACTGCCATAGACTGAACTACATAAATAAGCCTATGGTACATTTATGAAGTACTCATATCCTAGTATCTGGTCATTCAAATGTTCCGGGATGATCTAAAGAGAATATCCTTATTTTACCTCAACCAGTTATGCCACACTAAAATGCACTTGTCCTAGTTTCACTGCAATTAAGACTCTTCTCATTAGTCACAACTACAATTCCTGTTCTTACAAGACCCTTTGTGTACTTTAATAAGTGAGGAGCACACTGTTCTGATACTGCTTTTCTATTGAGTGTAGACAGTGAAAGAGGGGAATTCAGAATATCCTGCTGCTGCAGCTGACAGAACAGACCATCACGAACACATTACAGGACAAAAAGTGACCAACACCAAGCCAGCTGGAATTGTAGGGCAAAATTTAAGATACATAGAATTCAGCCATCCAAACTATCCAAACTGAAAGCAGACTGGATCAGTAAGAAAAAAGATTTTTTTTCCCCCCAGGCAAGATCTGCAGATTTCTAAAAGATTTTTGGAAAAATTGCCCCCCCAAAATTCAACTTTTTCTGCTCTTAGATTTAAACTTTCTTTTTTCCCCCCCTAAGGACATTGTAAGTTTCTGAGATACTACCCAAGTAGATTATAAAGTAAATGCAGGGGAAAAACACTATCTAAAAAACTTAATTTACCATTCAATACTTCATCTAGAACTCATTTCAAAGTCACGGAGGCCAGTCTAAAGAAACAGTTTCCAGTAGTTAAAATATGTTACAAAACAGGTCTCTACCATCTCTTAAGTGACATACATATACTCTTCAAATGCTTAAATTGGAAAGTTCACTGTTAATAAAAAGTAATCCTCAAATTTAAAAAATCATATGTAAATATTAATGCAAAATGTTACTCTTGCTTAACTCCATGTCTAAACACGTTAAGACAAATATTTTTATTAATTATGTATAGAACATAATGGCAAAATATTTAGGCTCTTCAGTAAGGCAAATCATTTTTAGAAATATTTTGGTATAGCAACATGATATTTTCCTTTAAAATCTTTATTTTAGTTTAAACAAAAATGAAAAGGTTCTTCTGTCCTGTAACAGGAGCTTATCCAGTAAGACACAATCTGAATTATGTGTTCATTGCACTGTGTGTCTGTATACTGTAAAGAGTGACAAGTTATTTTCCATCACCGGTGGAATGTAAAGGGTTTTGTTTTATTAAATAATCTATTCTTCATCCACAAGCCATGTCTTATTGAAAGTATTAGTTGAGATTGGACTGATCTTGATTTTAGGTTTAATCAATTTTAATAAAGATAAATAGTTCTAGTTTGCCTTGGGGAAAAATAGAAGGATGACACTGACTGGAATGTTCTTTTTTAAAGCTGTTTCCCCTTTCCCAAAAGAAAATAAAAGAAGTTTTTGTTAAAAGTCCTTTATCTGCTCCAGAATATACATTTTGTATTTTCTGGGGCAGATGTGAAAGCAGTGAATGCAGTGTTGTGGGACAAGTCAGATTGAAATTCATAGAACAAGAAGAATGAGAAGCAAAAAGAAAACAGCGTCGGAGTATGATGTTCAAAGTTAGAGTACAAACTGAGATCCCAAATGAGCTAATATGCATCTACCACTAATGATTCACAGTAAAAGGATGGGAGTTCTCATGGTAAAAGGGATTAGGTTGGGAGTTAGATACTCTTCTCTTACCTGTTCTAGAAGAAATAAGGATATGGCAGTATTTTTAATGATAGACCCATAAGGTACATACAAATATCGGTTAGTCCCTTGCAAAGCCCAAATCCCGATCTATGTGACTCAATATCTGAAGCACAGCCCACTTGAAGAGGAAAACTAATGAAGCAGAACACCTTGTCCTACCTTTGCAACCACTGCTTCATCTTGAGTCTAAGTTTCATGAGTAAAGAAAAAGTTTCAGTGATACAGCATTAAAAAATCTAGTAGGTAATGTAAGTCTTCGAGTCAGAGAAGAGGTTAATTTGAAAAAATAAGATAACTGCAAACAAAAGGACTATCACGTCAGATTACTATCAGGAAAATTAGCCTTTAGCACCAAGCAAACTGTACATTAAGATAGCACTAAGTCAAGGCAGTATAAATAAAAAAGGTGTAATGCAGCACTTGACAGGAAGAATATAGACAACTCTAGATTTCAATAGAGAAATCTTTCAATTGGCCAAGTGTAACATTTCCAATTTTATTATGCAAATTACTCCCACGTATTTAATAATTAACTGGCTTTTCCACCAATTTTCGCTAGGTTTGCCTACTTTGTAATTTATATGTGATAAAACAACATAGTGACTTAAATCTTCCCAGAGACCTTATTTAAAAATGTGCCTACCTAAATGGTGTTATTTATGTTTGTGTCTGTTCAAATGAGATAACACTGAGATTCCTTAAAAAAAACTCTTACTGAGATACAAGACAAACTTTTATTTTTCTTTCACATTTTCATTGTTTAGGGAGCAGTTTGAAAATACAGTGAAAATTCACATTATGACTGTCTTTATGGCAAGAATCTTGCCTACCTTGCAGTTTGCAAGTGGCAAAAATAAGTAGTTTTGCTATTTGACTTATAAATACACTGAAGTTTTAACTTAAAATGAACCTGTTGTTGCTGAAAACTATTATTGAAATCTACTAATGGAAGAAATGTGATATTTAATCTGGACGTCAGGTAGTCTGGCAGTGCAATATGTTGACCACAGAACTGCAGAGATGAGCAGGGAGACATAAGAGACAAGAAAAGAACAGCAAGTAGTATAGGAAAACATGCCTTCCCAGTATACTGGGAAAATCCCGGGAGCGCTGTGTGAGCTTACAGTAACAGTATTAACTGTTCTTCTGTTTTTTTGTTTGTTTGTTTGTTTGTTTTCCTTAGAAAAATCAGCTTTCTGATCAAGGCCTTAACAAGCATTAGAGTTAGTTTAGCTTGCATTCCAGGTTACTAGCCTCAAGGATTTGAATTAGCCACCTAAGGCACCTCTGTGTGCCCTGCTGGCAAATAAAGTAGGTTCCTCGACTGTTACGCTTTTACAGCTGACCTATGGATGTGTTACTTGGGAAAAAAAAAACATGCATCGGTGGTGTGGATATATTACTGGTACAAGGAAATACCTTGGCCACAGCACAAGAAGTTTGTTTACCATCGATGTGAATGACAACAAACTTGAAGAGCAAAGCAACCCTCTCCTGTGTCTGATACGAGGCATCGCCAGGAGATGGTGCTGTTTTCAAGCCTTTTCCAGTTTCTGAAGGAAAAGGCTCTGAGGGCTGACTGCCTTTCTCTGGTAATTTCCAGGTTTGAATCATTTCTAATTAGAATAGTCACAAATTACTGGTTTTCTGAATGGAAAGACTGCAAGCTCAAGTGCCTGCACCCCGATCTCCTCTGAAGAGAAGCTGAGAGGGCCCTGGGGATGCCCTGTACCCTGGTCAGCCTGCTTGGAAGAAGGAAACTTTATCCACTCTGATGAACTGAATCACATCTGATCCTTCACCAGAAAGGGGAGAGCTAAGGAAAAAACCCTATTTTTATTGTTGTTGTTTTTCTTTCTCGGAATCAAACCCTTGTGCTTTATCCTTAAACAAGAACTTTAAGCCCAGATCCACAATAGCTCTTGGACACTCAGTGCTACAGCCCCCAACCTACGAGCCCTCAACTCTGTGGAGAAACCCTCAGTTCCCAGTTCAGTTCTCAATTAAGAGCCTATGGGAATGAAAGTCTTCTGAATGGGAAGCACAAAGGCAGCCTGCTGTGCGGAGAGACCCTGAAAATCACCTGCAAGGTGATGCCATATGAAAAAATGTTTCTGAAAACTCTGCCTATACTAAGCTACTGGTTATTCCTTTGCTTCAAACACACTTCCTTGAGCATGTGGTGCACTTCCCTTCAGTCACAGCTCAGAGCCAGGCTGCAGAAGCCTTGAATCCAGTTCTTGCTTTTGCCTGAGCACTAAAACGCACAGCGCTCTGAAAGTGCCCTAATCACCTGTGTACAGGCTCTTTGTCAGGACAGAAGTTGGTTGTAGATTCCATTTAACTCAGGCAACATTTGGGACAAAGGCTACCTCTAAAATTAATGGTAAGGAAGGAAGTCAGCTGGAAAGGACACACTCATTCATTAACACTGCACCAATGAGCTTTGGAGCACAGATGCCCATTCCTTGGTAAGAACCAAAGCGCTTGACTATAGCTACACTTCTTCTTTCAGCCTGTGCTGATAGCCATTATGTTTGTTTATTTATTTTGCAGTGAAATGGCTTCATGTGGGGAGCTAAGGAATTTTCCCCAACTTGCACTTCAAGCCGGAGAGCCTGTAGCACAATGACTAGAGCACAGGTGCCAGTGAAACATGTTCCCATGTTTAACTGACACTAAACCCTCCACATCAAGCAATGACAAAGATAAAGGTGTCACTTCACCTCTTGCTCTAGCAGGAAAAAACCTGCATTTTATGTTTAAGCCAATGCAGCAGGTGCCAAAGCAGCAGGGCAAGCACAAGAAATGCTCCTGGAAAAGCAAGGGTGAGGCAATCTGTTGATCTGGACAGGCCTAGGCTTGGAGTACATGCGGGTCTGTGCAGCAGCAGGAGCTCAGTGCTTCTGGATATGCCTGGGAAACCACCTCAGGCAGCAGGAACTCCAATACCAAAAGCTCCAGTGCTCACAGGCTCAGACAGCAAAGTAGCCACCTAGACTTTGAATGTTCCTGCCTAAGACTTTTGATCTCCCTTAGACTTGCTTTTTTTCTAGCTGTAAAGAGAAAAATGACAAGAACAAACACCTTTATCTTATGGGTGTACGCTCAACTAACATATCTATCTTACCAGTCATTGGGCTCCTCAGGTGAGTGTGGTGACAGGATCTGATCCAGCCTGTAGATTTGCTGGGGAAAAGAGCACCAAAGCTTTCTCCTGCCAGCACATGAAGACAGTTGTCTCCTAAAAGCCCCAAACACGCTATGCTATTTCATTATTTGTAGCCCTGCAGTATTCTCCTGCCCCACAAGCTAATGTTTCAGGACTGCCAGTTTATAAAGCGACACAAATGCAGCGATCATATGGACGCAGCTTGGCTGACTGAGTTGGTGCAGCTCCTGCTTGGATCGCTGGAGCGGCTGGAGGATGGATTGTATATAGCTTCACTTAAAGATGAATAGTGACATGCATTAGTTTTGATTAAAGAAAACTATGATTTTACCTCCTCAAATACTGACCACCAACATTTTATTTTTACCAAATAAACCTGAGAAGTTTTATTTGGATTATTTTAAAACAGGTAAAAACCTCATTTTTGGCCAAGGAGAAACCTGCACATTAGAGCAAGCTCTTGCAATGTGCACATGTAGTTTATACGCATTTAGCACCCCATAACTGAGCATTTTTGCAGCAGATCAAACAAACAGATGGTCTGTTGTTCACGTGGTGACTCATTTGCTATCTTCATCATATTTTCACTGCTGTTTGCTTTGCATTTGTAATGGAGATTCTTGACTCCTGTTCTCATAAACAAAAAAAAATGCAGTTCAAGTTAAATAATTCAATCCCTCTTTGATAACAGCACTCTTTAGAGAGAATATTACCAAAGAGTTAGTCCATATTTACTTAAGGAGCTCAGGAAAGCTTAAGCTACAAAGATCTATGGCCGTTCTATTCCTGAATGAAGTCTTCATCAATAAATTGAACAAGTTTTAATTTGTGTGTTTTCTAGTTTGTCTCCTTCACTTTTTTTTTTAGTAGACAAGCCTTTTTATACTCTGACACTAGTTTAGAAAGGCTCTCTGTTCTGGAGGAATGTTTAAGTATATGCTTAAGTTTTAGAATGTACTTGAGACTTGTTGCAGTTGGGCTAAACACTTTTCTGGATGATTTCAGCTAAAGAAACAGGATCTTTAGCTAGTTTAGATTTACCTGTTTTTATATACCAAGAAAGGTCTTGCCTGAAAGAAACTCTCTTGCCTGCAACAAGAAGCTATAAGCAATGAATTAGTGAACCAATGTGATTTTAGAACGGGAAGTTGCTCTGAATTACATTTTTCAGCTTTTGGAAAATTGCATTAAGCTCTTTAAATGAGACATTGGAGACACAAGAATAGATCATAAAAATCTATTATGAATATATTTGTTGCATCAGGTTTTAGTATTGTAAAAAAAATTGTTTCACTGCTTGGCTGAAAACACTGAAAAAAAAAGGAAAGGAACACAGAAGCATCTGTTATTCTATTCTATTGCTCTTCACATCATGTATGAATATGCAGACTAAATAGGATATTGCTTTGCGTGATTTGTTCAATATGCTCAAATTCATCTATGTAGTAGCTCCACTGACTTAAAGATTGTATTTGGCTTTGTATCAACAGCTGAGCAGTGTATAAATGAGCAAAGCTTTCTGTTTTTTTGTGCTGTGATGGGAAAATTAAAGAGCAGATGAGTTTATTTATTATTGATGTGGCTAGCAGATGGATATTATAGGCATCTTGAATTTTTTGGTACTATGGAATAATAAAGAAAAACAATTAACTAATATTAAAGAACCAATTGTGAAAAAAAGAGAACTGTAAGGAAAAGAAGCATTAACAGCAAATGTCTGCTATATATTACATGTAACACACTCTGGAGCACCATAGCTCCAGTATTGCAATGCAAAACACTAATGGGAACAACTATACCTGCACAGAACTGTAAGCTGCCTCTGCACGCAGCCAGTGCAAAACTACTGGAAAGATGTGGTGTCTGCACAGCTTATGACCTCTACTTCTCCCCTTTTGTCTGGGCATTTCTTAGCTATTGCTGTAACGTGTAGAGTAGTCATAAACAGCACTTCCACTGAGATGGCAGGTTTTGTCTTTCCTGCCAGGCACTTTCCTTCTGCATAGAACCTCTTTGCAAAAATGGCCCCATTTTTAAAGAGCTTCACGGAGCTTCAGGTGCAACTTCCATTGGACTCAAGTATAATTTGAATCCTTCTGAAAACTCCAGCTAAGACTTCGCCAGCAATAACGCTCTGAGGGACTGCAGATTTACACACACAAAAAATATTGCATGTATATGTAACGTATCTACTTGTAAGCTACCCCAAAAACATATTCTTAGGAAATCCAGGTATATTCCTATCTATGACTTCATAGAAAACACCAAAAATCAGCAGCCTTGCGTGGAAATGCTGAGCATTGGCAACACTGACTGCACTTCCAGCTTCTCGGAGCTTATGAGAAACCCTGACGGCCGGGCCCAATCTCTACTCCATCAGCTTAGCAGGAAAAGCTGCCCTGATGGAATATTCTTGCTATTCAGCCAAAGCGCCAACGTAGCAAATTTCCAGTCATGTAAAAAACTCCCATGCCTGGGGGAGGGGGGCAGAGTGTAATGGAAGCTCTCTGGGGGCCAGAACTCCTGCTACCCACTTGAACACCCTTACAGCAAGTTACGTAGGGTAGAAGCAAAAAATTTTTCAGTGGTGAAGGAGAGGGTTGCTGAGGGAAATAAAATGGGCTGAGACAGAAGAGCTGCCCCACACACCTCTCAGGTTCACACCACAGTCTCTTACAGAAACACTTTACCATTCTGCACACACGCTTTGAAATGAGCTGTAATGTATGAACTGCACTTCAGCAGGCACTTTTGCTCTGCCGTGACTCTGGGCACCTGCCAGCTTCACAAGTTACCCTCATCCTTGGCTTCTGCTGGAATCAGCCAGACTCCTACCCTTGGAAGGAGTCCAAGGTGGAAGAAAGACCAGTCCTCCTTCGACTTGGGACTGGTCCCTCCTTGGGACCAGTAATGTGACATGCACCTCACTCATAAAGCTCCTTTTATTGCTTCTCATGCAATGATTGCAGTCTCCATGACACATGTCAGGCAATGCAGCCATCTGCTCAGCTATGTTTTACGCAAATGTTTTTAAACCAGCAGCTAATGGGATCTGGGTGCACGAGCTGTGTTTGACATCGCGATGCAGAAGAGCAGGAATTGCTCTGTGCCATTCCTGCCCTCTGAGACATTCTCCAGCATAGCAACAAATTAAGCAAATTGAGCACAGTGTCAAAACATTAGTAATTATTTCAATTAAAAAATTTGCTTTCTCTGTTTCCAGGTTTCATTGCTCTTCTCTATCATCATGAAGTTTTGTTAAAAGGCACTGATATAACTACTGGATATTTCATAAGGCTTTTATCATGTAGTCAGTTTGAATGCTGGAAAGTATTTTTATCCGAGATTTTGAAGTCTGCAAGTTTGGCATAAATCAAATTGCAAGACAGTTTATAATTTCTGATAGGGTGACAGAAATCATAATAGATGTTCTGAACTCTGAAAATGAAGTAGCCACCAGGGGGCGGCAGTAGGACATCCTACTATTAGGATACACAATAAATAATATTCAGCTCTACCACAGCTAATAGATTTCAAAACCAAAAAATATTGTGGTATCTGCCTAGACTTAAATATCTTCCAGTTTTCACTGGAAGAACATCAGATTTAGTTAACCAGATGGTGTAACTAAGATCCCTAAGATACTGCAACAGAAATGCAATAATGAATGTTAATGTTATTTTAAAAAATAACCACAATACTGTGCTTATTTTTATTAGATACAAAATCCTTCCTTCCGTGTCACATGAACAGATACTGACAAATGAGCCTGTTGTGTAAGTCCCCAGACTTAGGAGTCAGGTTTGGATTTGCTGAAAATGAATTAATGCTACTCAGTGAGACCGAAATTTTTGAACTTTTAAATGCAATAGTCTGAATGGTGTCTGTGGACAGAAAGAGCTTTTTGAAGAATAATTTCCAGAAAATTGATTCAATTAACTCCTCAGCTGCTGTTGGTGGAATATACATGAAGCACTAATGTACTGAAAAAAGATCTGACAGGTTCGGCTGCTCCTTTGCTTAGAAATGAGACATACTTTTTTCCATATGAACAGAAAACCTAAAAAGATCCAAGTGCTGAAAGCGCAGCTCAAGCACCAGTGTTACCTGAGGCTGGTGTCACATTCCGGGCTTTCCCTCTTCAGCTAATGAGAGCCTAGTGAGCCTGGCCGCATCCAGCTTTTTGGGAAGGAAATCGGTCAGGTCTGTCCAAGGCTCTTGCCAAAGACAGAGTTTGTTTGATGGAGGTTTGCATTAATTTATGCAATGTCTCATTGCCCTGTAATGGAGGTTTAAACAATGGGGTCTTTGCTAATGTGTTCTGCAACTGCCTACTAAGATCAATGCCAAGACACTACCACAAACATAGTTTGAAACCATCAGACAATAAATAATCTATTGCTGCTCCCGTTATCAGATATTGGCTTGAAACCTAATAGCTTTTACGGTTTCCTATTAGACTTGCTAGCCATTTATCTAGTTCCCAGGAAAGAGGCACTGTGCAAAACAAAACAGCAGGAATTATCTGACCTCAACAGTTTCTCTTGTATCAAGGAAACTTAACTAATTGGTCTGTCTAGGGGTTCTTTATGAAGGGTCCTGTGATGGAAACCCACAGGGGAGCACTGAAATATGTCAATAAGATACATGGAATCAACACAAAGTACTACTGCCCACAAAGCATTCAAGAGTATAATGCTATCAGTTGCCCTCCTAGCCACAAGAAGAATGTTTTGAAAAATCATGCCATAAAACAACAATAGCAAAATGGAATATTCATGCTGGCTTTCTGGTCTGCGGGTTTTCAGTTTTGGGGTTTTCAAGTCCTCCACCACAAGCTATAAGTTAGGAACTCACTGTAAATTTTTTCTTTTTTCACATAGTTGCCACATCTGAGACACCGGAAGTGCTGAAGCAGGTGAGAAGGTCTTGAAGCACTGGAAGGACCTGAGAGTTCCGTGAGGGTGGGATCCCCAGGGCACACGCAGGCATCTGGAGAAGGAAAGTCTTTGCTGGAGCAGGGTGGGCTTGGACTAGATGGTCTCTAGAGGACCCTGCCAACAGCAGCCATCCTGTGATCCTGTAAAAGGGACAGAAATCTGTAGGAAACCGTTCCTCACTTATTCCACCAAATGTCCAGAATAACTTTCTATAAATATGCTATGTCAAAAGTTGCTAGGCAATCTTTCAAAGAGCCTAACTTTCCATGGTTCCCAGACAGACTTGGATACCTGCAGATACAAACACATTAAATATAACTATGTATTAACTATACAAAAATAACATCTGGGTAATTTTTAAGTTATTCCTACAAAGGCCACTGTATTTACAACTGCTTATGTCACATAGGCAGAGAGGATATCCTAAATAACCCTACAAAATTAAGACAATGCTGCCATTTGGGGATGGTGCCAACATTCTTCATTTTTTTTCAGATATTTATACCAAGGGCTTTTCCTCTAAGACAGAAAGAAAATCCCTAAAAGAGCCCAGAGGAATTTCTGATGGTTGACCATTCTTTGGCACCTGAACATTACTGAATTTTGAATCACTCAGAATTAATTTACCTTCAGGTTTGAACATCATAACCCATATTTAAGATGCTCTAAACAGTTCTTAGCAATCAGTCTCATTTGGTGAATGAAGCATTCTCTCATAGTCCTTAAGGCATTACTATATACTGTGAGTCAAACATTAAGCCTTTGTCTTAATGAATGAATGAAAACAATGACCTTTATTGTGATAAAAATTCAGATCCTAATTATAATAATTGTATAAATAAAGTCCAGGCTATTTGGAGTGAAAGTGAAATTTGAAGTTTCTTTCAAGTTAACTTTGGAGTTACCTATTCGCCTTACTATCTATTTCGTTCTATGAAATAGATTATGAGGGATACCAGAAAAGAAGAACACTTAGAAGAACACTTAATATACTATGTAGGCTATCTCCAGATATGTTAACATTCAAGCAACCCTAAATGTCAGATATGGTTTGTTTTGAGTTTTGATCCAACTCACACAGAAAGAAATAAGCAGGCAGTGATTCTCTCCCATGCACTACGGAACAACCTGTGAGTTCCAGTTAGTCAGATCACAGTGGTTTATTCATTCCTAACTCTTTCTATGCTCTCCTCTGCAGCTAAGTCCAAAATTAGATTCTAAATTTCCTATCTTCTCATCTAATGGGTGCCAGCCAGCCAAACTCCCAATAAACCAATTCTTTGGCAAATTTGTCTTTGTCTTTTACCTTCTAGCAAAACTTTGCTCAGAAAATCACCCCAGAAGAAATTTTATTGAAAGACCAAGAAAAAGGAGCCTAATTTTTGTATCCCATTTTATAAACACTAGGCAAAACTTTGAGCCTACTCACAGATTTCAAAGTTATTATGGCATGGCACCTTCTACAATACAAGATACAGGATTTCACAAGCAGTTAGCAAAACAATAATTTCTCATCCCGTTATGGCATATTTTTTCAAAACATTTCTCATTTCAGTGTGAAGTCCACAAATGAGGAGAAAGAGAAATCTTCAGAGAAAGGAACAGACTATAGTAAGTAGTTAAATTTTCTCACTGGTAAGAACAAGCAGGCAACTCTCTCTTCTTCCAGTTAGAATTTCTTTGACCTTTCAGCCCTTGTTATGTGTTCCCTGTTAAAACCCCATCCTGACCTAATTATTCATCAAATTTGGTTATGCCAAAGTATTTTCTACCACATGACTTGTATTAGAGGGCTTTAATGAGGTGTTTTTTTGTTTTTGTTTTTACTTAATTACTGGCAGAATCCTCCTTATGAAAAGGGAATTCGTTTACCCCTAAATCTCTGGAACAAGATCCTTTAAGATGTGTAACTTACTTTCAGCCTCTTTGTAGTTTCAAAATTAACTTGTTATGTCTTCAAAACATGATTCATTACCCAAGAGAGGTCAGACAGTCCCAGTGTCTAAATAATAATAAATCTCATGAAATTGTGAAAATTGTTCATTTCAATGGGTTAAAAAAAGAACTCTGTTAAATAGCTTGAAATAATTGAGCATAATCTCTATTTCAAATGGACCTAAAGTCTTACTATGACTTACCTCATTGTGAAGCTTTTTAATTTTTTTTTAATTCGACTGCATTACACACGTCATTGTAATCACAACAGGTTTATCCAGGCTCAGGAAGCACAGTTAGTCACAGTTAGTTACTGCTTGTGTTCAAGAATCACTTCTCAACATAATTTTGATGAAGAGAAATGAACAAAAACAACTTGCAAAAAATACAGAGGAAAATGTAGCTCCAAATTAAATATAATGTATGTGTATCTTTAATCTGAGAGCAGATGGCTTGGGTCAGGCTACGCTGGTCTTTACTCTTTCAGACACAATAATTGTGTTGGCTGTTCTGGGACAAGTTCCTCACCACTCCCAGCAGTTTATATGGTTATCTTATCTGCAATCCATTGGTCATCCAGTATCACCACAAAATAGTGTTTACAGATACATTCCAAGTCCAAAACTTGTTTTTCTCTTTATAATGTTATCTATATAATGGCATTCTTACTTACAGTGCTTTTATAGTCCACAGCATAGGCACACATAGAGAATAGACCAGTAACTTTCTCTCTTCTGTCTCATATGAGGCTGGCATTGGGGAATTCACATGCACTAGCAACCAGAGAAATATGCTCCTTGTCAGTCATATAACTTCTTGAATAATTAACAAGGAGAGTGGGTCATCACAGCAAATCCCTGAGATGTAAACAGCAAACACAGCTGCAATCCACAATCATACAGCTGCAAAGACCTCCATATTCAGAAACTTCTGCTTGCAAAAGATCTATGCAACTTGTCCCTCTCAGTGGCACAGTTGCTGCTTTTCTAACACAACTGTGCTAGAAGCTCCTTCCATTTTTTTCCTCATCATTTACAGTTTACAGGAGCACATTCAAAAACTCATTAAAAGACACAGGGACGGTAACCCTATTGACTTTCAGAAGAGCTTATGTTCTGATCATAAATCCTTTAAATGCTTCTGAAAATCTCCCAGTATATAAAATCTCCATGTCTCTTATTTAACGAGTGCACTTAGTCAGAATGCTGTTGACACCAGAAATAAATCTGCATTGAAGCCTCCAACATGTAGGATATAGTTCCCATTGATACTAAGCTCCTTGTTTCTGACTTCTTTTGAATACTGTCTGTCCACGATTTCCTGGCATTACAGAAAAGAGCACTGAAATACTGGTTTCTGAAAATATTTGCCTTTATTTCATTCTAATGCAGTACCACAGCCATGGAAGTGCCTCTCAAAAGGGGCACATCACGTCTGGTGGTACAGGCCTTCAGCCTGAGATGCTAATGCATGAAGAGGGAGGGATGCAGAGATCTCCTGGAAAGGTTCAAAAAACTGGAGGAGATTGTCAGGGTCATCGAGCCAGTCCCCCACAAGCTCAGGCAAATTCACGACACACTTCATTCAGAAGGACTAATCCCATCAGACTAATCCACGTGCTATATCCATTCCCAGAAAGTCTCAAACCCTTCATAGTATTCTTTAAAGTCACTTGCAAGGAACTGAAGTACAGGAGTGTCAAACCTGGGAGAATTTAATCTTACATTCAGACCTAGATTTGATTCAAACTAACAAAACTGCATACAAATGTTTTTTTAGCAGCTTTGCATTTCTGGTCTCAAAGCATGTCACTAGTGCACCCAACACGAGTATAGTACTTCCACAAAGTAATGAGTTTATTTTGAAAATCAATGTATTGAGACACGGAGAGGTTAAGCCATTTACCCATGATGTATCACACAGTAATTCATTAAGACCCTTACTGCTGGGGAAATCAGAGACTCTCAGCAACTTCAACAAGCTTTAGTTTAAGTCATGAAGAAATCAGGAATAAATTTGGAATAGCTGCCTTTTAGAATGACCCACCAGATACACTTCTTAATTGTACTGTTATAACCCACATTAAGCCAATAATTGTCTTCTTCACTCAATACAAGTAGAGTTCATTGGTTTGAACAGCCAGAGTAGTGGCTCCCAGTGTCACTTTTGAGGAAATGAGCAGTAAAAAGGATACACTAGGACAGACTGAAAAGGCGCATGACTGCAGGCATATCACAGTAAACAGTTCTGAGGGATTTCCATAGCTGTCTGGCTAATATTTAAACTGAGATATTTCTCTCCAAGGCATGAAAAGATCCCCCCTGCAGTCAGCTGTCTTTCCATATTTTTCTGAGTGTACAATATCTCTCACTTGCATTCTCCCTCCTTTTCCATAGCCCTGTAGAGAACAGATACATTCTCCCTTTCATTTTCCTTTTCCAGGCCTCCTGATATTCATCCTCTTCTATTAAAATCTAATCTATCTTCATTATTTTTAAATATAAAGGGAAAAATCTATTCCCTCTCCATTGCATTTATTATTTCTCAACTACATGCATCATTCAATAATGCAGTGCAATTTTACATGAGCAAGATGAAAATTCAACTTGCACACCATATCTAAAACCCCTTCTGGGCTACATGGCAGGGAATAGATACTAAATATAGAAATGAAAGAGCTTCCATAGTTAAACTAGATTAAATTAAATTTTTAATATTGAGATTAAATATCTAATGTGACATTTAATCAGTAAACTAATGGGATCACGTTTGAAAGTATAAAACAGAAAATAGGATGTTCTATATTTCCCAGACCAGACTGTTAGGGCCTGTATCAATTTTGCTTGGGTGCCTGTAATTTCCTTCACAGGCCCGATCAGATAAACAAACTTGAAATCACGGAAGGCCTGGCCACCGCCCAGCTGAAGATCTGCTGCTGCATCTCCTTTGGCATTTACAACAGGCGGCACAGGATCCTGCTGCCTGAAAACCAGCCAGGGAGACACTGCAAAAGCAAAAACGCTGCCAGGCCAGCAGCAGGTTGTCGCCTGCGCTGAGCTGCTCCATGCCAATTTAAATCCAAATCTGTATTTTGTTGATGTGTTTTACTCTGCTTGCATGTTGCAGGTGACTTGCTCTTCCAAGACTTCTGCTGCAAACAGTGAACTAAAACCCAGAAGACCTCCTGAAAACCCAACCTCCTGAAGTGGCAAAAGCAGAGCATATCTCAGCTAGGGAGCCGCCTTTTGCTTCACGTTCCCTGGATGCTACTGTTTTCTCTATCAGGTTGGACATTTCGGTCCAGGGCTTTGGGTGCACATGCTCATCCTAAGTGGATCCCGAAGCTCTCTGCTCTCTTTAGCCTGACTGCGGCACAGACGGCACCTGGCAGCTCTGATGAACCCATCACCAGCAGGATCTGAGAGCTGGGAAGCAGCTGTACACACAGCTGCACAGTTAGACACAGTAAGTGTCTCTCCTAAAGATTTGATGGCACAGTGATCTAGTAACCCCACATTATTACCATTAACCATTCTTCATAAGTCTTTCCAGACTTGCTCACTGCAGCTGAGACAATGGACAAGTTTCCTGTGACTGGACTGCCAGCAGGTTGGATTCCTCAAGGTACCTAAAAGCTCCCAGATTACCTTGTCATATTATTGCCAATGCCAAAGGCCTGCAAAGATTTCTTAGAAATATATTCCTGCACCAGATGCTTTAACAATTTATTTAATCATCAAATCACAGTGTCAGAACAGAAATGCTTTTATATTAACTGGATACATTCTGCTGGGTGCAATGGAAGCCAAAGAGCACTAACATGACTGAATAGCTGAAATATTGCATACATTTGAAAGATATTTGGAAAACCAAGAATTTCACAACTTACGCATCTCTTCTGCAGATGCTTAAGGACAACTTGATCTGGTTGAAGACAGTGGTAAACTATTCAGAAGGCCCAAAGCATCTATGCCTATACAACATATACTACAGTGTTACCTAAGATAGCAAACCCTTCAATATGACCATAAGCATTTCTTTCATAACATGCTACAGAATTACAAGGTAATTTCTTTCATTTTATTCCAGTCATGTCAAGTACCTGACATAGGAAACAAAAAGCAAGAGAAAGAACGCCAATGAATAACCTCACATAATCTTCCCCAGATGGGAAGATTCTTTGGGGAAACTCATATGGTTAAAACTAGCCCTATTGTATAACAAAACTCATGAAAAGTGTCAAAACACTACAGAAATCAAGGGAAGGCAAAGCAGGAGCAGTCTATGTGAGAACTAGGAGAACGCAGCACAGAATATGTTCATACATCAGTTTGCACATGCAGTTATCTCTGGGCTAGAATACAGGAGGTTTTAATAGTCAGAGAAATACTCCCTGCTTTCTTTGGGAAGGAAAGGAAATAATCCCACCAATACTATACAATGCAGAATAGAAAGAGCAGAAAATAGTGCCACAACTGCATGTTTGCTACTGTATGAACTTGCTTCCTTAGCAAGGCAGGAGTGATTTTAGCACTGGCAGGAGTGATTTTCAAGCTGTTAGTTTTTCTTTCTTTCAGGGGGAAATCTCCTAAAGAAACAGAGTTTGCGAGTATAGAAAAATAACATTTCAACAAATGGAAAAATGACAGACAAAATTTTGTCCCAGACAAAATACATATATATATAGCTAAAGTAGTAAAAACAGTAAACTAAAGTACACAACACTAAGGAGTTAAAGTTACTTAAAAAGCCCAAGGATTAGAAAGTGATGCAATTCATAATTCAAGAATCACAACTAATATCTGTGCCTACTTCACTTTAAACTAAAAGCAGGCATGCTGATATCTCCCATGTAGATTCCAAAGATAAGAGTAAAAAGCTTTTTCTGGTCTAGCCATATTACTCATTACAATCTTGTACCAGCCCTTCTCTAGTCTCCTTTACTAGCCCCTCCTAAAATTGATACTTGTAGGAATAAGGAATAGGAAGAAAGGTTGGCCAGGGATGAAAATAATAATGCTGATTACTTGATGGATTAAAGGATTTTCTGAGGCCAACCATTAGATGTTAACAAGGTAAACCTGGTGAAGGTAGAGATGTGGGGATACAAGCATCACCTGGGAAGGTTGTGGTAAAAGGTAAAGAGATGTGAGGATGTAAGGATCACCAGGAGATCACAGAGGAGAAACCTTGGACTGAGAAGAGGCTGCAGGGCTTCAAGGTTGGTGCCTGCTCCTCTCTGTTTTCCCACAGATGCTGTCTTCCAGACTCTAACTTTTCCTTTATTGAATCTCTCCCAGAGGGTTATCCAACCACTAATGTTCCACCAGTGAAACTAAGCAGAAGCTTATACTGTTTCTCTTCTGATGGTTTGGCCTTATAAAAAATCTGGGTGATTTTGACATCCTAAAGTGTAAAGGTAATGTCTCTTATTCAGAGTGTGAAATTAAAAATTTTCAGCCTGGAGCGCTGAAAAATACCAGGTGAATATCAGATGAATTGGAGAAGTAGAAAGTTATTCCATCTAGACTAGAGGGAATATTTCAACTAATTATGATAAGCTGCAGCATCTAAATATAAATATGCCTTTAAGAGAGAAGCATATTTAAGACTTAATACTGAAATAACCAGTGCATACTGATGCCAGTTTAGCAAGGCAGAAGTTTCTACTGCAGCTTAAAACACCCTTTGACAGCCCCAGCCCAACACTGACATTGCTACGAAAGGCAGCACAAACAATAATTAATTGAAATCAAAGGATCATTTCTTCACTGCACTTAGAGGTGACTCCTTAGTTCCATCGTGCACAGCTAGTAAACACGGAGTGGGTCATGCCTGGATAGGGATGCTGAATCTCCAGACAAGGCAGTACTTTGTGTAGTCTGTTCCCAAATACGCCACTGCCAGACAGGGAACTGAAAACACTCCAAAGCAAAAATAACCACCAAAAAAAGACACAGGCAAATGAAATATTCATACCTATGAGCAAAACAAAACCCCTTCACTCTGAAGCAGATGATTATGCCCAGAATAAGGAATATTGGGATGAGGACAGAAATGAAAAGAAAGGAGAGGAAAAGAAAGGAAAAGAAAAGCTCCTCTTCTGTTATAAAATTTATTTTTTAAAAATAGCATCTCTTGACATCATCAAACTGCATCAATCTCTACACTACACAAATAATAAATATCTATGGCTTGGCCAGTCATACTTTGTGCTGCATCCTACAAGAGAAACAACCTTAGTCTATCTGTCTTCTCAGCTCTGGCATCAGCAGCATAAGTAAGAACAATTTAAGGGCTGCACTGTATTACGCTCTGGATCAGAAAACCAGGTACCCTTGCATGCACAGAGCCTGTGGCCCAGGACACTTGAAGCTGTGATTATATAAGTGATAATAGCCCCTGTTCCACAGAACAGCGTAGAACAAATCAGATAAGCAGGGCTGCAGTAGCTACTCCCTGCTCTAGCTCCCCTTCCCAAACTCATCCTGTGGGGAACTGAGGGAGGAGTCTTGAAAAGTGCCCCCACAGACTGGGGATTACACTGGGGACACCATTCTGTTTCCATCTCTTCTTTGTGAATGCTGATCCCCGATATGAGCTACAGGATAGAGGAGCTCTTCATCCAGGCACCCAATGCACTCCACAGTGCCTTTGGTCTGCACCACTTAGGATTTCATCAGTTTTCATTCATGTGCAGTTCAAACTGATTTTTACCACTCTTGTACTCTAGCTTACTTCTCACCCTTGTAATCTAGAGCTTATTTCCATCAAGTTCAGTGAAACTTTCACCACTCAAGCCAACAATTCAACCTTCACAACCACCCCAACATTTCCAGGTGCAAAGTGGTACACACTGGCTTTGTATTTGATATCAGCCCCTGCCATGCCTGATCTTAGCAGCTGTAACCCCCTCGTGCTCAGAACTGACGACTTCCCATTTTAGTCCAGGCTGTAGATGTCTGCCTTTATCTATCTGATCTTCTCCCACAACTGCCCTGCCTTTCCACAGGCAGCCTAAGTTATTTAGAAAAGCAGCGCGGGAGCTGTACTTTAGCGCTGTATGTTTTCATTTAGCCATAGGATAGCTAGACTAGAGGCTCACAGAGATCAAGCAACAGGCATAAAGTAAGAACAATCAAAGTTCAAGATGTGATCCCAGATCTGCATGTCAAGATAAGGTAGGACAGAGATATGAAAAGCAGCATTTGCAAGAGCACTCAGCATGAGGAGAATTCTGCTCCATCTCCTGGTGATGAGTCACACAGACACTGGGGAGAAGAAAAAGAGAGCTAATAAAATGGAGCTAAAACTCCTGCTGTTTTTTTAGCAGAAGAGAAGAGAACTGTGAACATCTCTGAGCTTCTCGCCCCTGCCCATAGCAAAAATAAGTACTGGAAAAGTTTTCATGTACTAAATGAGCTTCTTAACAAGAAGCTGTGGTGGTTGCTCACCATATTAAGCTTGACTTCTGCTTATTCTTTTAGCACTGGAAAATGAAAACAATTGTCAGATCAGATTGTTGGCCCCAGTGGATCAGGTGACAGGAGACAAAAATCCCAAACAGACTTGATTTTGGCTGCCCTGCCCATGGCCCTACGTAACCTCAAGGGCCTCGAGGCTGATGGGTGCCACAAGGCCCAGGCACCCATGGCTTGCAGGGCCTCGCGCGGGGAGAGCGGCTGAGGAGACTCCAGGGTGGCTCTTCCTTCCCAGCCAAACCTCCCCTCAGATCTCAGTCAGCAAAACCGTGTCACGCATCTGAGTGCAGCCGAGGAAAGCAGGGCTGATCAAACGGAGGGATAAACCAGCTGAGATGAGGCAGGCTTAATTCTGACCTAGCCAACATGCGGCAGCAACTCCAACATCACACCACCCTCAGGTAGTTCAAGTGGCATGTTCAGACCTCAACAAGGAAAGAAATGCAGGAAAACAGCACTGCTGTGCTCTGCTTGCGCACGGCAGCCTTGCATGCGCCAAAAATGCCCCTCTGAGGGAGTCCTGAGCATCTACCTGTGAGCTTTGCTTTCTCCCGCTGAGCTGCATGAGAGGCATTAATGAGCTCTGTTAGGCAAAAAGCTTGTAGGGCTACAGGACAACCCCTCTTCCTGGGCCAGGAAGGACTTGGGGGAACTAGAGACCTCAACAACCAACTTCTTTGGACAGGAAATCTGATTCGGGCACTGTGATGAACGCTGAAAATTCCTTCCTTTCAACATTGCTACCCTCAGGGAGAGATACACACCTGGCTTTCTCCAGAAGGGATAAACAGAGGGTGGATGGGGGAAGGATTGTGTTGGTTGAGTCTGTATGTGTTGCTGCAGAAACTTGAAACTTGCTTGGCGAATGGTGTTCCCTAATCAAGCTGTACGGTGTCTTAACGCTCACATTTGCCCACAGCCTTAGCAGTGAAGTAACGAAGCTGTGGGGCATTTTTACACTTCCCTCTGGACATAGCCATATGTTTTAGCTGGTGCCTAGGATAACTCTGGGAAACCTTCAAGACACTGTGCTGGGTGGTGGAGTTTGGAGGATCCCTGCAGGGTCACTTGCCACATACTTCTGGAGTCCTTGTCTTGCCAGGCAGTGTAGGGCCTTACACTGGGGTCTAGAGGGCTCAAATTTACAAACATCCAGCCATATGCATGGGCACTCAGGCAGACTCATGTGTCCTACACATACATTCTCTACAGCATGTCTCTTTTTTACTGTTTACCAGGGTCTGCCAGAGTCAGGTTTTGCCAGATACAGATATTACTATTTGTGTACTGGGGAGCCTGAATTCTCAACCAGACCAGGATGTTGTGATGTCCTTTGACCATGTCAAGGCATCTATGAAGAACTCACAATTTCCTTTTGCAGCAGGTTCATAAAAAGGATGACAAGAAGAGGAGAGTCACATGGCTTGAAAGGCAGTGGGCACAGCTGCATGAGCTTGTCTGCTCAGTGATGCCATGCCTCGTAAGCACGTATGACTGGCTCCCAGCCAGGCTGAGGTAGAAGCCAGGAGAACAACCACACCATGTAAGTTTTGGCTGCAAACACTGCTGCCTAAGTTAGAAGCATTGGACTCTCTGGCAAGTCAAAGGAGAGCCCTCCAGAAGCAATTCTGAGTGTTTTATACTGTGAGAAGCCTTTTAATGTAACCTAGCATTGTGGCTTTTGTAGTCACAGAAACTGGCTTCACTAATCACTAAGAAAAACCACCTGCAATTTTTGACCTTCACATGTTCTAACTTCATTCTGTTCTGATCTCTTCTGCACCCATTTGCCAGTACCTCCGTTACAAGATATGCTATCACTTCACTCAAGAGTGAACAGGAAATTCAAAAACCAAACAACAATGCAGTATCGTTCATAGAACATCATTCTCATTACCAACATTTCTGTGAAAACACACATAACAGCAGGTGTTGCCTTTTTCATTGGAAAAATAGGCCACACATCAGACCACAATACAATGGTATCAGAGAAGAGCTCAGAGTACGGGGCAGAAAATACTGAGCATTAAGCCAAGCCTGATGCTCTCCTGTCTTGCAATACTCTAAGAATATCAATAATAAAAAAGAAATGTAGAGTTAAAGAAGGTGAAACCCTCTTGAGATCTACCAAGTATTAGGGTCTGACATACCAAAATCTGTACATGACCTCATCAGGTGCGTCATGCCTCATCAAGTGTGTGACCTGATGAGAAGGTTCACGTGTATTTGTAGATCATAAAAAGCAAGTTATCTACTGCGTGTTATAGAGCTTGAAGCTCTCATTTGAGGGCAGTAATATAAGGTTACTTATACATGATCTGAGTGAGAACTATTTTGCATCCAGAACATTTCTGTCAATAAAAATGAACCAGATTACTGTCTCTCATCAGTTCCTTTTGCTCCTGGTTGTCAGCAGATTCCTTGTTCACACCATGTGTACACGATGAATTAGTACAGATGCGCCACCAAACACATTTTGGTTTAACATGACCAGGGTTCGATCCCAAGGTGGGATTTAATCTGCTTGACCCAGACACCTTTACCATTAGCTGTGGGAGGGAAAAAGAGTGTTGCCACTGGGGCAGCAAGCTCTGTGCACTCCAGTCCTTCTCTTGGCAGAACCAGCACCGCCAGCCTGGCTTCCCAGTAATCTGGGGTAGACAAAAAGGTAGCCACGTCCATTTGCTACCTGCCATTGCTTTCTTCCCCTTTTGCTACAGCTAGCTCTATTTTCTCATGCACCCTGGTCAGTGATGCAGGTAGTGCTACAGAGCATGAGATTCCAGTATTGTAGCCCTTCCTCACCTGACTTAATTCTGCCAGTGTGAATGCACAGAGACACAGGCCGAAACACCAAAAATCCTCACTCTCCTTTCTGGCTGAATTCCACCTGCCTTGTGGAAATCCATCTGCCTTGTGCTTTCCACCTGCCTGTACAAAACCAGAGTAAACACAAATCAGAATGGCTGCAAACAAACAGCCCTGTCAACAAAGGGTCACATTCAGCAGATGCTTTCTGCTTGCCTTAATGGCAGTCCACTGACTAAAGCCATTGAGCAAGAAGGATTTTGTTGCACTTGTTCCTTTGACCAATTAATGTTCATATGATGCCTTTTTAAAGAAGTCAGACAGGGCCTCAGGGAAGCAGCTAAATGCAAATGCCTTTGAGCACAGAGACCCATGCAATTGCAGCCCTTAATAAAATGTGCGGTATATTCAAAATGTTGTAAGTAATTAGTACTTTCCCTACTGATGATTGCCTGAGAATAATAATGAACTTTGATCCTGGTAAAAAGTTGAAAAGCATTTCAAAATTTTATGACTATGTAGTCAGGCAGACAGATATGCAAGTTCTTGAGGCTGAAAATCTATACATCCTAAAATTCTATTACCATGGCTGGATCCAGTACCCTCCTGAGTATTGCAAACAGCCAGCATAAACTCTAACATCAGCAATGCACCAAGACAGGAGTTCCAAATCCTTGATAAGGGTTATGATCCTTTTTATCTACATGTCTCAAAGGACTTCACAGAAAGGTTATTTCTTACGTGGTATTTGCAGACAAGTTTGTGAAACATTTGACTGGAAAACAATTTGTCTGCTTTACTCACTCCTGATTGATTGCAACCTGTAGTTACATGCCCACAAACAGAACTGCTCAACATTCACACAAAAAGTTTGTTTCATGTTATGTCAAACACACAGCTTGAGCTTTTAATAAGAAATAAGCTACAAATGCCCTCAGCAATAACCTAATCTACTGATTTTTTCCTTCTGCATTTTCTCATATAACATTATAATCAGATAACATTATAATCAGTTTTTACTTGATTCGCATTAGTTCTCAATATTCCTATTATGCATACATACCCACAAGCACACTCTAAACATATATTCCTTCAAAGCATTGGAAAGAATGTTTTATGATTTTCACACTCTTGCATACCTCAGGAGATGATGAATTTTCCCAGGAATTTACTGTGTATTTCCAAAGTGTTATTCTATGCAGCCATATGGTCCTTGCATGAAAGAGCTTACAATCCAACAGCTGCATTTGGTGCTCCTTAGTTTTTTAAGCAGTCCTTATCCATAGAATTACCTTCTTTTGGCCAAGTTCTTATCTATAGCAGCATGAAAACAGAGCAGATCCTCTAAAGTGAAAAGAGCTATTGTAGATTTGCTTTGATGTAAAATACACTCTGAATCACTAGTCATGCCCACAAGACCCACAGAGCTACACATTAAACTGTTATTGGACAAGTGGCAACAACAACACTGTGGCAGGAACACATTTGCCAGGGAAAGAGGACACAGTCATAGCAACAAGAGTTTACAGATGTTTTGCCAGGTAATGACAACCTTTTGAAGGTTCTGACAGATTTACTTCTATTGTCTGAGCTGATGATTGGAGTGTCACAGAAATGTTACACGGCATTTAAAGACACAGGGAAGGAGGTTCCAGGAAACTGGGGCACAGGGAAAGGAGACGTGAAGAAAGAAAGGGAAGAAATAGTTGAGCATTTTTGACATGTTAGAGAACAGAAAAGCAAAAAGGAGCACAGGCACAGGGCTTTGTGGAAATGGGTCATGCAGGACCAGCAAAAGGAAGACAGAGGAACAAATTCTGAATGCTGATCTCCCTGTTGTCAGGAAGCCTTTCAGCATTTCTTATGGTATTTCCCTCAATGGCCCCCAGCACTGGGATATTTTGGAATCCTTGAAGAGGTGGATATAGGAGCAGCAAAAGCACCAAGTTCTCTCTTTTAACTGTAATGCAGCTGTGCCAAGCTGCTGTGACCTGGAACAACCCAGAAGGCTGTGAAGTGACACCTTCCGGCTAGCAACTGAGACAAACTCTGCTATTACAGTCAGGGTGAGTTGACCAAATTCAGTCAAACATTACTAAATTTATACCCCTTGTTCTTATTTTTAAAAACAAGATTTCAAAATTCCCAGTGAAAACTCTGAAAATATCAGAAGGACATCCCAAAGATCAAATGTAGGCTATGTCCTAAAGCAAGACTGGAAAGGAGAAGTTTATTCATATGTGAGCAACGTACCACAAAATGCTCTGCCTCATGGCCAAAATAGGAACTTGGCCAGATGCTGTCATTAATATGCATTTTGTGCCCATGAAAGGGTCTACCTAAGGACAGACAGAAATAAGACATTCCTTCAGCAGAGACCAAAGAGAAGACCACAAACTGCATGTGCTGTTTGTAATGTGTTTTGAAAAGCAAAATCAGCACTATGGCCTCTAAATCAGCAGAGCAAATA
The DNA here is from genome assembly GCF_059628265.1 of Tinamus guttatus. Classification (NCBI taxonomy): domain Eukaryota; kingdom Metazoa; phylum Chordata; class Aves; order Tinamiformes; family Tinamidae; genus Tinamus; species Tinamus guttatus. The sequence goes on from NW_028289171.1 coordinate 325,176, forward strand.
CAAACCTTTTCATTTAGAATAGGTATGTTATGTGTCTGTGTATGCATACAAGTGTGTATTTATACATGTAAATATATATACATATACACATCTATGTGTATATACACTTATACAGATATATTGTGTTTGTTCTTTCTGGTACAGTGACTTACCAGAGGCTGCAAAACTAAATTCATCTCCAGTGAGGTGACTGGATGCAAAGTCCTCCAGGAAAAATGCAACACACTTTGAACCCAATGTTAGCTGGAACAGAAATCCTAAGATGTCCTTATAGCAGTCAGCACAGAGCAGCCTCTCATACAGTGCTCACCACGCTCCAGTGACAACTTGCCAAGTGCTGGAGTCCAGCAAGCAGCACAGGACTTCCTGCCACACAAACCAACATTTATCACACTATTCTCTGAAACACAGAATTTTCTGTTTTTACCCAAACTGTTAGAGTTCCTAGTAGGATTCCTCAGAGATTAGTCTCTTTAACGTAGAGGCCAAACTGCCAGCAATTACTATAAGGAGAGTATGGTCACAGCCATATTTCCTCCATCAGGAACCTATCAGCCTGCTTCACTGTCTGAGAGCATCCCCAGAAGAAAACATAAGCCTATGCAAACTCTTGTTTCCCAGGAGACTGTTAATTCTGAGCAAAAGCTTTTTCTGTTGTGGCATTTCTTTGAAAATGTACTTGACATTCATATTAATTCTTCCTTCTCAGACGGCAATACAGACTCCCATCCTTATCTCTTACCACGGGTTTTAGCGACTTATCCGGCCTTGCGCAATACAGAGCTGAAGCAAAATGAAAGCAAGTTCTGCAAAGCAACAGGGAAGATACTACATCTTTGTGGAGTCAGATTCTTGCTCATCTGTGCTCCCGCTCCAAGAGAACAGGGCAAGCCAAAGTCAACAGTCAGCTGGGGTGAGGAATAAGACACACTGCCACAAAGGTCAGGACCTTGCCTTGGGGAAGTCCTTTTGGAGCTCATCTAGGGACTTGAGTAGCCTTTCGCTTAGCAAGCAGTCTGTGACTCTGTCACACACAACTCAGGAGCAGCACCACTGCCACCACAGGCCAAAGAATATGGTTTTCAAGCATCAAAATGACTTCAAAATGAGCTATATATGACCATATCCTATGCCCCTGGCTTCACAGCATCCTGTGGACAGGCCAGGGCAGGCTCAGGTTAGATATTAGGAAGAATTTCTACATGGAAAGAGTGGTGAAGCATCAGAACAGGCAGCCCAGGGAAGTGATGGAGACCCCGTCCCTGGCAGTGTTGAAGAAAAGTGTAGATGAGACACTTAGGGACATGGTTTAGCAGGCAGGGCGGTCATGGGTTTGTGATTAGACCTGATCTTGAAAGTGTTTTTCCAACCACAATTATTCTATGATCAAGCCAGGGACTCTTCACTGTCATCAAGTCTTTTTGGTATCATTGAAACAACTGGAAGGGAGAGAAGCACTCCTAGCAACACAGGCTTAAAACCTTCTGTGATTTTCTTATCCAGCATATAAGTTTTTTTTACCATACCTGCAATGAGAATAACTTCCAAAGTTCAGAGCAAAGCTCCTTTGTTTGCTTTTTTTTCTATTTTACTGTCTAGACTAATTTCTTCAAAGAACACCATTCACCTGGTAACACACAGTGTCAGTTACTGCAGCTGGCTCCAAGGCAAAAGCAAACTCCTCTGAAAAGACAAGCATTACCAAAAGCACACAAGAAGAACAGAAGGCTAAATCCTGCAGTACTACAGCTCTTGCTGATGTACTTTTGAGCACCTTTATCTGTTTAGAAAATCAAAAACTCAGTACCTGAAGCTGTGAGTAACCAGCAGCTCATTAAAGCAGCTGAGCAACCTGAAATTAATGCCATGGGGTGCATGCAAAGGCAGCCTTTCCACTCTGCAGGCTTGCAGTGTTTAATCCAGTCCCCACACACCTCTCCTCTGGGCTCTGCCAGAAGAGCTGCACCACCCTGGCACTTCTTGCTTGAAGATCCAGAGACAGGGCCAGTTGCATCCCTCCAGAGGACAGCATCCTTAACACTGAAACCTTTCCCATCTTCCGTGATACTGTTCTTCTGCTGGAGCTCATACAGCACAGTCCATTTATTTAGAGCCAAATTTGACAAGTAAAGGAGGTATAAAACACAGTTAAGCAAAGCAGTGTTGTTCTGATCATGGAGAAAAAAAAAAAAAACAAACACAGAGAACTTTTTTTTTCCTGAAGCCAACATTCTGTCCCAGTAAATGGTAACATTTTTATAGAAATTAAAAGTCTTTAAATTATGCAGTAGCATTTTCTGCTACTTATTCTCTAGGATTCTTTCACCCACCATTCAGCAAGACCATTTCATGGCAAATTCTAGAGGATTTTTGTGTATGAAATACACACGTAAGTTCTGGTCTCATGGTATTTCCAAGCAACCTACATAGTCTGAGCCACTCTCCCTGGGAAACAGCAATGAATTGAAACACAGAGCCCTGGAACAATCTTTGGGTTCCACTGTGCACAAGCAAGGACAGGTGTCTGCAACACAACCAAGGGAACCTGTGCCAGCAAATCACATTTCTGGGTGGCAACAAACAGGACTCACTGTTAAAGGTTGTAGGAAACAAAGCCACAGGCTACTAGAGACCAATTTATTTATGAAAATCCAGTATAACTCCAACTGCATAGTGGAAAATGGGACTTCCTTAATTTCTAGAGGCATCAATCATTCTCTCACATATTGGTTATATACATGCAGCTCAAATAACTTTGCCCTTTTCTTCAGCTTTATCCTATCTCTATCCAATTTTTGGTACCAGTTTTGCTATTACTTTGCTGCCTTTGACCTGCATGTTCTAGCCTGAAACAACTCACTTGTGAGCTTTGAATCATTTTTCTTGCAGATATTAGCTTCCTTGAATCTCACTCATCTCTTAATCATGCACTGTACCCTCTCCCTGCTTACTCAGTGAAACACAGCCTTAACTCATATCATCTGAGTAGTTTTTAATGGGTAAATGTTAATGGGTCATGGTTAAGCTGAACAGGGCAACCTCTTCTGTGATGTTTTTACTCTCACCGCTGATCATGCCTTTTCTATTTGATTCTTCATCCAACATGCCACTTACCAGTAGACAATTACTGACAATGGGACACCAGATTGCCTGTAGCAGCTGTCTCTGTGAAAAATGTGAAATACCATTCGTGTTCAACTGGTGAATGGGTTTCTGGATTGGGAAAGAGGAGAGGACTTGCTACAAATTTATGGAATTAAATTCTCTTGTCATTTGACAGAAATATTAGTGATTAAAAATGTGTGTGACTGGCTGGCCCATATTACAGCACCCTATTCTAATTTTAATATATTTTTTCATTAAATTAATCGTATCTTTGATACCTCTGTCCTAGTAGGATGATGAACTGTTTCATTTGTTAGAAGTCCTAATTACTGTGGGTTGGATTATGCAGAATTGGAAGATCTTCCTAGGCCAGTAGTTATCTCTGCAAGCAAAAGTGTCCTGCAAATGGTCTAAGCAACATTTTAATATATTTTGCATGAAACAAATAGATATTAAAAGCAGGACCTGAATGTCTGTTCATACCCTAGCAAATGCAATTAAGCAGCAGAGATCACATATTGCTCCCAGCTTCCAGGGCTGCAGTCACTCCACGTTGCCTACATGAAATGCCCAGTATGCCCCTGATTTCCCACTGACTGAGGGGGCCCGCGCAGGTTTCTCTCTCCTGAAATCACTGCACCCTGGACTGCAAGTCTTGCACTGTAGAGTGCAGTATTGAACTGTATCCAGTATAGATCCAAAAATGTTCCAGGAATAACCAGGTATTGCCATGACATGGCCATGAATTCAGTAGATTGTACCTCTTTCCTGCAAGTCAAAGCTATCCTAAAGAAGATGCAGCACAGCTGCAGAGGTGAGAAAATCCAAGATGTTGGTACCTGTGCTCATTAAAGAACCTGTATCTATCCTGTATCTTTCTCTTGCAGGAGTATGAGGAAAGCCCTTATGTAATTTACAGAGTTAAGAGAAGTTGAGATCAATACTCAGTTTTATATAAACTACAATTTTATCCTTATGGTTGCAATTATTATACTTTGTTTAAGGGAGAGCCTATTACTACACAGAAGCCTGTGTAGTAGGGGACGGAGAGAGTGGGTTACTCTGTACTTGCAGTTAGCAAGCCTGGCAAAGTGTAAAAGCTCAAGACAGCTTCATATCTCTGATTCTTTTGGTAAGGAAGCTGCTGCGACAAGAACTTTTACAACCTTTGACACAATCTTGCCAGTCACAAGCCATCATCTGTGTTGGGGCTTTGTGCAAGCCACTTATACTCACCATTCAGAAACACTGCCTTAAGTGCCCAAGCCCACTTTTTTGTCCCTTATGAAGCACTGTCACTCACAAAAGCAGAGGCAGTGATTTTGTTAAAAGGAAGACCATATTTATGAATCACTTCTGTCACCGATTGACTCATTGTTTTGAAGGTCACTATCTGAAGAGACTACTAAATGAGATTTAAGTATCAAATCTTCTCCTGGAGTCCTCTCAAACCATCAACAAAAGAATAAAAATCATTACTCCAACTCCAAGAAAATAGTGACCTTCACCATTCTTCTTCACCGCCGCAAGGCCAAGCCTAAAGCAGTCTTTCAAGAATACTTTCAGGCCATTACCATGCGTCTCAGAAAGGCATGGTAAATTCCTTTTTCTCAAGTGATCCGTACAAAATATGACACATTGTCTTTCAGGGAGTTTTTCTAATAGATTCTCATACAAGAGCTGTCTGATATGAAAAGTAAAGTGGAACATTAGGCTTTTTAAGTCAGTAAACTTCTGCCCTGTGATGCATTTATTCTATTGCTGCTATAGAAGTCAGCCAACAGACTGTATTTTAGTTTTCTTTCTTACCACAAACTCTCCTGCTTGCAGCTTCCGACTACGCAAAGTGCCCTGGAGACTGTGTGTCAGCTTCCTCCTCACATGAAACTCACAGGAACTCTATGCACAAAACACAAATCAGCAGTTTTCAGAAATCAGATCTTTCTGATATTTTTCACTTCTCCTTACTGTTTGTATGTATGGCCTGGCTTGCACTCGAATCAGCAAGTTTTTCAAAAATCATTTTCACCTCAGGTGCATTGCTTCTTGGCTCTGCGACAAACATTGGTGCCTGACTAGGGGCTGTGTTGGACAGGCTCACAGCCACTAACCAGCAACATTGCTGCATGAGGGTCCATAACCACAAAGTAAACATTTCATTAAGCGATAAAAAGTCCATTCAATAGAATGCATATTAATTTGAAAGAAATCCCTGTATTGCAGTTCAAGATTTCTAGGCATACTGTTTCTTACAGGAGAAAAAGCAGTGCTGACCACAGACATTATCTGAGCAATCCCAAGAGCTGAAGGAATCTATCCCATTCTGGATGTTACACAATGAATGGATTTCTACAGTGGTATGCAAGTGATGGCTATGTGGATACAGAATGAAAATAACAACAAATGTAAAAAGAAAGCATATAGACCTTTAAAATCAAGAGCAAAGATTATCTTAAGTATTAGTAAGGAAATTCCCTCTTTGGGCAGTAATCTTATTAAATTTAACCAAGCCTTTCCAAGGGTTTGCATATTTTCAAATATAACTACAACATTCACAGGAACACAATCAAGGGTCTGGACCAGTCATTTATTATCTTAATTAATAATATATAACTGCATTAGATCACATCATCTTAGTAAGATAAAAATGATGGCTGCTAGCTACTTGGTAGCTCTTTGTCTGTAAAAAGCCCCAGCTCAGGACTTTCTTTTACCTCTGACATTTTCTGACCATTTGATACTTGTTAGCCTAAGATTAAGATGACCTAGGCTCCCTGTAATATTTACTTACATATGTTAATCTACTCTTAACCTATTCTACCTTTAATGGTTATCATATATGAATTCCTATATTATCTTAACTACTATACTTAAGCTTAAAAAAGGGATTAGAATTAAACAATAGCTCTTACCTGCCAGCATTTCCAAATGTGGAACTGTGACTCTAATAGCAAATAAGGCCCATTTGAGTATGAATCTATACTGGAAAGAAAGAGTAAGTTTTGGCCCAAATGAAGTGCTTTGGCGTTCTAAATCAGAGTGACTCAGAATCCGTGGTTCTGGAAAAACCTCCCTACTTTTCTGTATTAACAGTATTGACTTTCTTCATGCTGAGACACTCCTATGGGGAAAAAAAAAGAAAAGAAAGAAAAGGTCTAAAGCACAGCACTGTTATTTCTCTAAATTATTATCTGTCCTAAACTACTCCTCATTGTTCCAGGGCACTAAACAGTCCTTCTCTTCTGCACTGTCAAAGAGCAGGTTTCAATGATGCAGTCCATTACAACCATTAGAAGCTGTAGAGAATAATGTTTCAGATTCTCCATTATGTTGGATAAATTTATACTTTTCCCCCCAACTTCCTCTTTGCCACCTGTAAGTTTGTGCTTACTGCTGGCCCAGAGGCAAAGCAAGCTGCCTAGAGGAATGTAAGGCACTTGCCTTACAGCCAGGTGAGTGACAAACCCCTTGTCATTACAATGCACATCTGCAGAGGAACAGACTGGTTTCCTCAAGCAATGTGCAATTCCTCATCGCACCTCTTAGTACATAAAAATACTGATGATTTTTACAAGCACGTGTATACGAGTAAGCTGAAGGCAAGCTACTACATAAAGAGGCTGAACAAATTGTTACTAGGAAATTATTTTGGCCAGAACTTTATTAGTTCTCTAAAGGAAATCTTTAGAATCTGCCTGTGCTGTATTAACAGTTGTAGGCAGATTTAATGCATTTGCTGACTTACTTGCATTCCATGAGAGAGCTAATATTCTGATTTCTGGTTGTCCCAGATTCTGAGACATAAAATAATGTTTATTCCAGCCAAGTCCAGCTGTATTAAAAGTCTGCTGCTCAACTGCTCTGTCCTTACAAGCAGCACAAGACCAACAGCTCTGTGGGTGTCTTGGTCTTTGCAAGACAATTACATAGCTAGAAAGGAAAGAAGCACAAAATAAACAATAAACTGATCAAATAAAGACAGAAAGCCTCTAAGCAGTACCTAGGAGACCACAGTGAAAACAAAAACTTCACACACACACAGAGGAGGTCACTCTTATATCCATCTGTTTTATGATCATCTATATAATTGGGCAGAATATACCGAGCAGAGGCTTTTTTTTAATGCTGTGGAAGGAAGTTGCTATAAAGCTATCAGACAAGATTCTCAGTGTGACCTTTCTGAGTTGATGTATGCTGCAGATATTCCCAAAGCTGATGCAGAAAGTGTGATTCATTTTCATAAATTATTGAAGCAAAACCAACTTTCAGCATCCAGAAATAAATATTAGTAACTGTTTTATTATTCACTATATATGTGCTGATTGAAAACCTATCCACCAAGCAACACTAAACTCCATGGGTCAAATGTTTATTCATGGCAACTCACGCCAGAGAGGCAATAAGGACATACATCCACATCTAGAGGTGCACTATTTGCAGGTGACTGACTTCCTATTAAAGGCAAAGGTTTCCTGGCATTTATTATTAGCTTTGGCATTTATTATTAGCTTGCTTTTTAGGACTCATTTACACAAAGGTGGCATAAAGTCTCAGAATTTCCATGTGTATTTTGAATATTCCAGTTATGTGCATGCTGAAGGCATAGAGGAGCCTGAAGTTTTAGCTTCTGTATTATTTTCTCACTTGTTTTACACCACAGATTTGAAGACTGTGACAACAGGTTTTCTTCCCCACTGTCCGAGGTGGCATACTTCTTAGTAATACATTTTTTCTTCATTTAATCAGAGAGAAGTGGTATCACGAAGAGGCTGCAGAGGAGAATTTACCTAGCTGCAAGTGCAGAAAAGACTCTCACCTATGATCAGCCAGAAAGTAATGCTGGGAAAAGGAGCCAGCAGAAAATAGAATATATTTGGAAGGGATCTGAAGAGATTATGAATGGCATCAAGTTATTAATACCAAACACTATCTTGAGATTAGTTTGCATAACTCTTATTAGCAGCTCTGTCAAAACATTTTGCAAACATTACTCAGTCATTGCCAATAGTATGCTACATGATATTATAACCTTATAGCCATTAGAGGTATTTTCACTGAAAAAGAGTTTCAGCTAACTTTTTGATATCCAAGCAACAACAAAATCAAAAAGACCCTTACTTTTTTTTTTTTTCAAAAGGAAAGTCAATATGGTCAGAGAAAAAGAAAAAAAAATAATCAGCAGAGCAGTATCTGCAGAAGTGTATATTCAGCAGACTTTGCTTGACAAGTGTACTGGCAACTTATGAAAAGGCATACAGTAATTCAAAATCAAGCTCAGAGCTTTGCTTCCAAAGCAGAATATAATTAACATCCAAATGACAATATTTTACATGTCTTTGTCACCCAAGCATTACTATTTTATTTGCACTTTTAAATCTTTTTCCTTCTGCACTCTGCATCTGTGATGCTTTGTCTTTTCTTGTCACCACTTCACTCATGCCTCGGTTTGGTCTCACCTTGCAGTACCCAAAATGCAGATCTCAGGAGCCGCCTGCAATCACACCTTTGTGCCGGTACAGGAGGGGAGAGAGAGGGAGCAATGCTGCCTAAGTGATGGCTCCTTTTAATCCACTTGTCAAGTGTGACACCTTTGCAAAACCAGAGTCGGCAGATTAGCACTCCTATTGCCAAAATACAACAAAACCCATTCCTGATTGATTAAATATTTCTGGTATTTATAATCACAGAGTCGTAACAGCGTTTTGCTCTGGAGGACATTCTTGACACTGGAAAACAAGGAATCAGTAGTAGCAGCACAGGGGCTCCTGCGAGGGGCCGGAGCACATCCCTGCTGCGGCCGCGGCCCTGCAGCCGTCCCGGCAAGGGCTGTGAGCGCGACCGCCACGCTCCCAGCGGGAATTACCCTCTGCTTCCGCGCCTTGTAGCTCACCCTCAACTGCTTCTCCTTCCTTCTGACACATAACTAAACTTCAGCCTTCCTCTGAGGGGGGCTCCCTGCTGCCTGGCAGACTGGAGTTGAAAACTCCATGTTGGGAAATGGAAAGAAATTTCTGGAACAGGAACAATTGCTTTGCAGTTATCAGGAATTAGAAGTCCTGTCAGGAAATGCCTTCCACATTTTTTAAAAGCAACCAGGTGGCAGGAATGGGATTCCTATACAGGCAATGAACAGAAAGCAGAAACGGCCTGGAGCAGGATCCCGCTGGGGAGAAAGCAGGTACTTCACACGCAGGCGCACTAAAGGTGTGAGTGCGCAGCCGTGGCACATCTTCATTAATTTCCAGTTGCAGGTGTTTATTTTCTGCAATTCAGATCGTATTAAAAACCTCAACTTGACTTTTCCACTGACTTGGCATCACTTACTGTTATATTTCTTTTTAACTTGTAGCCTAAGACTCTGAGGAGGTTTCTTGCTAGAGGAGGCTGTGACATGCAGGCTCAAACAAACCACAGTAGTGCTACAGAAACTGTACGTCGGAGCAGTGAGCGTCTGCCCCGAGCTCCAAGAACAGACTTTCCTCCTGACTGCTTATTCTCCTTCCTAGTAGGAATGAACTACAATGAGCACTGTCCATGAGCTGTAGCTGCCCCCAGGTGTGGAGCCTCAGCTACTTTAACAAGAGCAGAATAATGAGAGCAAGTCTCTAGAGGTCCCTTCCAACCCTAACCATTCTGTGATCCTGTGATGCTGTGAAGTCAGCTTTACATGTAGACAAGTCATCACTGGTGGTCATTAATGCAAGAGCCCTTTATGTTTGCAACAGTCAGTATGAGCAACTCCCACTCCCACTTGGATTTAGCTGTATTTTTTCTTCAGTCTATCACTTTATCTGCAGCCTTAGTGAAATAAACCCTGAGTTCTGCATAGTTCAGACCGTGAAATATCAGAGTAGTTCCTACATCAAGCCTCAACATCACAGCTAAACTAGTGATATCTTCAAACTACATAGGATCAAACATATTCCTTGGTAATTTGTTCCAACAGTAAATTCCCTTGCTGGGAAAAAGTAATAATTTGAATTTTACTGCTAATATCTGGCTTCATATTTCAGCCACCGGACCTTCATTATATTTCTGTCTGTTAGATTAAGCAATACTGTAGCAGCTGCTTCGTTCACTTTCTGCATGAATTTATGGCATGGGATCAATTTGCTTTTTTTGCCAGAGGGTAAAAAAAGACAGGTATCTCCATCCATCGGAAGCACAACTTCTTTTTGGCTGCTTTCTCTTCCCTGTGGGTATTATTTTACTTTTATCTGGTCAAGTTGCTCATCCATAACTCAGATTCTATTAAGCATTCAGCACATGGGTCATTTGCATCAGCAAGATCAACTGCAGTGATGAACAATTGCCCAAATGCGCCTGCCAGGACTCCTCAGCAGGGAGGAAACGCATCATGCAGGGACCTTTTTTTTTTTTTTTTTTTTCCCCATGCAAATCACAAAAATAAAGAACCTACAACAGTAATTTCAACAGATCTCCCAAGGATTTTTCATGAGGCTTTACCCATTAGCCGGAGAGAAATGAGAATTAATCTACTCGTATTCAGACTTTAGGAACGGGTTTGTTGTGTACAATGCAGGTACACAGGTACAGATTCAGCAGCTATACAACCCTCCCAAATGCCAGACTTCCAAAGCCTCACACAAGCTTGGGGAAGCTGCTAAGTAGCCTACTTTTCCACTAATAACATGCAAAGACCAAATCACTTTCTAACGCTTTAAAAGAAGCATTCAAACCTTAACTGATGAGCACAAATTTGCCTCATCCCTAAGTCTTCACTGCATGGCCAAAATTGGTGTTTGCCAATAAAGCCCAACTTGCACAGTCAGCTTGGTTAAGAGCAGCAGCCAAACACAGATGTGGTACCTGTCCCTTAAACATCACAGCCCAGCAAGTACTGCAGTTCCTGGAGTCCTTCCCACAGGAGCTCAGTCTGAGCCACTTCTCCCAGGCACTGTGTTGGATGTAAACTTGTCTAACAGGATACATCTTAGTTCCATTTTAAACTGTCTGTTGGAAACACCCGAACTCCACACTACGATCAGCTAATCCAGCAATTGTGGTAAATATCTAGGGTGGCTGAAGCCCTCTCAGACCAAGTCTTGGTCATTCTTCCCCCTCAGCTGCACTTGAACCACCAAGCAGATCTCTGTAGCTCAGTTGTCAAGAAATCTAAAATAGAAGATTTTAAACCTCTTTAAAGGCAATGAACAATAATAGAATTATGGAAGCTGATAAAACTGGTGGTGTTCATTTTTTCTACATAGATTGACAGAAAATCTCCCAAGAAAGTGCTCCAGGTAAGTTTTTCTTAAATATCTTGAATTCTTGATATTTAGATTTATGAAGTGCTTCAGTGCTTCAGATGAAATTGAATACAGAACTATTCAGTTAATGACCAAAGAGAAGCAAAATGTTAAGACTACTTAATTTTAGGATGACTCAGCTCTGTGTGCCTTTGGCTCTTCATGGATATATGACTTGAGGCCACAGACTTGGTCGCCTTGGTTTCCAATGAGGACAACGTCTGCTGCAGAAGACAACACGTTGCATCTATTCAAAAATACATGTGAAGTGGTTTTAAATAAATCAGCATTTTAAAAAGCTATAAGAGAGAATATCAAGATCACAAACTTAAGCCAATGAAAATAACAACAACAAAGCAGTTAACAGAGTATTTTTGAAAAGTACCGTGCTGGTAGGCTCTGGTGAAATGAAAGGGAGCCAGTGTTTGCTCTGCTGGCCGAGCTGCTCCAGCCGCAGCTCCGTTTGCTGCGGCTGCCGCATCCATGGGGGGCCGCGCTGCCCATGCGCCGGCTGCCAGGCGCTCCTCGAGTCCTCCGCTACCTCAGAGCAAGGCTGCAGGCCAAGGCCTGGCAAAGAAATCAACGGTCTGAACACGCTTATGGCTTCACAGAGCTGAAGAGAAGGGGCATGAAACTTTAGCAAGTGCTGGTAGTCACAGCCTAGTTCAGCAAGAACTTGGACAAAAAAAGCCTTTTTTATTGTTTTAAACAGGATGAGCAACACAGCAGTGAGAGAAAAGATTCTGCAACTAGCTAACAGCTGTATGCATTTATCTCCATTCAACCCCCAAATCACACAGTTTTTCAATTAATTGAATCTTAGACTGTATTGGAGATGGAAATTTCTATGATCTGTAGTCATAAAAATCTCCTGTGGGAAGCAGAGGCTAGACCTTGAGAAAGAAGATGTTTGCCTATCCAGGCTGAGCGATAAGGAGCACGGATGCAGCTGCTCAGCCAGGTTCACAGGCAGCCCCCTCCGAAAACCTGTTGAAGGTGGCTGCTCGACCAGGCTTGTAGCCAGCTTAACCACAGGTGTCCTCCAAACTAGCTTTGGGGGTCAAACACTTGGAAATGAGGCAGAAGAGGAGGAAGGCAGGACCCTCAAATTGAGGGCTGGGACCCGCGAGTAGTATCCGTGCCTGCGCACCCGGAGGGGAGAGTTGCCCAACTAAAGGCGGAGTTTGTCCGCCCCCCCGGGCTGCCTCCTGGGTTGGACTGACCCTACGTGCCAGGATGCACCAGGCATGGAGAGGACAGTGCGGAGAGAGCAGGGGGAAGGAGAAACTCCAAACTCTGAGGCCTACGCTGTCCCCGCAGGAGCTGGTCAGCAACAGCTGATCTGCCTGCGTGAGGGGATGTTTGGGTCCAGTATCCTGCTGGAAGGTATCACCTCTTGAGTAGTTATCCATACTTTGCTTCTTTAATGGGCTTCTTTAATGGGCTTTCACCTGAATAAAGGCTCGACGTAGCCACCTCGTTCTGTGTGATTATTGCCGAATCCCAGGCTCATCCGGAACATAGACATTTTAGTTGTTTTACATAATATTACACCTTTGGACAAATCTTATTAACAGGGCTGACTGATATCTGGCTCTGCCTGTAGTAAGCAGTATTTTGGACAAAAGAAGGAAGGTAAGTTTGACACAAAAACAAAGGATAGGTGATGACTTGTCCTTGATATACCATCAGAGCAAAATAAGGATGGACATTTAGTTATGGAAGCTGATAACTTTTGTACCAATTCAGGTCCAGAGTAGCTAAGCACACATATATGTTCCGTAAAGCCAATTAAATAGAAATTCAATCATGCTCCCATGTGTGACAGTAATTATCTTATTCCTTAGAGCTGTTATGAGATTCTGGACTCCATCACAGCTTAGAATAAATGAGAGATAAATGATAAAATTTAATTGATATCTGTATCTTAAGGCAATAAATGAGCTGAAACTACTGCAGTAGAAAGGTAAGAAACAACCATAAAAAAAAAAAAAAGCATAATATCCCTTGGCATAATATACCTGATAGCTTTGGTTCTGCCATTTTGCAAAGTAATTTTGCAGAGCTATAGAAGGAGATTTAATTTTTCTGCTAAATGAAAGCTCATGTAATTTTTTCTACAGCTCATTTTTCCATGTGTCAGAGAATAATGCAGGTCTCACAGATATTCTTCATACTACTTCCTACAGGAACTAGCAATACAGCACCTAAATGTATGGATGATATCATTTCCAATTGTAAGATTTCAAATTCCTATTCAATTTGTGGATAAATAATGGCTTGAAAGTCTGTAACATAAGATGTAGCTGTCCTTATTTCCCAACCTGTTATGGTCTGGTGGTAACAATGCCACCTGCAACATCTCTGTGTAAGTTCCTTCTCATCACCCCAGGCAAAACTCAGACTTACCATCCTATCTGTCTCAGAGAACAAACTCAGGCAGAGGAAAAAAGACCCAGCAATCGAAATGCTGCTGCCTTTAATTAAATCACAATGAAGTTTCTAATTGTAGCCCAGAGAAGAGTCTTTTAAGTTAACTTAAATGTGTTATAGCAAACACTTGAGATGCAAGGTAGAAGTCAGTCACCAGTTTTTCACATTAGCACATCTTTAAATTGGTTTCTACAAATAACATGGAAAGCATCATCAAAAAAACACTGACCTGCCTTAAGCAAGAAAGAAAAAAAAATCCAGAGGCTTATTTTTATGCTTTCTCCAATGCAAATAGTGTACTCAGTGCTTGTTACCCCTTAGTCAAGCAAAAGTAAATCTTCAAGATTTTTCAGGGAACCCATATCCTTCAAGAAGAGGAACGGGCAGAGGCTCAGTGCGTTTTCCCCTGAAGGACCTTTGTTTTCAAAATGTACTAACTCAGGTCTTGCTTACCTTGATCACAGATGGCAACAGCGACCATAGAATCATAGAATCATAGAATCGTTAAGGTTTGAAGGGACCTCTAGAGATCATCTAGTCCAACCAACCTGCTCCAGCAGGGTCACCTCGAGCACCTGGCACAGGACCATGTCCAAGTGGGCTTACTAAAAGCAAGCATTTTTCACTTACTTAAGCAAATTTTGACTAAGATACTTCTGTGGCAGCTCTGCAATAAGAAAACATTCTGTCTCTCTCTCCCTCCTCAATATGCCTTCTGGCTCCTTCCCATCTCAATTGAAAAAAGCTCTAATCCAAAGTCTTATGGCTATTGCTGTTCTTCTCTTTCTAAGAAGTACCACTACAAGGATTAATAATACCCACAGAAAATTCAAAAAGTTGGGACAAGAAAAGTGTGTTCAACCCTTGGCTTGAAATGCTATTTTCAGTATAGATTACACATATTACTTCTAAAGATACATGTGAAGAAGAAGAAAACAGAAAAAGAAAAAAAAAACTATATAAAAATTGGAATTATCACCACTGAGAGCTATTCAAGCTCTATATAAAACTCAATTACAAACAAAAATTATATCTGAACTAAAAATCAAGGTCACACTATAAACAGCTAGTAACATGCCACACACACACTCCGTATTTCCTGTCCAAATACTGTTTGCTCATGCTTACCCCTTCTGATTCAAATGCCCCAGTAATGACACAGCAGCTATGGAAATGCTCAATGAACTAAGTCTTTTTTAATTACAGTTACAGACTAAATGTCTAATTTGTTGACTTTCCTTTCAAATCCTTTTATTTCAATGTCAAGAAAGTATGTAGTGAGACATTTATGTTTATACTTGCTATCCTCCTGACTCCATGTCCACCCTAATAAGTTCATTATTGAGACAAGTTGTACAAATGTTGCCTCCATGTCTCTTCTTCAAAGCTCATCATTTCCTCTTCTTTTTAATCTAACATTTTCATGCTAGAAGACATTTGATATTTTTGTTTATTTTCAGCCACTAACAAAACATTGGGCTGGATCCATGTGCCTGTTCTGACAGGTCGGATTGGCACTAATGTCCTAACCCTTCTCACACAGGAAAAAATGCCCTTTACGCAGGTTACATGACAGTCCAGCTGCCAGTGCGAGCAGAGCGGACGGAAGAAGGGCAGGATGTGGCTTCTCTAACAGAACAAAACCAGAAGGAACCATCTAATACATGCAAACATACAGGCATTTCAGATGGTATTGAATAATGTACAAAAATAATCTTTTGGGGGAGCAGTGAGGAAGGGGAGAAGGAGGAAAGGGGAGGAAAGTTTGACCTTCGCAAATGCCAAAACAAAGCCAGAATGCCAGATAACTGCCTATAATCTATGTTCCAGCCTACATAAAGCTTCTTATTATTGTGACATAAATGAGTTTCAGTCACTTTTTTTTCACAGACAGAAAGGGGCTTGTGGAACATGCCTCAAGTCCCCTAGGATTCAACAAAGACCTAACTATGCAGAGAATGACAAGGAAGTCAAAGGTAAATAGTAAAGTTGTGCCTTGCCATAAAAGTCTAGTCACATAGGGGGCCTCAGATAGCATCTATATTGCTAAAATAAAATTAAAAAAGAATTTTAAAAATCCTGAAGTAAAGGAAATTATATTTATTTGGGCATTCTTTCACTTGGAAACACTGAAACAGGTTGCCTCAAGAGGTTGCAGAATTTTTGACATTTGCATGACTATTGGACAAAGCTGAACCAACCCAGGCTGAATTCAGTGCTGACCCTACCTCAAGTGGGAGGTTGGACTAGATGATCTGTTGAGGGCCTGTCCAAACTGGACAACTCTATGATTTTTGAGAACTGCCTTTCTACAAGCTTAGATACCCTCTATGTCATCTTTAGAAAACAAAAATTACTAGAATTCATTAGGACACCTGCATTTCATATAGTTCTAACTGTGCACAACTTGTACTCCACTAATTAGCAAAAATATATGTGCGCTGCTACCTCACATTGTGTCACCTCTGCATCTGCTTCGTCACCAAAAAAGCAAGAACTGGCTTATTTCAGAGGAGCTGAATAAAAGATACGGTTCAATCCAGTTCAGTTAAAGTACTGCAAAGCTGCATGTTGATTAGAATTAGTTAATATACTGATAGATTTTGATTTTTGCTGATAGACTTATGTTAGAATGAACCACTCAGATTAAACAGTAAAGAGGATGTGCATATAAACTCATGCACATAGAAATGAAAGTATATATAACATATATAGGTGAATAATATATAAAAATATTATTTTAGGGAACATATATAGAAATACAAAGCTAGTTTAAATAAATCAGGATTTTAAAAACCATAATTAATTATTTATTTCTGTGTACAGAAGGCCAAGGCTTGGCTCTTTTGCGTCCTGACCTCTCTTCAAATAACCTCTTTCCATATAGGAACTTCCTACATTATTTATAAGTACTAATGTATGAACCTGTAAATATTGTCAATAGTTCATAATCTACAAAGTAAGTAAACAACAGATAAACACACACTTTAAAAATAATCCCCATTTATTTAAGAAAAAGTACATCAAGAAGTACTTGACCCGGGAATTCACAGGCCTCATAAATAGTTTTCATAAGCAATTAACACTGTACAACTAACCCACAGCAGTCACCATCCATAGGTTTCTAAGTGCTTAACAAGATGCTAGGTCATTGTTGCTCTCATTTACTGATGGAACAGCTGAAACAGAGAAGTTAAATGACTTGTCTGAGGTCTGGCAGGAAATCAGTGTCAGAAATAGGACAAAAGGCCCCTGACTCTCAAAGTCATCCTCAAGACACAGAAGGATAAACCATGATTAAAACATAAATAAAAATTGAGATCAAAAATCTTATTTTCATTGTCCTTAGTTCTTTCAACTCAAATAAGAAAAAAAAAATCTTGAAGATGCAGCTGATCACTATTGTGGCAGTTTGCAAATTAATCAGGTATTCCAAAGATTTGTAGGAGAAGAGGCCCTATAATGAAAGTCAGATGCATAGAAATGGGACAGCAGCACTAAGTAAACTATATCCCAGGAGCGCCTGGAACCACCAAAACTGAACTTGCTGCGGAACAACGCTGCAGAGAATTTGCCAAAACAGAAGGAGTTCCTGCAGAAGTCCCTGCATTAGCACCTTCCTTACGCTGCAGCACGAGGAGCGTAGCAGGCAGAGGCTGCAGGGGCTTCTGGAAGCCCGTGGGCTGCTTGCAAGGCCCTGGCTCTAAAGCTGCACCAGGCCCCGGCCACGCAGCAGCCAGGCATCGTGGCAGCACAAGGCCCCAAGACTTGCAGAGAAAGCCACTTCTCCACAGGGTCTTTATTTCTGCAATATGGCTATATTTATGATGACTTCTGCATTTGACGTGTTTTACATTTCAATATAGCACCACACTGCTGAATGCTGATTAGAAATAGCACTTGTTATCCACTGCATGTAAATACACTGCCTGAAAAAGACCAAGAACTCACAGGAGGATCTTTCTACTGAAAGAGACAGAAATGAAGACAGACACCTGCCTTTTCCCCTTTAAGGGGCTCTAGCAACCGCACGTAGGATGCACCCATACTGCTTTCAAAGGATTTCAGTATGTAATACTGTTTCAAGGAATCACCACCAATTTCATAGGTATGGCACAGCATCTGAACGCAAATTTCACAGAGGGAAAATCTGAAAGCAGAGATGAGCTGGAAAGAGAGAACAATGCTGCTTGTAGTGTGGTACCTAAGGATTTTTCTTCCTTTATATCATCCAGTCATACTGACATTGCAGAGTTTTGTTAACTCCCACAAACGGGAAGCTTGGGACTTCAGGTCTCTAAGCCAGGCCACACGGCTCACTTGCTCTCACAGTTTCCTCTTTTAGATTCCCTGGCAGCTGGGCTCTTCCAGTTTTCCTGTGGCAGCAGATACAGAGGTCTTTGTTTCAAACATTTCGGAAAAACAAAACTGAGGAAAAAGGAGATCCGCAAAGAGACATGTTGAGGTTTCTTAGGAAAGATGCAAACAAACTCAATGTGAAACACATTTCTGAAATATTCCATTAGGACGGACAGTGCTGCAGCCTCCCAAATCAAACCTTATTCTTTAAAAATCCCCTTGCAGAACAATTACATGATTATTGTAGCAAGCTAGAAAACCGTTAATCAGGAAGGCATGATTTTTCATAAATAAATGACCAGGTATCTGACTCTCCAGAGCCCTGAACTTTATACGGAATGAACATTTATGAACATTTAATTTGCTAGCATTTTGCACTAGGGTGAGGCAGAGCAGCTTCAGGCCCTGTGCTATAACACACACAGTACTGGCAGGGATTACAGTGCTGCTATCGTGAGACGTTCCCAGGACTTCTGTGCAGAAAATAGCTGTCAGAGGACAAGCGAACCCATTCCTCCTGCTGTTCTGCCAGCTTTTCTGCCAAGCATTTTATTAAGACAGGGTCTACTTTGGAGTCAAATTTATTGGCAAACCAATGCCCATAATTCATAAGCCATCGTAATTCTGCAGCCCCATAGATGCACACGCTGCGAAGGTGGGTGCCTGTGCATGGGGGATACAAGTGATCTTCAAGGTAATTCCATTTCACCAAACGAGTTTTGCTTTGTAAATCTGTTATATCCTGTGCCGACCTTGGGATTTCCCCGGGGACCCCAGGAACACGTGCAAGAGTGGCCCAGAAATGTTCATCCGGAGAGTAAGTGTCCCTTGACCAATCAAAAAACTCTTTTGCAAGGGAGCTTTCAAGAGTGTATCGAATAAATTCTCGACTTAAAACAAAATAGGCACTGCCTACAAAAACCTCAATATTATGGGGTGGTGGATTCTTGGAAATGTTGGTTTTTACAGGCATCTGCATGTATTCATAAGGCACTTTCATTAGTTCATAGTGATAAATAAATCGTTCTCTTTTGCTACTGCTTGGCTTTATAGTTTCCAGCATATTTCCTCCATTGAGTTTTTTCAGTTCAGCGACCAACTGGAAATTCGACCTCAGAGGGAAATCTTGGCCACACAAATTAATAACATACTTCCAGGGAACTGAGGAGTCCATCAAATCAGACAAACAATTGAAATCTGCCTGCAGCCTTGAAATATGTGCATACTCCACCGTTTCCAATTTTGATGCAATGAAAATATTGGGGAAACATTTAGCTAGATTGTTCATGGCAGATTTGAAGCTTTTTGCTGCTTTTTGGTCATAATGGATGCAGTATATATTTTGATGGCTATACAGTGAATGTATAAGCCTTTCTACCATTACTGCATCTTTATGAACAACCAAAGAATAGGCTAGTGGAAAATTCTCTTCCTCTGCAGAAACAGGCTTTAGATGGTATTTCCTAAGTG
Source organism: Tinamus guttatus (assembly GCF_059628265.1). NCBI lineage: Eukaryota > Metazoa > Chordata > Aves > Tinamiformes > Tinamidae > Tinamus > Tinamus guttatus. Next base: position 344,813 of record NW_028289171.1, read on the forward strand.
TACGATACAGATGGCAATCACTTGTCATTGCTACAATGTCTTCGTCATCTAAATCAATTATATATTTTCTTCTTATCTCTAAGCTCTTGCCAATTTCACCAGGATCTTGTTCATATATAGAAGAACAATTGATTTCATAATGCAAGTCATTTCTAAGATAGGAATACCTGTTTCTAACATAAGAAGAAGTGCTTAGGAAGTGTTCAACCAAATAAATGCCCTTATGTGGAAAAAAGAGTCTTTCGACATGCAGGAGCTTCAGCAGTGCAAGCAGCCACCCTGTAAAACACAGGATCAGAATCTTCTTTCTTGTGGGACATTTGTAGGGACACTTATGTCTCTTCATTCTGTAGAAAGACAAAGATATAGTACTTTAAAACAGGAACAATTCATCAGAGGTATCTGCTAACAGAGACATGAGCACACTAGTCTGGCTGTAGCATAAATACCAACGTAGCATAACAAAGGACTGGACGTCTGCAAATAGTTTCTTCTGTTCATGTTATTTCAAAAACTGGCAAACAGTTGTAATTTACTTGAAATTAGCTGACTGAAGGCAAGAAAACAAGTTAGATGTGAGATAGCATCCAACAGAAAGAGAGTGTTGGAGTAAGATTCCTAACCTTTATTTTCCAAACTTTTTTAAAAAATTTATTTCTTATGAGCCATCACCTGAGGGCAAACTCCTCTTGGATAGAAACACTCTGAGTTTTTTCTCTTGAGTATAACTCAGGAAGGAGATTGTATTCTCCTGAGTAAGTCCAAGAAATCCAATGGGAGTAGCAAGGGAATATCCTGTGAATCTGTAGAGAATGCCTGCTTAATGGTAGGTATTTTTATTTAGAAAAACAAAACATTAAGCTGAAAGTTTTAAGAGTCAGTCAGAGCATCCTCGTTGTCTCTAGCCCTGGGGCTGGGCCATGAACACGTCCAATTAACTTCCTTCTCATCCCTTCCTATGAGATCTCACATGTTTGAAGTCCCTGTGTCGAGACTTCCAAGGGGAGATGAAACCACAACACCTCTAACCACTGGAGGGAGTAAGGGCAGGAAGGGTAGCAGACAGCTAAAATACATTAACTCGCTCTCTGCTGCGTGGTGCAACTCTGGGCTGTGCATTGCAACAGCCCAGACACAATCCGCTTTCATGTGGTATTTAATAATATACATCTCTGTGTAGCAACTTTCCAACTGAGGTATTACTGCAAGGAAAGCAGAGTGCAATGATCCTGTTTCCCTGCACTTTTGCTTTTTACAAGCTGAGTGCATACAGCATTGGTGCTATCACTGAATTTAGATTATACCAGAATTCACATCCAGGTCCAGCACTAGTTTAAAGTCTATTTTCTCTCTTAATGGACCTGTTCACGTATAAAACTCTCCAATATATTTCTTTTGAAAAGGAGCTGTTCCAGTATGTTTCTGAGTGAAGGAAACAGCTGCTCACTGTTCAGCCTTATGTTCAGACCTGTATTGGCTTTGAAATTTTTAAGTGCACAATCAGCAGAGGTGTACAGGTAAACTGTTGTAAGTGGCATGCAATGCCATTACAAGACCAGAAAAGCTTCAATCCAGAACAGAATGCTAAGTGCAGCAACATTGTAAGTGTTTGCAAAGAAAAGGGAAGATCGAGGAGGATGGTGTACAGTCTCAGCAATAGGAAAATCTTCAGACATTGTCTCTAGGTCTGTCTACATTCTTCACTCCAGGGGCTGCAGACAGCATGGTGCGCTCTGCTCTGAGGTCCCCCAAGTCATGCAAATGATGATAACACTGTGGCAAAAGAGCTCTGTCAGGCCCAGCATCTGAGCTGGGTGGTTGGATGGATCAGCACAACCTTCCTCCTTTAATTCCTGCAATAAGCATAGTGCAAATACCTGTGAGGCTCTGTGTCATGCTCTCCACAACTCTACTGAGTTCAGTAGCAGCTGTGCTTCCACATACAGGATCAAAATGTGCCAAATGTTGGGTTGTTTCCCCCTTTCCTCAGTTTTACAGATGCATTAAGTGGAAAAAAATGCTATGACCAGAAGAAGTAGCTCACAAGTCTGCAAATTCCTCTTCTACGTGTAAGATTAAGTGTTGCAAAAACATATCATGAGACTAACTTAAGTATCCTCAAATGTCAGGTCTCAAGCTGCAGCTGCACGGTCAGAGCTCAGCCTGTAAAGGCTGAACCGTTTCATTAGTTCTCCTCCCAAAGCATCTAAGTAGGTCAGTTCTAACAGCTAACATCAAACCTCCTATTCCTAGGCAAACTAACAGAAAAGCCACCCTTACCCATCTGAAACTGACCTAAACTGGAGTCTTGTACAATCTGGAGTCAAAACAGGACATACAAGAAATCACCTGGATGGCACTGAGGATTTCATCTTACTATTGACGAGCATAGGACCAATATTCATAGTCCATTCACAACGGTATTTTATAACACAGCTGTATCACTGTCACTGAGGCGGTTCAGAGAGTATCAGGGTGTGCATGAAGAGGCCTTTTGAAACAGAACCCTTAAATCCCATCCCTTAAGCACTGTAACATCATTCCATCAGTGTGGTTTGCCACTACCAACACCTCCCTGACCCTCCTGCTCCATCCACAGACCTATCACTTCAAATTCGTATTCCCAGTCATTACCTCCTACACAGCACACACCATGGCTAGAACAAGCACATCCAGCTACTGTTACAAGGGCAAAACCTCTGCTCTTAGGCACAAGTATTTTGCCTCTAATGAGGATGAAGACAGTTTCTGCAAGAGACGGGGATATCTTGAGGAATGATGCAAGACTACAGAAAGGATTTCTCAGGTTAGAAGGGTCTCCACAAATCTCGTCAGCTTTTGGTTCAGTGCAGAGCTCCTGTATCTTAAAGCCTGCAGCACTTAAAGCCACGAGGAACGATCCGACTCGCTGGAGCAGCGGCAAAGCCTCATCTGAGGCAGCACTGCCCAGGCATCACCTCTGCTGATGTTGTGCATGAATATTTTTTATTTTGATGAGAAACTTTACTATATGTAGGATCGATGTCCCCTCCCTTGTACAAGAACTTCATATTAGGAAGGGTGCACAGCATTGCCATCTTGCTTTCTTTTGTAAAATGTTTGCCCTTGCACTTCTGTGTGTGTGTGAGAAGATTCCTGGAGAAATGAAGGGAGACTGGTCACGCTTTGCAGCCCATACCACATTGCA